>NW_023458557.1:35987346-35994136 GCF_013731165.1 Rhagoletis pomonella
TGGAAAAGTTGATGTTTTTGGGAAATAAAAAAAAAGGAGTTATTTTGTTAAACTCATTCTATATGAAAAAACTTTATCTATTAATCTTGTAAAAATGTATTCTATTGTTTTTTGAAATCAAATACTATAGAAAAATATTTGCGGTCTTAAATTCTTGTCTGAAAAGTCATTAAAAGATAAAAAATCTTGTAAAAATGCATATTTTTTGTGAAAAAAACAATACAATTACTTTGAAAAATATGCAAAATCGTAGTCTATGTACAAGTACTCGATACCTTTCAGATACTGAGTAGGTATCGATATCTTGTTTGATACAAGTACAAGTACAGATTTGAGTAATACCTTGATGGTATCGATTTATCCCTATCTACCACACAAGGCCTGAAATCTACCACATATTCACGTTTTTGAGTAGTTTTATTTTTGCTCGACATAATTTTCTCAATTTTAAGAGCAAAAATTGTCCAACACTAAACACTAACAACAGGCAGAATGGGAGGATAAAATAAACTGTAAAATAGTAAATTTTCTCAATATTCAATTTTTCGACAGGAAACGTGGTTTTATTGTGTTAAATTGCAAAATATATGATTTAAATGATAAAAAGGGGCGATTTTTGTGAAAGTATTAGCAAATTTTAGTGTATTTAAAGTTTCTAAAGCGTTGTTTACTTTTACTTGAGAATTGTCAAAATCGGCAAATCCTAAGTAGCTGTTTCTGGAACGAGTCACATTTGTTCGCTACATCGTGATGTGATAAAAAGAAAAGCTAGCAGCACTCCGCAAGTTTGCAGAAATCATTCAAAGTTTGTTCGAAACTGTCAAGGAAAAGAATTGCCTAAGACTCAACGCAATTTTTAGCAACTTCAATCTTGCACTTTATTATACTAAAATTAATTTTGTTGCAGATTCTAATTAAAATGTTTGCAATTTAGGTGAAACCTTGTAGAATTTTTTAAATTTATGTACAAAGTTTGATCCAAAACCTGAGATCTACCACATATTTGAAATCTGCCACATTTTTTTCCCAGATTCTACCACCCAAATTTTTTATGAAGTCCGATCACTGATCTAAATGCATTATTTTCATTCCATCTTTAGCACGGAATTCAAAGAATATTCTGCTGAGCAGCTGTTTGTGTGTATATGTAAAAATGTAGAGAATTGCATGAAAATAGTGGCGCTGGAGAAACCAAGTAAGTTTTTGCAAATAGCGAAAGAAAACCTTTAGAAGTATGTTCTAGTACTCTAGGGGTCAGTCAGATTTAGTCTGGAAGATAGTACTGAATATATTAGGGACATTCATCAAATCATTTAAATGCTTTATAATCCGTATAAACTTACTATTGTGTAAACTTTGTAAATTAACTGTCAACATATTTATGGAAACTCGTTTACACGTTTCCGATAAATTTCTCGAAAGCCTTCACTAATCTTAATACACTGAAGCCAATGCAACTCTGCCACAAGTGTAAACGAAAAAAGAGTAGCACGTGCATGTAACAGGGTGCGTAAATTTAAAAGAAACATCGCTTGATAAAGTTATCGGTTTAGATGAATGCCTCTGTTATAAAAATCTGTAAGGGAAAGACTTCGGGCTACATCGGAAGTACGGGAACAGGCCTAAGATTTATTTTGAAAATTTGTGTGAAGAGGGTTGCCACCCGTTAAAAACTCAAGCTGAATTAGAATATTATTAAATAATTACATAATAAGAAAGAGATTTAAGAAAGTTTTATTTAAACAAATATTCAGAGAATGTTGTCGCTTGTTTAAAAGTTCATACGTTAAAGATATTTGAATTTACACATATCTAAAACTTCACACATTCATTATGTGAACTTACTTGAAATTTTGGCATAAGTGCAGTATAGCGGCCGTTGAGATAAAACAAAAATTAAAAGTGGGTGCCCTTCTACTGATTTGAAAGGTGTAGACCTTTTTTATTGGTGCAAATCAATAGGGGGGGCCGCCTACGGAGAAAGGTGTTCAGTCCCTCTTCTTCGGCAACACAGAAAGGAGAATTGTACTTCGTGAGGGTTATAATCCCTAAGTGCGGCCGAAGGCCGCCTACGCAGAAAGGTGTTCTCTGCAAAAGGGATTCAGCCCCTCTTCGGCAATACAGAAAGAAAATTTCTACTTCGTGAGGGTTATAATCCCTAATCGACTACCAGTCGTATATCTACTACTAGTAGACACTCGCATTAGGGGTGTGTATGTTTTATATCTGCATTTTCTTTTGTACATAATTTGGTTCTTTAAATAGTTTCGCAAATAACAAAATTACTCTCTTGAAAGAGAGGAGCGGGAGCGAAACAATAAAAGTCACCTGGAACTCGAAAAACCACTTTTCCTGTAACTGCGTCCATTTTTTTTTAAATGCAAAGCGCCATAAAGACGGTCAAATATCTTTATCAACCGTCTCGCGTTATGTTTGACAAAAAACTAGCGCACTTGCCTTCTGATCGTCGTGGTGAGCAAATGCGCGGACAAGAAAAATAAATTGTTTGTTGAATTAACGCCATAGTTGCCCACTTGGTGCTTTAAGCAGTAGATTTAGTGCTTTTTGAAAATTAAAACGCCAAAAAAATTACTTAGTGCCTAGTGCCTTTTTTAGTGCTTTTTTTGAACTAATATTACTCCGAGATAGTTAAAACTGGAAATAATTTGAAATATTATAACCCAGCCAGCAAATCATCGTAAACAAGCTCGTAATTGGATATTTTCTCGAAGAAAAACCGGATTAAAAATCGTTTATGATAGCCGTTTACGAATCTTTTTCGATCACTTTTTCGCTTTAAATTGTTCATCGCCTGCGAACAGTCGTAAACGGATAGAAAAAGCATTCGTATGCGAATATTTTTACGTCCGTTTTTTAATTGTTAACGAGTCTTGTAAACGATTAATTTACGTTAAAAAGGCGTTTTTATCTACTGTTTTTAATTAATTCAAACTATTGTAGTTCTTTTATTGAATGGAATTATAATTAATAAATATTTATAGTGCCGGATCAAAGTATTGGCACAGAGAATTTTTCGCAATGTATGCAAAGTTTTTTACTTGAATTTCTTTTCGCACATGTATGTATGTTCTTCCATGCAAATTATGTGCGACATTTTTCTTTTGTATGGAAGAAACTGCGTATAAAAAATTGCCAAAAAACAAAGAGGTTTTCTAGCTGTTCAAGCGAGCACTTTATTATACTAAAATTAAATGGGCTATAAAACTGCATACTTAGAATTTTTCTAAAAAATCTGATTTGAAAGTAGAACTCCATACTAACTATATTTTTATAAAAAACAATTAGAGAAGAAATCAGAATAAAAACTTTGCATTCATGGCGAAAAATTCTCTGTGCCAATATTTTTTCCCAGCACTGTATATGTGAAGATATTTCCAGATAAATAAATATTAACAAACTATCTATTAACAAATTAACAATTAAATAAGAGGGGTTTAATATATATTATAAGGTAGCTGAATTTATTTTTTATCTTTTTGCCGATAGGCTGCCAATTTTTTTGCCGGTCGTGTGCATATTGGAAGTGCTTCTTTGAAACAGAAATAAAAAACTTCTTCGTCGGAGTTAAATTTTTGACGAAAAGCACCTAAGAAAATAAAGTGAAAGATTAAACTCCATTGGAAATCGTAAAATTTAATTAAGTAAAAAGTGGTAATAAATAATATTATTATTCGTACTTCTTATTGCCGCAGTCGTTGCCAAACCAACAGCGCTATAGGGGAATTAAACGTTAAAATCCTTTAGTGTTGCTCCGCGCAGCCTGTGAAAGAATTGCTCGAAGAAACTCGTTAAATTAATTTGTATTTTTGAATTACATATGTAGTAGCTACTTACAAGAAGTTTAATTATAAAAGAAAGTGGTAGGTCGTCCTTTGCGTTTGCACCAGTCTGCCAATAAATCACATACTTAACAATTTTCTTAAATTGAATATTTAACAAACTACTTACTTATAAAATATTGTGATTGAAGAAAAATTGTCAACAAAACTAAACTTTTTTCTTGTGCTGACAAATTACTACAAGCCTCTTTCTATTATATTTTTTTGTTTTATCGTTTACGAGCTTTTCTCAAACTTTTTGGCGATACGAGAATCCCTCGTAAAACATAATGTTCGTAAAATCTACGTTTTCTTGCTGGCTGGGAAGCTGCGGTGTCTCATGAAGATGCGGAATTTAAAAGAATATACAAATTTAAATGCACTAAAATACAACCATGGTTGATAAAAAGCTGAAGTTGCAAACCCACCTTGTGGAATTCTAGGCGCATTGAAAATGCTAATACGCAGGTAAGTTAAGTATTCCTTTTTTTCTTTCCTAATTTTTTGTACAAATTTTGATTATTTTACCACCTGAGTAAAACACATCGTTTCTTGGTGCTAAATCCAAATCTGGCCGCACAATTTCTCTAGTACTAGAAATTTAGATATTCTACCCCCAGATTGCCAAAAACACGGGTTTTTGCGATATTTCAGGTTATATAATGAAAACATAAAATTTTTTGCTCATTTCTACTTAGGGCATTATTTTCGTGTGTTGCCATTCGAATTTTCTTTCTCGAGTTATACCCCCTTATTCTAGAACCCGAATTTTCGTAATTCGTAATTCGTAGCTACGCTACGAAAAACGAAAAATCCACTTGCTGCAACCCTTGCGAAAACATTGCCAGCTGTCAGTTGTTTTTCGAAGATAGCTGAATGAAGGAAAACAAAGTGGAAAGGAATTAAAAAAACACTAATGAAACGCTTATTTATAGAAAATTTTTTTGATTTTACATATTTTGGTGGAAACTATGGATTCCATTGCATTTGCAATTATAGCAGCGGAATAAGGGCGCGTTATGGGAATGATTTCACAAAGATATGTGGAGCTGTCGGGCATAGTAGCTATGGGCGCGTCTATGTGAGCTTCTGGTTGAATTGTTGAACGGCAAGGCTGAAGAACTGGTTCCCAACCCAGTTAATGCAACAACAGCTTCTTCCAAGCCATTGAAAACACGCACTTTGTTAGGTCCACTACCTATTGCGCTTGATTCCGCCTTCGGCCGCGCTTAGGGATTATAACCCTTACTAAGTAGAATTCGCCTTTCTGTGTTGCCGGAGAAGAGGGGCTTCCGCATAGCTATACAACATTTATTGTGCAAGTCACTCCGGCTACGCCACAGTATTTTTGCGCAGAACCCACATCGAAATTTGCAAAAGTGCCGAATTTATTAATAAGCTAGTGGTCGGAAATTTGAAAATTTACTTTAAATAAAAGTTTAATCCTTTAGTTAGTTAAAGATTTTGGATTCGGATTATGCGTTTGGACACAACAACCGAAAATCATTGTACAAATAACTAAACCGGATCCAAGTTTCTCGATAAGAGGCATCAAAGATTCTTTTTTGCTTGTTTATATAAAGCAGTGGATAAAAATATACGTATGTGCGAAAGGCAAATTTATCTGTTTAAATGTACAACACTAATATTTCCTGCAAACACACATCGATTTACATCTTTTATCTCGACCCCGACACAGAATTGCTTTCGTACGAAATTACGCAAAAAAGCTTACTCGTTCGTGTTTAGGCATGCCATTGCACAGTGGCCAATTTTTCGATAAAGCTGGCCAAAAGTCGAAGCGTGGTACAGTTGTAATCAAACCTTGTGTATTGGTCTTTATTTTGGTTGCTGGTTTTAAATTTCACCACATAATTTCGAAATTCAAAATGGCGGATCCATAATGGCTGCTGTGTACGCTTAAAATAATCAGATTTTTAGCAAAACTAAGGTAGTTAAGTAAAAAAGGTCATGTTTTCGGCTTTTTTGTTATATAATGTGATGTAGCGGTTAGCAATATACGCTATCATTCCGCAGGGCCTGGGTTCAAGCCCAGTTTCCGACCAACATCAAAAAATAAAAAACAAACAAGCTTTTTGTAATGAAGTCGCCCTTTGGCAGGCAATGGCAAACCCCCGAGTGTATTCAGCCACGAAGAACAGCTTCTCATAAAAATAAAATCCCCGTTCGGATTCGGCGTAAAACTGTTGGTACCTCCGCTTTGTGCGCCAACATCAAGGCGCACGCCACAAATCGGAAGAGAAGCTCGGACAAACACTAACGAGGTCTTAATGTTTGTTTCTAAAAATCTTGATGTTCAAATTTACACGGGAACTGCGGGATTTTGAATGAATCAATAAACAAGACATACATATTTGTTGGTACAGGAATATATTTTTAAGATAACAATTTTATACACCGCCAGACTCGCAGTCATCTGAAGTATCCAAGCTCGTATCTATATTTACTGATGGCAATTCCGCATCCGCATTTACAATAGTTGATAATAATTTAATGGCTTCTGACGACAGTTTATGATTTTGTTTTGGTGGGTTTAAACGTAAACTTGAAATTACAGGGGCCGAGGATACAAGCAGCCGGTATTTTTTAAAACCCTTAATCCTTGACTCTTGGGTTTTTTCGGAAAGTTACCCAATGGGCAGGGGTGCCCATTCAGTAATGAGAGGCCCATGGATGAGCACTCTAATATAGTAGTACTTTCTGACATCATTTAAATTCTAAAAACATCCAGTCTTTAAAACATCAAAATCTTGACAGAAATATTTTTTTACATAATTTAAATCTTTTAAACATAAACAAATTAAGAATCGCGTATAAAAACTGAAGGTGGATGGGAAAAACTTCAATATATATGTAAAAGAAAATTAGACCAACTCGACCTCTCTCGTAACTATTTTCCTAATCCATCATAATGAGTAAACAAAAAAAAA
>NW_023458557.1:35994236-35997391 GCF_013731165.1 Rhagoletis pomonella
TTTTTTGCCAGCTGCGTCAACTTTACTCGACCCGAGGTTCAGAAAAATTAATTTCAAAGATCTTTTAACAGTAATAAAGTTCTTGCGAACTTAAAGCATAAACAGACGGCAGCGTTGATCCGGATCAACTCGTTAATTCGGAATTATCTCGGGAATTAACTGCAGTTGATCCGGATTAAATCCTAGAGTTAATTCCCAAACTTAACTCGGATCAAGGGAATTTGCGATGACAACTCTGACCAAAACTCAGAGAGAATACAGAGAAAATGCAAAATTAGCATGGCATTAGCATATACTTTTTCATCGGTAATGAAGTCACCATACTAATTCGAATAGGAATCAAATTTAAAATGAATAAGAACTTATTTAATTTGATTTATATATTTAGTTGTTTTTTATTTCATTTTCGTTTGTTTTATTTTATTTCACATTTTTATTTTATTATTAGTTAATTTAAGTTTTTAGAGTTTAATTTTACTAAAAAAGTCAAAAACAACTAACTAAAAAGAACTTTAAAATAAAAAACATAGAAGTTATAATGGAATCAATAAAAAAAAATTAAATGAATATTCTACTGGCCATGGGATTCGAACCTACGACCTCGCGGCTCGTTAATCCGCATTACTGCCGTCTGTCAAAGCTCAATTTTGATCAGATCAATTGCGGCGTTAATCCGGATCAACGTTGCCATCTGACTATGCTTTTAAACAATATAATATATAATACCTATGAACCTGGGGGATCGCGTAATATTTTCAATGGCCTGTGCTCAGGCCTTCCGGACTAAAATTCATAAGTCGTGAGATTCATTTAGGGGGAGTTATAGGTTTCTAGATTGCGTTGTCCCTTTCTTATCCTCCATTCGGTGGCAGCTTGAAAATCCTTCTACTAGCCTAGTAGCTGTTCTGTGTTGGCTCCGTTCCCACGTTTTGCTTGAACGCCAACTCATTCGTTGCCATCAAAACCCTCATGACCCGGTACCAAGGGCACCCTGAAATTGTGCATATGGAAACTGTGCATACGAAATAATGCATATGAAAAAAATCTAAATATTGCATACGAAAAAACCGAAATAATGCATATATGCACAGTTTCGGTTGATAACCGCAATAATGCGTATGAGAAAAACCGAAATTATGCATATGCACACTTTCGTTTGAAAACCGAAATAATGCATATGTGAAAAACGAAGTAATGCATACATGCACAGTTTCGGTTTAAAACCGAAATAATGCATATGTGAAAAACGAAGTAATGCATACATGCACAGTTTCGGTTGAAAACCAAAGTAATGCATATGGAAAAACGAAGTAATGCATACATGCACAGTTTCGGTTGAAAACCGAAATAATGCATATGTGAAAAACGAAGTAAATCTGACAACGCGTAAATCTTTCAGAATAAACGTTTTAATTTTACTAGTCTCATTTCGAGGGCATATTTTCGGGCACTAGGCCCATTCTAACTGCCCATGACAGATAAGTAATTAAGGGAATGTTCCCCAATAATACCAGAGTAATTATATTTAAAAACCACATTTTAAGCTGCATTTTAACATGTCAAGGAAATAAAACAAATTGACAACATCAGCGTTTTTATAAAAAAAAACGACCAGCGCGGCCTCTAAGAAAACTTTTTTTTTCAAAATAAAAAAACACGTTTCTCTTTTTTTTATCACAAATGACAATAATTTGAGGTAGCGTTTATGAATCTCCAAAAAAAAATTTTTTTTTAATCTCTCTAATGCACAGTTTCGGTTGAAAACCGAAGTAATGCATATGGAAAAAACGAAGTAATGCATACATTCACAGTTTCGGTTAAAAACCAAAATATTGCATATGTGAAAAACGAAGTAATGTATACACTAGACCGTTCGTTAAAAATAAAATTTGGTTTGCCGGGTGGAAAAAGATGTGTTTTGGTCTAAAAATAAGCTGTGCAAAATTTTATTCGAATATGATAACTCCAAGTACTTGCGCGTTGCATTTGAAAATTTAGAAAACCATATGCATTCTGGGAACCAATTTTTTAACAAAATAGTTGAAAGTCGTGAATTTTATAGTCATTTGCCATGTAAAATAACCTACACAATCTGAATATGAGGTCAAAAATTAAAAAGGTAGAATACGTTTTAAAAATTTGCGAAATTATCGTCTTTTTCAAATTGAGATAACAGCATTTTCAATTTTTTCCAAAAATATCCGGTTGTGATTATCACACCACAAAAAGATCTCCACCAGATTAAAGGTCTTTGAAATCCCTACGAACCTGCTATACAATGTTTTGCAATCAAATTATCAGTTTAAGAGTTATCTGCCAATTTATTAGTGAAATCGGACACAATTTTAAGTCGCATCGTTATTCTACTGTGAATTACACCTAAAAGCTGCAAACTTGTTGTTCTTATTTTTATGCTATGTATGTAAAGCTTATTTAATTTCAAAGTATATAGATCCAAATTTTTTGCAAATCGATTTGAAAATAGAAAAGTTATAGCAAATTTAGTAAATGACATTGGATTCAAGCAACGTATCGATACTGTACAGCACATTTGATTGTAAAATAAATTAAAATATCATTTCCAGAGGCATGTTATGCACATCGCAATTAGAAAAACAACTGGCAATAGGTTTGTTTCATTAAGCAATAGTTTTAAATATTTTTTAAAAATTGTTACAAATTATCATGCTTTGGCTAGCAAAAAAGTTGATAAAATAAGATAAATTGAGATAGCAAAATAACATTTGATTTTTAGATAAGGTTTGGAAGTTTCTGCGGGATACATTTATACTTGTAAAACTGAAACAATGGTACTTATTGAATGTACTATGTATTTATATTATGATCCTTATTTTCAAGTAATACTACGCTCAAAATAATGTCTAATAACCGCTGGAAAAGCTCATCTGGTCAACCTAGTGCCCAGTAGCCAAATTCAATAAAATGTGGCCAAATTTGATAAGAAAAGAATATTTCAGAGAAAGCTTGTAAAAAATGAAACTATATTTCATGATTTTTTAATAAACAAGTGCCGATTTATTGTGTAATGTATATTTTTTTTGATATGCTTCCTCAACACCAAAAGCTTCAGCTGCTGCAACCAAAATATGTACTGCCTTCCCGGAGGATACTTTGGCATCGTCCAGTAACCAAAA
>NW_023458557.1:35997491-36003965 GCF_013731165.1 Rhagoletis pomonella
AGGTTTTACGTCTTTCTTCGCGGAGGCTTTCTTTAAGCGTCTTTTTTCGTAAGGAATATTATTCGAATGTTAGTCCAGGGGTATCACGGAAAATAAAGCAGCGAGTAGTGTTAACATTTACCATTATGTGGTCTACTGATTAATTCCACCATGTTCCGTGATTCGAAATTTCAGATACAGGTATTTATTGTAGCCGAAGATAGAAAACTTGTACCCACTTTATATTATTAGGGAGTATGTTAATTCATAAAAAGAAGTTTGTTAATAATATAAATAAAATTTTAAATTTAATTTGCAGATCATAAAGTATCTATTTCCGAACTCTCCGCCATGAGTGTGGTACACAAGTGCACCTCGAAATTGCTCACCGCTAATATGAATACCACCACGAGGTTGAATATGCGATTTCATACACGAAACTATGGATCATCAAATGGCAACACGCTCCACAAACAAATCAATCCATGGAGTAGTAAAACAAACATTCGAATACAAAAATTCAACTATCATGACAGACGGCCACTTCCCGCGGTCTTCGCCTCATTCATTTTCTTAGTTTTAAGCATTTTTTGTGAGATCAAAGCGCAAACTCGAGATCCTCGGTTTTACTCACGTCCGGGTGTAAATGATTACAACTGGCCAAATCCAGGTGATCCTGATTATAGGTAAGAAAAATAAATTGGATTGCTAATCAAAGCTCCTTAACATTAAATAAGTTTTATTTAAGAACCTATATTTTTAATGATCGTCGTTATGGACATTATTTGCCTAACGGCTATGGCTCAAACTATCCCGGCAGGAATTCTCCAGGACAATACCCACAGGGAATGCCCAACGAAGAACGATTTCGGTTTGGTCCGGTAAGTTGCCATGAATAATAATCCATAAATATCACTGTATATGAATATTATTTCTTCTTATTATTATTTGGCTATGCAACCTTTCAAGCGATTTTCACCGAGTTGAATAAGTTAGGCCAATCGTTTCTCTTCTATACTTCCAAGTTACAAGTAAAGCCAAAAACTTCTCCACCGGGCGTAGAAATGAGGCGTTTTTCTTACTTTCAGGGCTGGAGCATTTGTTCATCATAACTAACAAGCCAAAGGAGCCGCTGTATTTAATCGTCTGCGGTATTCGCCGTCGCCAACGCTCAAACGGATGCAAATCTTCCGCCAATTTTTTTTTTCTGTAAAATACTCTAAGGGTAGCCTCATCGGATGTTTTCATTCTCCATGCTTCTGCGCCATACACCAGCATCGGCATGATGAGTGACATACAGTGGGTTTTATACATACAGTGGGTTTTATACATCGAGCGAGGATACAATTTACTTCTCAATTAGCACTTATTGGCATTGATGATTCTGCATTGGATTGCCGGTGTTAATGCTGGTTCCCAAATAAACGAAGCTCTCTACTTTTTCGAAATAATAGCTGCCAACAGTGACGTGAGCGCTAAGGTGCGAATACGCTGACTCATTGGTTGACGACAGAAGATACTTTGTCTTGCCCTCTTTTACCACCAGACCAATTCGCTTTGCTTCCATAACCATCTTTGAGAAGGCAGTAGAGAGTCAAGTGCTGAACACATTGAAGACGACGAGCTACGGGCCACAGCTTCCAATTTGTTATCTTCATTATCTAAACGCTTTGTCGATGGCGACAAGAATTTTTTGAACGCGGCAGCGACGCAATGAATTTGTGTGAGTTTGACATAAAAGAAGAGGAACAACCTTATCAGTCAGTGGAAAAATAGAAAAAGATCTAATCTGGCCACAACCACAGTCGCCGCATAGCCCTGTCGTCGCCAAAATAATTATCTACATAAGAATAGGTGGGAAAAAAAATTTGCAGCTGTGGTCCGTAGCTCGTCCAACCCCGAGAAGGCAGAACAGAGATAGCCCTTGTTTTTACCGATAATATCGATGTCGTCCGCATACGCCAGCAATTGTACGCTCTTGTAAAGTATTGTGCCAGAACGATTCTGTTCTGCGGCTCTTATTATCTTCTCCAACATCAGATTAAAGAAATCACACGAAAGGGAGTTCCCTTGTCTGAAACCTCGTTTGGTATCAAACGGCTCGGAGAGGTTCTTCCCTATTTTGACGGAGCTGGTGGTATTGCTCAATGCCATTTTACACAGTCGTATTCGTTTCGCGGGGATACCAAATTCAGACATCGCGGCATAATGGCAACTTCTCTTCGTGCTGTCGAAAGCGGCTTTGAAATCGACAAATAGATGGTGGATGTCGATCCTATTCTCGCGTGTCTTTTCCAAGATTTGGCGTATTGTGAATACCTGATCTATGGTCAGGCCTAAAGCCACACTGATAAAGTCCAATCAGTTCGTTAACGGTGGGCTTCAGTCTTTCGTACAATACACTCAATAAGACCTTATTACCTATGCTTAGAAGGCTGGGGTCGCCTTTGTGGATTGGGCAGAGCACACTGAAATTCCAGGCGTCGGGCATGCGTTCATCTGACCATATTTTGCATACGAGATTATGCATGCACCTCATCAGCTCCTCGCAGCCGTACTTGAATAGCTCGGCTGGCAGGCCGTCAGCTCCAGCAGCTTTGTTGTTTTTCAGCCGCGTAATCGCTATTCGTACCTCGTCGTAGTCAGGCGGTGGGGCAGCTACTCCATCATCATCGACTGGGGGCTCGGGTTCGTTTTCTTCACTACTTTCAGCGCTGCTACCATTCAGCAGGTTTTAAAAGTATTCCCTCCACAATTTAAATATATTCTGGACATCGGTAACTGGGTCGCCATTGTTGTTCTTACAGGAGTCTTGAAACCTTCCGTAAGTCGCCTAACTCTCTGGTAGAATTTTCGCGCGTTCTTCCTGACGGCCAGCATCTCAAGCTCTTCGCACTCACGTGTTTTTTTTTTTTTTTTACTTATGTAATTCATTTATTTCAATATAAAGTATGAGCACAATAAGATCAAGATCTTTTGTAGTACAACAAATAGATTCAAAAGAATGATACATACTTACTACTAAATTGAAACGATTTATACAATATCAGTTTGGATTAACAGATAAGATAAGATAACTATTACATATAAATTATTGTATATTAGTAATATTCCTCTGCGCCAAATTGGCTGTAAAGAGGGTGCCTAAGATTAAGATTTTATCATTTTATCATACAATACAAACAAAAAAACTAACGTATAGTAGCAAAACGATCCGTGTTCAAAAGCTTTACATTAAAAAAAAAGAAACTTTACGTAAGAAGCGATTCAATATTTTGTAGTAAGTAACTCTTTATTTCGTTTTTAAAAACCGATACTCGTTCCAGTGTTTTAATAGCGTTCCGCAGTTTATTAAACTCATTTGGCCCGGCATACTCTACTCTTTGCTTGGATACCTCTAACCGACATCTTGTTACGTAGAGTAAATCACTGTTCCTGGTTGGAAATCCGGATTGATTGTTTTGGAATTGTAGGACATGGTAACCAAGGCCATGTAAGGTTTTATATACATAGATCAATAGCTGCTTTTTATATAAACGAGAAACTGGTAGTATTGATTGACCATACTCTCTAAATACACTCAAAGTGGAATGCCTTCTTGATAGATTAAAAACA
The DNA here is from genome assembly GCF_013731165.1 of Rhagoletis pomonella. Classification (NCBI taxonomy): domain Eukaryota; kingdom Metazoa; phylum Arthropoda; class Insecta; order Diptera; family Tephritidae; genus Rhagoletis; species Rhagoletis pomonella. The sequence continues at coordinate 36,001,086 of NW_023458557.1, forward strand.
AGTTTCAAAGCTGTGTTTTGGCACGATTGAAGAGATCTTAGATCGTTCATTTTATGGGCATAAACAATAGGAAGATAAGTTAAATGACTGTGAATAAGCGATTGGTACAGTAAGAGTTTAACTTTCTCTGTCAGCTTATGCTTAAATTTATAAAGTATCCCAATGCCAGCCGATAGCTTTGCTTTTAAGGCATCAATATGGACACTCCAGGATAAGTTCCGAGACAGATGCACCCCCAAATATTTAACAGTATCAACTTCCTTGATTTCATTATCCTCGACATAAACGCTAAATGACTGCTCGAACCTAGACATTACATGAGGCCTGAAACGAATTAGCTTAGTTTTCTTTGCGTTTAAGACAAGTTTATGTAAGCGTACAAACTCAGAAATTATAAGAGCATCGTGTTCTATCTGTACCTTTAGAACTTCAAGATGTTTGTAGGGATAAAACAAACAAATATCGTCCGCAAACATTATAAGTCACCCATTTAAGTTTAGATTTTTAATGTCATTTATGTACAACTTGAAAAAAAGAGGCCCTAGCACACTACCTTGTGGCACACCACAACTAATAGGACTCATACTACTTCTTTCCCCACATATTTCCACATATTGTTTCCTATTTGAAAGATAATCGGCTAGCAGGTTAAATTCTCTGTTTTTAATACCCAGCAAATCCAATTTATGCAATAAAACCCGATGATCAACAAGATCAAAAGCTTTACTAAAATCATAAAACAGCCCAGTTACTCCAGAAAACCCTCTGTCTAATCCCTCACAAATTATATTTAAGACATTGACCACAGCTTCTTCGGTACCGCAGCCTTTTTTAAACCCAAACTGATGAGAAAACATAACTTTTTCTGATTCTAAATAACATACTAATTGATCATATATAATTTTCTCAAAAATTTTGTCAACAGCTTTCGTAGTGTGAGTAACTTTTGGTATTGGTACAACTTTGTGAATTTTAAGAATATTCTTATTATTTTAAGAATTTTCTATTGAATCATTAAAGACTTTAGCCAGGTACGGTGATATTATGTCCTTCACTGCATAAAGAGCTGTTGGTGGAATGTTATCGTGACCACAGCTTTTATTAAGATCAAGATTAGACAAGGCAACTTCGATATCAGATGTGCCCACCGCACTTAATAGAAAAGTATTTTGAAGTTTCGACGACATTCGAAAGAGAATACATGGGTCCCCGTTTTGTTCTTCTATATTACTCCGCAGTTGATACACAGATTCTAAAAAAAAGTTGTTGAGAAATGTTGCCTTTTCCAAATTATTTATCAGCGAAACATCGTTACGATCTTTAAATACAAAAGAGCCTTTCTTTTTCCTGCCCAAAATGGTGTTAAGAAAACCTCATGTACGTTTTGAATCCGAACTAAGCTTTTCTAGGTTAGAAGCATAATAATTATTCATCGACAATCTTTTTGCAGTCTTTATGACCACACTTATTCTTTTCAACCTTTCTTTACAGCTTTTTTCCAAGGGGGCTTTCCTCCGAGCCTTCAAAAGCTTGCCTTTTAATTTAAGTAGAGACTGGATACTTTTATTAACCCACGGTGTAATCTCATAGCGCAAGGATTGTTTATGCCTTATTTCAGTCGTACTGGATTCTAATGCACTGGAAATGTCACCTAGAATAACCCCCGTTAAGAAAGACGGATCCACTGTGTCCTAACATCTTTCCTTTTCCTGCAACTGTTTTCTTAAACGTTCATAGTCGACATGATAAGGGATCTTCTCTAAATAATGATTTACTCGATACTCAAGTTTTAGGTTACAGCATAATAAATTATGATGTGACAACTCACATTCAATAGAATCCACAGGGAGTTCTTTTGTTATATTACTAAAGATATTGTCTATTGATGCTCCACTTGCCGGACGTGTAACTAACTTGTGACGGTTGTGAAAACCATACATAGTGAACATATTAGTCAAAGACATGGAAGAGGAACTAGCATTTAGCAAATCAATATTTGTATCACCAACATACACGGAAGCGTTGTTTGCGTTAGTTGATAACAAATCCCCAACAATTTTGATAAACGTTTTATCAGAACATTTTTGTGATCTATACATCGAAACAATACAAAGTGGTTTGCCTTCAATCTTAACTTCGTTGAGTGTAATAGATATGTAGTTTACGTAGTTTTCACTAAATGCTCTATTAACTGTGTAGTTCAAATTTGATCTAATGTAAATCGACGTCCCAAAGCCATCCGTTCTACAAGAGTGTACGCTATTAAAACCTGGAATTTCATAAATGCTGGCGTACAACTAGCAAACCGTGCTTCTTGGATGGCTATTATATCTGGAAGTTTAAACAGTTCACTAATAAAGCTTCTGAGTTGATTGAATTTACGTAAAGAAGAAGCGCTTCTTACGTTCAAAGATACAATATTAAAAAATCCATATGATATTGTTCCTAAATAATCATTATACTTTTTTAAGTTTTTAAAATATTTACTATAATTCATAATGTGAAGTTACATATGTATATATATACTTAAAATTTAATTTCTGGCAGCACTGCTGTCACTGAGCATAACAAGTGAGCTCGTCTCAGGAAACAGCGTCGTCATCGTCAGCAGCAAAAGCAGAAGTTGTCATATTTGTTGTTGTCGTCGAAGAAGCTAATAACAACTTATCAACATCTCCCATGGTTTTTATTGTTATTGTAGGCGCCTGTTCGTTTTTCTTCACCACAATATGATTTCCCTTAGCAAGAACAAATTTGAAACCCACCGCCTTAAGAGACTTTGCATGATTAAACAGTTTAATTGTCTCTTTGCTTAAACAGTCATGGATAAACACATTTTTCATTTCTGTGATTTCTCTCAATTTGGATTTGGCTGACATG
>NW_023458557.1:36004065-36008015 GCF_013731165.1 Rhagoletis pomonella
TTTTTTCTTTCCACAACAAATTTACAACAAAAACACTACAATTAATGCCGTAGTTAACTTTTCCAAATTCGAAAAGTGTAGTGCTAACTTGACACACGTCATTCGGAGACACCAGGGTTGAGTTGTGCAGGGGTAAATCTCAAATCACCACCGATAAATCAACCGCCAAAACCATCGCCTTCAAGTAAAATAAATTTATTTTCACTTAAATTGCTTTCGTGAAACTGACCTTTAAGGTATTTCGCTTGAAATAAGTGTATGTATATTGGATTTCTGTAGAACAATTATACGCATCCATTTTGAAATTGCCACCAACTATACGATAAAGTTTCTTGGACAGATTTACTATAGAACCGGAGTATTGTTGCCGCCAGGGAGTGAAAAGGAAATGTTCTTCAAATTTATTTCGTTGTGAGATTAACCGTTCAATGAAATGTTACACAATTAGAGAATTTCAAGAACTTCATCACGGACATAACGCTTTCGTTAGGTTATTTAAGGCGGAAAACGACCACCAAACCATAATCTTAGCCGATGAGCGTGACAATGGAAATCGTAAACGTGAATTGTTGGTCTAAAAAGTTCAAGTTCAAGTTTCAATAAAAAAATAAAAATTTTGTGCGGGACGAAGTTCGCCGGGTCTGATAGTATTATAATATTTCATTTAAACTAATTAAGTTAAATTTTTAAAAAGGTGGCAACCCTTGTGAAATACTTCAATATTATTCAAAACTTTAAAACTAAAGGTTTCTCAACAATATTTTGTTTGACAACCATATTTTAATTCTTCAGATGGCTCGCGTATAATTAATTTAAATTTTACTTTTCAAACAGGTGGCAAGCCTTTTCAAAATATATTAAACTACAGCTTTTTTAAGGCTCTTGATATCCATTTTTTAAATATAATTTTCAAATAAATGAATCCCTTAATTGAAGTTGAATTAGATTTTTTTAAAAGGTGGCCGCCCTTATCCATGAGTAGAGAATAATTTTATATATCTCCATACCAAGTTCCAGTAGTCTACCAAAAATATTTCCTGAGAAATGCAGTATGAAAAATTCCGTTTGTATGGGAGGTGCCATGCCCTCTTGCCTAATCGAGTTTAAATGTATTCTATATTTTAAGTTGGGCTAAATAACAGTAGTGTACAAAATTTCATGATGATCGTTTGAATAGTTAAAGCGTGAAAGCGTAGCAAACAAACAAACTCACTTTCGGATTTATAATATTAGTAAGGATTTAAAATATATATCATGTATATACGAAAACAAAAATTTCCCTCTCTACTTTCCCATTAACAATTCACAATAGAGCAGTTTTTTCACTTAACAACACTACTCTTCAGGTCGCGTATGTTTTAACCGACCTGGCTGAACTCGGATAAATAGCCGAGTTTGTGTTGTTGCTTTGCGTGTATTTCGTCATTTAAGCGAGTGTTCTTTTGTAGCTCCGTTGCAATATTATATTTTTTTTTGACGCCCACATCGAAATTTTGTGGGAAATATCCCTGAAAATTTTAATATTAATATTAAGCAAAATACAGCCCCGTGAAATATGCAACACCGTAATTTCTACTAAACTTCGTAGCTGAATTTCTGAAAAAAGGTGGTGTAATTTTTTGGTAACAAAATTTCTGGGTTACAGAATGTTCTGTAACAAGCAGAATAGGCCTGTTATAGTCCAAAAGAGGCACCGAAAATCTGACAAGGCAAAAATAATACGAGTTTCTTAATAAAGATCTAATACTTGTGATTAATAAAGAGTTTTGCCTTGCTTTAAACACGTAAAATCTTGTATTCAAAGTTTTACGAAATTAATACTTGAAAAACATTGCTAAAGGACTTTTCTCCTCATGTAAAATGTGTAAAAAGCCACATAGCAACTTTTCACTCTACGCTAGCGGTATGTTAAATGTAATTATATGAAAACAAATAATAACACAGGTTTACAAAAAAAAACCTTATGCATATTAAACCAAACCTATATATCCCTATGTTATTCGACACGCTGAATGCGAAGCCGAAGTCCGTTAGTCTCCACCACGTCAGGTTCGTGGTCAGTTGAAGGTAAAGTAGGGAAAAATTCATTGAATAAACATGAAAATTCATATACATGAGGTTTTACATTCGCTGAACCCGAATCCGAGGTCCGTTGACCTCCATAATGTCAGCTTCGAGGTCATTGGAGGTCAAATAGGACATAAAATTTATTCAATAAATATTTTAAAAAAAGTTTGTTTTTGTTGTCACTGAAACAGAGTATGGAGGTCCCTTGATTCCTGAAGGTCATCTGGAGGTCATGCCATGGTCACCCCAAGGTCAAATTCCGATGAATTTTCAGGTTTATTCAATGAATTTTTCCCTACTTGACCTTCGAATGACCACGAACCTAACGTGGTGGAGGCTAACGGACCTTGGATTCGCATTCAGCATGTCGAATAACATAGGGATATATAGGTTTGGTTTAATATGCATACACTTTTTGTTTTGTAAACCTGTATAATTTTTATTTAACTTCGAACTATTTACATTTTATGCGATTTTTTTTCATTTGTGATCAAATTCTTTTTTAAAAAGTCTGCAACAGTTTGTTTGAATTCGTTTAGAAGAGGAACATACCTATGTGTCACAAGCCTACAAAATGCTTTCAAATAAAATATTTGCCTATTTGAAACTTTGAGGCCCTTAAAGCAAGTGAAGCAAAGCTGCCGTTTGGCCAGCCTTAATAAATTTTAGTATATTTCCAATAATTTTTGACATTTCTCAAAGCGAAGGAAGCAAATTTGCATTGGGCCAGTACTTTTATCGTGATTTCGTTTCTTCCAAAAAATGTTGCCGGTCCACAGTGAAAAATGTGTTTTATGCTACACTCAACCCTGTAAAAGAGCATGTTTTCGCCTTTTTGTCCTTGTCTAACTACGCATATCATAATATTGTTGTCATTTTAAGCAAGCATCTGATTTTCAGGGCAACCATCTCCCCTGACAAAGCTTCAAAGGGCACAGAATTTGCCTGTTTTGCCTTAAGTGTGTGACCAGTGTAGCGACTTAAAAAATCAATAGTGGTAAATTTTATACAGTTATACAGTAAAACCTACATAAGTACCTCACGATACTTAAGCGGGTTTCACTGTAGATAGTTTTTTACTCGTATAAGATAAATCAAGGAGTATTCATATAAGTTAGTGTTACCAGAGCAGATGGATTTTCGCCTCGGTGATTCTTTATGCAAACATGATGTGGTACATTTGTTGTAATTCTTACTGTCATTATGTGTAAAATTGGTTAGCGTAATTTTTTATTCGAGCTGTTTTCTCTCAAATGGAGATTTGCCTTTATAAAGAAGAAATAGGATCTGTACGTACATTCTCCATTTTACGGCTTTCTAGATATCGAGGATCTCCTGTAAAAGGCTAACAACTATCCCCTTGTTCGTAAAGGCAAACTGCAAATTGTCGTATTACTGCAAGACAAACATAATCTTTTATTCTTATGTATGTGTTTATGGATATGCCCAATTTTAGCAACGAAGTCCGAATTCGACATCTGACCGTGTTCGCGCATACTGAACATTTCCATCAATTATAGTTTAGAAATAAGCGGACTGACTGTTACTTTGCAGTAATGCGTTTATGGGAATAGAGAATTGGCAGGCACTTACCCAAGATGCATGAAAAGTCCGTCCGCTTTCAACGTATCGTCACTAGACACGAATAAAGGCGCCAGCTTCAGACTCGTAACATAGTTGACAGCGAAGAATGACGCGTTAAAATATTTGACGGCGAAGAAAGGCCCGTAAACGGGTGTAACAGTATGTAAATTCCCCAAAGAGTTTTTGTGGAATGACGATGAGTCCTTAGCCATTAGTACATCTGTGTTTACGCGTTTTTCTTCGCCGTCAACTAGGTTTTACGTCTTTCTTCGCGGAGGCTTTCTTTAAGCGTCTTTTTT
>NW_023458557.1:36008115-36021866 GCF_013731165.1 Rhagoletis pomonella
CACAACAAATTTTAAAGTTAAAAGCTACAATTAATGGCATAGTAACATATTGGATATCTCAATTCTATCGACTAGGTGTATGGTGTCAAGTTAGCACTACATACCATTTTTTCTTAAAAAACGAGAGCTACAAATTTTTTCTTTCCACAACAAATTTTAAAGTTAAAAGCTACAATTAATGCCGTTATAACATTTTCAATATCTCAATTCTATCGACTAGGTGTATGGTGTCAAGTTAGCACTACATACCATTTTTTCTTAAAAAACGAGAGCTACAAATTTTTTCTTTCCACAACAAAAATACTACAATTAATGCCGTAGTTAACTTTTCCAAATTCGAAAAGTGTAGTGCTAACTTGACACACGTCTCCGAATGAAGCTTTAAGGCATAACAATACTGGCAAAAATCACATACATTGGGCCAAACGCAACACCTAAAAACTCGATATACTCAATGGTACAACAGGTTTATTTATTCTGACATTCACGGCACCTTTTCTAACTTGGCGATTATTTGTAATCACTCCAGCGCCACGTGGCAGCTCTTGTTTGCAATAGTATTGTCTTTACCGTTACCAATACATATTTTGAATATTAGGATCATCAATAAGATTTTTAGTAATAACTTAACTCCAGTGCCAACTGGCGTGTGAATTTGTGAATTTACACTATTCAGAGAGTTACTCAAAAATACACAAAAACTTCGTTAAAATCCGTCCGAGAATTTAGGAGGATTTCACTCACAAACACACCTACAGATAGCCCGTTTTTCTCCATGAGTATAAGATTGATTTCATATATGATCTCCACACTAAGTTCCAGTACTCTACCATGAACATTTCCAGAGATATTCGGTATGAAAAATTCGGTCTTTATGGGAGATTCCACGCCCCCTCTATGTATCGAACATTTTTTTAGCCTTAATAATCCTTGGGACGTCTGAATCAAGTGTCGGAAATTAAAAAAAAAAAAGGCGTGAGTACTAGGTACTCATGAAGCTTGATGTGTATACATATGCGAACGGCAAAGCATAAAAGTACGTTTACATATACATAAATATAATCTCAATCAAAGCTCGTTAGCTGTCAAATTGGTTGTGCTTGTTATTCACACAACTCGAGGAAAAGTTAAACTTCTTCTCTGTGCCACCGTGGTCACTTTTTTTGCAACACATATTAGGCCATTTATATATATTTTAACTGAATATTTTATTAAAAATACCTTTACAAACCTATTTTCTTTACTAGCGTCAATTTTTGTTTACTTTAACATTTGGTATTCCTCTTCTTCGCAAGTATAATCGATAAAACTGGGTTGGACACCAAAAAGTTATCGGTTTAATCTGAGATATTTTTAATTATAATTTTGCATGGCTAATCTCTTTTTCTAATAACAGATTAGGGAGTCAAGCTCGAAAATTCATTCATTTCCATTTATATCTTTTCATTTTATATCTACTCAAAATTGTTTATCAAATGTAAAATTGAAATAATTTGTATTACAGATAGGTTATATTAATAAAATATATATATTAGCCAATAATTTACTATTTAAATATATTGACTACCTCTATTTATAAAATGTGTGTACACTTTCATTGGTTAATTAGTTTTCGCTTTCAGAATCTTCGCTGGCCTCAAACTATTCCTTTGTCACATCTTTGACAACGGATTTAGAGGGTAACAGCAGCTTTATTGTGTCTGGGGAAAACGATTTGATATTTTTTCTTTTTTTGGTCATGAACCGAAATACTGCTTAAAAACGAGTCCGAGCTCATCAACAGCCGGTTATATATTTCACGGTTACATACTTCACGAGAAAACTTCCGGGAATAATTTTCTCGGTAGTGTTTGTTGTGGGCCTCTTGAGCCTCCCCGATAATTGTCCTATTGTTAATAAGGAATTAGTATCTTGTACATTGCCGTCGTCGATTCGCCACTTCTCGCTCGCTATGTTTGAGTTCCGGTCGCTTAACGAAAAATTTTGCATGTGAAAGCAACAACAAAGTTAGCTAGCACGGATAGACGATAGCAAGTTTGGTTGTACCTCATTGAGTTCGTTCGTCTCGCCACTTGCTAACTGATGGCGAATCGATGACGGCTAATAATCAATTGTAGCGCATTTCCTCTTACTATGCATATGCCTAAATGTATGCAACCATTTGGCAAGCGAATACAGGGTGCTTCTAACGAAAATAAAAATTTTATGCTGAAATACACATGCTAAGCCCTTCGAAATTTTGTGCTGGGATATGCGTTACAGCTTCGCAAATTTTACCCCTACCGAAACCAAAGATGTATACACATCAAAAAAATCGGTTCGGCCGTTCTAGAGCTTTGCGAACACAAAAAAACGGCTTTCAAAATGTATATTGGTACAGATTGGTATGCATCTAAATGGTTTTGAATATGTATCACAATATGAGTGTTAGACGAAAGAGGTTTAAAAAGGTTGCCAACTGTTTAAAAGGTTAAATTCAAACAATTCAATAATTTAAATGAATTATTACAACATGGGAATCAATCAAAATGATTTTAAAAGGGCTTAATTTTAAAACTACATGTAAAGGGTTTCCATCTGTTTAAAATCTCAATTGAGTTGAAAAAGTATGACAAGTGAGAAGTTTAAGAAAGTTTTAGTTTGAAAATATTTTGAGGATGGTTAAACAAATTTTAAACCCCCTGTTTTTGAATTGAGTTTTCTTGAAATAAATTTTACTCAATGTAGCGCGCAAAAATTTCATACATTCAGCGAATCGGGTGAAGGCGATCTAGTAGGCATATATATTACACAAATACCTCGCATAATTACTAATTTCTATTGTTTTTTGTGTCTAGATCCAGTTGAACTAATCACATGTTTCTTGCCAGCTACCAGCAGGGTTGCTTACATAGCTGAAAGGAAATTTTACCCGAGTTGAGCGTTCTTTTGTCGCTCGCTTACAAAAAAAATGTAGCTAAAGTCACCGAAAAAAGTACCCTAATGTATACACATCAATAAATCTGAAAGGGATCTGGAATGTTCTAAGAAATTCTTAAAGGTACAGATCTCGATTTTTCAATCACACAGCTGGTTACTTTGACAACGTTCCAAGCTGCCATTTGGCCAAACAAGTTTTCAAAGTAAATCAAATAAAATGAAACTAATTAGTGCTTTTTGAGAGACGGACGTGTTTCATTTGCGCTTTTTGCTTTAACCCTCTAGTAGGCCAATTTTTGTATGAGTTGCAAAATTCAGGAATGGGTGATTTTAGCACGAGAAATTCAAAAAAATGATGTCCATTTCCAGTAACTTTTTCCTACAGGGGAGAAAAACCAAGACCGTCTGGAGACGTGCTCGCCGATATACTTTGACGTATTTTCAGCTTTCTCTTACACAATGTTGACCTACGAACCGGCAATCCCGTCTGCAGACGGTCAAAAATGCAAACTGGGTTTTTATATGTCGGCAAGCCGGTCTGTAGACGGTCTGTGTTCGAAAGCAATTTTCTCTATTTCGAATGGTGACATAATTATAAAACTTATATCAAAATACTGTGCTTTTAACTACGAAACCCACTGAATTTTTTTGTATCAAAAAATGTTTCAAAAGAAAAAATTTCTTTAATTACGAAATTACTTAATAGCAAGAAATAATTAATTTTAATCCAGTCTTTCACAATCGGTGATTCAACTGCCGATTAAAATAAAACGGATTGATATAACAGATTAACGCTTTTTTTCTAAAGATCGTGCTTTTCGAATATAGAAAAAAATTATTATAGGTGCACTAAATACGTGTTTAGTTAACGACCGGCGGTTCAGCCTACTAGAGGGTTAATCCGGTATAATCGCTTTATAGTTTTGCTATTTTAATTAGGGATGAAACGATACAATGCAGCTATCGATACTTTTACTTGGAAGTAGTATCGAAAAAAAGTATCGATTCCTGAAAAATATCGGACCTAAAGTATAGATACCTACTCGTATCGGTACTCACTGTATATTCCGTATTAAATTATATTTATTTTTTTGAAATCACAAGTAAATCATCCTCTGGGAATCCTAAACTCCGAATAATAAAATTTAGTAATGTAGGAACTGAAAATAAATATAACTCCCTTACATATTAGATAGTAGTTTCCTTCACTTTCGACGTTTCGCTAACTTCCTTAGCTTCTTCAAGGGCGGAAATCTTTATTGAAAAGCAACAAAACATTGATACAATTACAATTATACATTGATAAAACAAATAGAAACTAATTTATATGATTAAAGTCATTGTAAGACAACAACAAACACTGAAAACTATCAAAACTTTCTTTTGCAAATATATGAGTTAATAATAGACTTAAGAACTAAGCATCGGTTACAGCTGCTGATGGTACACTTGTCGAACTGATTGTGTTCGTGTCTTATTTTTTGTAAATAGACTGTCCTCTCTCTATTTTGCATGATGCGGAGGCTCTCTAACGTATACCTTATTCTTTCTTTCTTTTCTATGTCCAGTATCTTTGTGTTAACTAGATCAGCTGTGTGACCGCTCGTACGTAGTACATGTTGTGCTATTGCTGTTTTGTTTTTCCTTTTCCTTATGTCCACATCATGCTCTGATAATCTTGTGCCTAGTGATCGTTTTGTTGTACCTATGTAGACTTAATTGCAGTCCTCGTTTTGTTTGCCTTTGCATTTCATCTCGTATACCACGTTGCTTTGTTGTTGCGGCTCGATGGGGCTTTTCGTTTTCGTGAATACCAACGACAGGTTTGTATGCTATAGTTATATTTTGCTTGTTATTGTTTATATTGTGGGTGAATTTCTCAGTTAACATGGGGACATATGTCACACTGTAAAAGTGTTTTGTCTCAGTGTTTGTTTCCGCAGAGGGTTGGTTTTTTTTCATGAGTGCCTGTTCGATTAGATTTTTTGTTAAATGCGTGGGATAATTATTTTGTTTGAGTATCCTGTGTATCTTTCTTTATGTTTTCGCCTCTAAATTTGTTGTGACTTATGGTAAGTAATTCGGTTTTTTGCTGTATTAGAGGCTAGTCTGATAGGAAATTTATTATACGCCCAGATGAAATTGGCTTGGAGTACCAGTTGTCCCAGATGAATTTTTTTTTAGATTTTTTTGGTTTCACTAATATACAGGGTAAAAGTAGAGGAAAAAATATGACTAAAACTAGAAGTATAGTTCTTCCGATATCGGCCGTTGCGATATAGCAACACGGGGCGTATTCCAGATGGATTGATAGAGGGCAGTATTTGGTTAAAATATGAAATAATAGACATTGTGTATTAGTTATAATTATTTATTGATAATATATGCATATTCTACGTGCAAAGCGGATGGAGAATTTTATCAAAAGTAGCAAAACATTTCAAACATAAACCCACATCACATTTTGCACAGGCTACTCGTCCTATAGTTGTACATGCTTCACCAGCACAACGAAGTTTTTTTGTCAATTTGCATGGGTCAGTGGTGTAGTCACAAAAAGATATAAGGTCCCAGTGTGGAGACCACCGAGGCTAGGTATTTAGCACCGAGCTGTCAATTAAAGACCTCACAAAGTATTTGGGAGTAGTCTTGGATAGTAAGCTGCTTTGGATCCGCAATGTTGAAGAAAGAGAAAAGAAGGCCAGTAACGCCCTGTATGCATGTAAAAGAATGCTGGGAGTCACTTGGGGTTTGTCACCTGCTCTGATGCATTGATGCTACACAGCAATAGTCAGCACAATAATGCTCTATGGCGCTTTGGTGTGCTGGAATGCCGCAAAAAAGTCCTTATGTCTCGGGCCAATGAGAAGGTTCAGCGCCTAGCGTCACTGTGCATCGCGGGAGCGCTTTAAAAAACCCTGCTGCGAAATCCGCACGTAGATTGACGGTCATAGGGAAATTAAATTTCAGAACCTTTGGGCACCGCTTAATTGGGGGGAAGCACAAGCAGCACAGGCTTCATGGCACCTAGCTTTAAGTGTAAACGAACTTTTGCCACGATTGAGGAGGAGGGATGGCACAAGGGAATGAAGCCTAATATATCTACGTAGATAGGACAGTCTTTAACGAAACTCATAAAAATCAAAGCTACAAACTGTGCGCAATATTAAAAAAAAATCAAATTTTTCACATAAATTTTAACTGTTTCCAAAAATTAAAAGCAAAATTACAATAGTTCAATGGGATTTAGAAATCGAGGAGAAAATGGTTCCCAATTGAATGATACTTGCGCGTTTACTTAAATGTATATAGAAGCAGCCTTTCCAATAATGACCACTTTTCGCCATAAGTACGGTATTGATAACATATCTAGCTATGCCAAATTTCAGAACGTTGACGTAAGCGGTTCCAGAGATAAGTGAAATGAGAATGATGGGGGGTGCCTGCCACGCCCCCTTTTCCGTTACTTACCCCTTTACGCCATAAGGACGGGTTTGATAACATATGTAACTGTGTCGAATTTCAGGACGTTAGCGTAAGGTCGCAATAAGCGATAAAGCGGGGAGCGGCTGAGCGGCGCAATATTAAAATGCCGCTCAGCCGCTCAGAAATGCCGCTCAGGGCGTGGCCACTTCAATAGTATTTCATATGCTTTAATTTTAAGCCGCTCAGCCGCTCGCCGCTTTACCGCTAATTGCGTGGCCTCGGCCTAAGCGGTTCCAGAGATAAGCCGTATTTTCGCCATAAGTAGAGTATTTGCAATTTATGCATCTGTGCTAAGTTGCAGTATCCCAGCGTAATTGGTTTTAAAGATATATTGGTTTATTTCGTTTTAATCTGTATAAGAATTTTAGGAATATCCCGGCCCCAGCGCCACATACCGAGTAAATTTTTGGTCGGAATATTCATTTTCAAGGTGCTGGCATATGTTCCAAATTGGAACAAAATCGGTGCAGCCGTTTAGTAGTTTAGTGAAATACAATGTACAGAAAACTATATGAAATTTTAAAACCGTGACGTCTCAGATTTCTTAATTTTTTGGCAGCAACAACAAAAAGGTTTGATTTTTTTTTAGCGAAAAACCTTCCATACAGTAGTTCGAAAAAACTGCGATTGGTTATGATGGAACACACTGAAATTGAATGTCAGTAAAAATAAATTTGTGGTTATAACAAGGCGGTGCTAACTCTAAATATAAAAAACGAAGCACTGGAAAAAGATAATACATTCAAATACCTAGGAATAAAGATTGATGATAAGCGGAAAAAAAATAAATAAATGGATTCTATATTTTCAATTAGACTCTAGCAATATGTACATCGGTGAAAACTGCATTTAATTCCATTCTGCATAACACACAGACAGACCAAAATTTAAAAAATGGTTAATTTAGCTTCTGTTGATCTAATAAACTTCTATTATTATTTTTTTAAATATATATTATGTTAAGATATCGGCCCGTTACAATTTTATCATTCTCAAATACTTTCGTTTGATACCCATATGACAACATTTAGGTTATCTGTATCAATTTTACTGAATTAAATTTTTCAAATGGGCGGCAACCCGCTTCAAAAATATCTTCGAAAGTAAGCTTCCTAAAGCTCTTTAGTTTAATATCCGTATCGTATATTACATTTATTTTACCAATTTAAATGAAAGAATTTTTTTAAACAGGTGGCAGATCCCATTTAAATAGTTTCGGCATTAAAATTTCTCAACGTCTTTAGTTTGATGCCAATATTGCAATATGTTATTTATGTTATCAAATAAATTAAATAAAAGTTTTCAAACAGGCGGAAACCTTCCACAAAAATATTTTCAGCTGTAAGCCTTTGTAAACCTTTTTCTTTTGGCAGTCATATTGCAATATTTACTTTATCGTATCAATTTACTTAAACCGAAATTTTCAAATGGTGGTAACTCTCTAATTTTTTTCTTCTATATTGAAAGCTAGACCTTCAGCGATACATCGGTGAAAATTTAATCCCATTTCATGCATTAGTTTCCGAGTTATACGCATACAAATATACAGACAGACAAAAGCTCTAAAATTGTTGATTTGGCTTCTGTAGCTCTAATAAAGACCCCCTTAAAAATTAAATTAAATTACAATTTTCAAACACGTGGTAACTCTCCTCAAAAATATTTTCGGCAGTAAAATTTCCTAAACCTCTTCAGTTTGATACCCATATTGCAATATTCAATTTATGTATCTTATAAATTGAATTAAAATTTTCAAACACGTGGCAACCCTCAAAAAAATATTTCAGCGATAAGCCTTCTTAAACCTATTTCTTTTGACGCCCATATTGCAATATTCCCTTTTTCTTGTCAATTTACTTAACCTGCAATTTTCAAACAGGTGGCAACTCTCAAAATTTTTTTCTTTCTATAATTTAAGTTAGACCTCTAGCAATACATCGGTGGAAACTGCATTTAATGCCATGCATTAGTTTTCGAGTGATGCGGGTGCAAACATACAGACAGACAAAAATTCTAAAAATGGTTGATGGCTTCTGTTGCTCTAATAAAGAGCCCCATATTAATTTTTCTTTAATATCTAGAATGTACAGACATCGGCCTGTTACAATTTTATTACATGTTTAGATATTGAAAAAAAAATTTCGAGGTCGCGCTAGCCTTTTTTTATAACAACACTGATGTTTTAAATTTTTTTATTTTCGTGACATGTCATAGTGCAGCTCAAGGTGTTCTGACCCCCGCGTGAATTCAAGTTTCCTAATTTGTGCAATATTACAATAAAAAATTCAACAAACTTTCGTACAAATTTCGATCTTTTTCAGAAATTCTAAAAAATAAATCGTAGTTTTTAGCCATTTGAAACTTGCACTTTATTCTGTTTACTAGAAATCAATAGGCTACAAAACTGCAACTCAGAATCTAATTAAAAAACGCGAAGCTTTTATGAAAATTTGTAAATTTTTTTTTTAATTGCATACATTTTTAAGGCAGTGGCACTCGATTGGTCCATTTGTACAGATTGGTACATTTTTATATTCGGCTATTGGTACGAAAGAAAAAAAAGGGAAATTTTTCTTTTTGTAGTCAAAATAGTTTCTTAAAGGATTTTTTGGAAAAAATCCCCTCAGATGACAAAACAGTTTAAGCTTAAAAAATCTACACTGCCGGATCAAAGTATTAGCACAGCAAATTTTTCACAATATATGCAACAATTTTTTAATTCCAATATTTTTCCGCTAATTTCGTACAAAAATATGGTTCATTCTACAACAAAAAACTTAAAAATGTTATTCCTAAACTTTGTGCAAAACTCGCGAGCAAATTTTCATGAAAATGTTCAACTTTTAATCAGATTTTTTATAGTATGCAAATTTGTAGCCCAATCAATTTTATTATAATAATATGCAAGTTTTAAGTAGCTAGGAATTACCGTTGATTTTTGGTAATTTTTTTCACGTAGTCTCTTTCATACAAAAAATTCTTTTCGAAAATACTTTATATGGAAAAAATGCAAAACGCCTTCAACAAAAAAAATTCTCAAAAATCAACGCGATTTTTGACTAACTCCGAACTTGCATTTTGTTGCTAGAATTTAATGGGCTGCAAAACTACATACTCATCTGATTAAAAAGTTGAAAATTTTGATGAATATTTGCTGAATTTTCGCGAGTCTTGCACAAAGTTTAGGAATTATATTTTTATGTTTTTTGTTGTTGAATGAACCATATTTTTATACAAAATTGGCGGGAAAATATTAGAATAAAAATTGTTGCATATATTGTGAAAAAATTGCTGTGCCAGTACTTTGTTCCGGCAGTGTACATAAAAATATTAAAAAAATTATATCAACGGAATCATAATAATGAGATTTTTGATGCTGTTTTTTAACTTTTTTCAAAGATTTATTTAAGAAAAATTTGAAAACCTGCTCCAAAACTTTACCGATATAGACTTATAAGGTATCACAGGTATCATTCTCTCACCCTTTTTTTTCTTTGCAAAAAAAACTCATTCACGGCCCAATTTTTTTTTTATTCAATACCAACACATCTTAATTCAACATGGAATGACACTCGTTTATCTTACCTCCCTTTTTCATATTTTGAATTAGCTTATTCGCAAAGAAATTAAAAGGGTGAGAAAATGATACCTCGTAAGTCTAAATGGTAAGGTTTTGGCTGAGTTATTTAAGTTTTTCTTAAACCAGTCTTTGAAAAAAGTGTAAAAACAGCATCAAAAATCTCATTATTATGATTCCGTAGAAATTTTTTATTTTTATTTTTATGAAAACTTTTTAAGCTTAAACTACTCAGAAATCTGAGGCATTTTTTTCAAAAAAAATATTAAAAAAAACTGTTTATTAATAAAAGAACTATATTTTTGGGGGTATTTTCAGATCGTAAATCTTAATATTTTTGCGAGATATTTTGGTGGAAGTCTTAAAATATAATACATAGATTTTATAATTCCAGTGGAAAACAGTACCGTTTTTGTTTTGTATGGGCAGTGATGCAGTCTACTGTACATACGTTGGCTATGATTACACGGCCATATATCATAGTAGCACAATGCCGCTAAGTACATTTTAAAATTTTCAGGCAATAGCCTCATGCGATTATCGATTATATTTTTTGTTGTTTGTTTGAAATATTTTATTTTTATCATTTCATTTTATTTTTTCTTTTAATCAAAATATGTTGATATAAAAGTGAAAAAAAAAAATATTTTTCAAGAACATAGCATAGCCCAGCAGAAAATTTCGAAGGGCTTAGCATGTATATTGCAGCAGAAAATTTGTAATTTCATTAGAAGCGCCTCGTGTTTACTTGCTATTGCAAATGGCTGCATACATTTAGGCATGTGCAGAGTAGAGGAAATGCGGTACAATTTACTATTACTTCCCATTATGTAAATTTCGCGCATGCATGCGGCTTTGTACCTATTTGTATTTGTTACCGGCCAAACCCGATCTTAGGAGAAACTATTTTTGCCTAGGCTAAACTAGATCAGGGGCGACAGTATTTTTGCGGAGAACACCTTTCCTTTTACATGTAGTTAACATTTACTCAAAAAAATTCTAAAAAAATCTGTTGAAAATTGCATGAAATTTTGCTGAATTTTCACGAGTTGTGCACAAAGTTTGGGAATTATACTTTTATGATTTTTGTTGTAGATTGAACCAAATTTTTATACAAAATTGGCGGAAAAATATTAGAATAAAAATTGTTGCATATATTGTGAAAAATTTGCTGTGCCAATACTTTGTTCCGGCAGTGTAGACAAAATCGAACCTAGGTGTAACCGGCTGGAGGAGGAATCCACAAGGGCGCTCAGTTTATCAGCTGAGCTAACTGCAGTGGGGGAGGAGTTGAGGAAACTCAAAAACGAAAAGGTAACTAGCACCCATTGGGTTTGTTAAGTTTCTCTCAGCCTATGATCGCAATTGCACTCTCTCCTCGTTTTCTCAGTACCGGAAAAAATCCACGTCGGCTGTTTCTCTTAAATTGGCCGGATTTGACAGTGACAGCAACTTTAGCATCTTTGATAGTCTTTCTGCGGACAACAGAAAGTATTCGAGATGATTATGACGCAACAAATATCCGAGTTCTTTGAGGATATTAATCTCCTCCATCTCTGTCAATCTCCTTTACAACTGCTCGCTATTGCTCGACTGCCATCACCAAAGTACTGGACGATATCCGTAAAGAGTTTGATCAAGGTCACCTAACACTTTTATGCCTTCTCCAAGGCTTTCGACACTGTCAACCACAGCCTTCTGTGTAGAAAATTAGCTAACTATTTTGGATTTGATGTAAATGCAGTAAAACTTCTAAACAGCTATTTAAGTAACACAATGCTGAAAGTTAAAGTTGGCAATACATTTTCAGGATTGGTGGGACCATGTTGTGGAGTACCACAGGGCTCTCTTCTAGGTCTTGTTCTCTTTAGTATTTTTATAAACGATATTTTCAACTCTTGCTCACATGTTCGTCTACACGCTTACGCTGACGATGTTCAATTATATATTTCTAACCATATCAGCATGGTTCAGGATATAACTCTTAAGCTCAATGAGTACTTGTGCTCGATTCTTGAATGATCTGCTGAAAACCTCCTCTGCCTGCTCAAAAATCGTATGTATTACCAATATTCGACTTTGGTTGACAAAGTGAGAAACCTGGGTTTTACTATAATTTCCAAGCTGATTTGTGAGGACCACATCAATGAAGTTGTGGGAAAAATTTACTAGACCTAGCGCTGCCTCAGAGTATCCTCACTTTTCGTACCCTCAAATACGAAAAAAGCTACCTAGCCTATTGTTCCTCAAATTACGTATTTCGAAATAGTGTACAGCAAACTAGACTCTCATTCCCTCCACAAACTCGATAATGCATTTAACCATGCCACTAGGTATGTATATAGCTTGAAGAAATTTGACCATTTATTTACCTTGAGAAACTCGGCCTAAGAAACTTTATAAAAGCACGTAATTGAATATTTATGTTTAAATTGATTGTTTATAAAAAGCCGGAATATCTGCATGATAAACTTAAGTTTTCCAAATGCACACGCGCTTTTTAATTTTATAGTGTCAAAGTTTAATTATTTAAGCACTTCAAGACTTTTTTTGTCAATAGTGTCAGACTTTGGAACTCCCTTCCATTGTCTTTAAAAAACTCGCTTTGTGAAAGCAATTTCAGAAAACTGATCTTTGAATATTTCACTGATAAATTCGCATAATGTGGTGGTCATAAATGTTCTCATTTGTTTTCTACGCTTTATAAAATTTTTATTTGTACTCTAGTTACTACAATTATATTACAACTTTTTTTTAATACTTGCATATTTCTATATTTGATTTTATACCCGAGCGCACTCGTGCACGGGGTACTATAACTTTTTCGCAATAACGGTTGTTTGTAACAGACCAGGAATATATTTTAGGGGGGGTTTTATATTTCTGAAGATATATCACCGGAAAATACTGAAAATTTGCTTCAGATAATACCCTCTTTAATATACATTTATGCAAGTTTTATGTACAGTATGTAATAAATAAATAAACGTTTTAAAATTCATAAACTGCACTTTATTTACAGATTAACAGAACTCAAACGCTTTTAACCGACTTCAAAAAAAAGGGAGGTTATCATCTCGCCGGAATACATAACTTTGGACCACGTGAACCGTTTTCAATTATCCTTTTTTTATTAGAAAGATAGTACCTCAAGGTTCGTCCCGTAATTTGTTTTAGAGATCCGATGATTGGATCATGAAGAAATTAACGGTACCCCTAAATTTGAATATGAGGATTGAAGTCGGTTGTGTTCCTTCCTTAAAAACTACTTGCTTAATAAAAAGTTCTATAAACTCAAGATGCGCTCAACTTTCAAAAGTACTTAATAAAAATTTTTAAAAAAGAGTCAGTAAAAATAAATTTATTGATTCCATGAATTTTGCACTTCAATTTTTGGCAAAAAATGTCAGTTACACGGTTTTGCTGGACGAAGATACGCGGTTTTGTACTTTAAGCGACGATATGTAAGTATACACGTTGTTCATGCTTTCGGAAACCTCGTCGTCAACCCCATTGTCGAAATCATGTAGCCGGCATAATTTTCTAGTTCATCATGTTCCACATCTTTGAATGTATTGATAAAATCTTCTGCTTAAAAAATAATATTTCTTCTAGTGATCAGGTAGCATGAATTTGATGAAATGTCATAATTTTATTAAAAGTCAAATGGTTAACAACAACAACGAATGTCATTAAATGAAACTACCTTCTTTTTTGTATCATGATAGTTCCTATGAAGTTTTCAAATACTACTGAATGCAATCAACAT
>NW_023458557.1:36021876-36022993 GCF_013731165.1 Rhagoletis pomonella
GTTTTTTTATGTTTATTTATTTATTTATTTTTATTTTTATAGCCATTTAGCTACATAAAGTCACTGTATTGAACACCTTAAGCGTGCAATAGCTCTGGTTCTTTAAAAGGTCAATCTAGCCCGAAAAACACAAAAAATCACGGAGCGCAGAAAAAACACGTCCGCTTTCGCTGATTGTAACATCACACACAACATTTTTACATGTATAATACGTCACTGCGGCCGGCCGCTGTGGTGTAGTGGTAAGCAGTGCGCGCTTTCACTCAGCAGCACCTGGGTTCAAGCAAAACATCGCAAAAAAATTTAGAAAAAGGTTTTTCTTAACAGTGGTCGTCCCTCGGCAGGCAATGGCAAACCTCCGAGTGTATTTCTGCCATGAAAAACAGCTTCTCATAAAAATACAATCGCCGTTCGGAGTCGGCGTAAAACTGTAGGTCCCCCCGCTTTGTGTGACAATATCAAGGCGCACGCCACAAGTTGGAGGAGAAGCTCGGCCAAACACTAACATACAGTATTGGACATATCTATAGCACCCCCCTTTCAAAGCGATATTGTTTGCCACTTATGTTTAATTATTTGTTTTTAAGAATTTTCAATTAAAATACAGTTCATTCTCCAACAAAACCCATATAAACCAATGTTTTAAACTTTTTAAAAGACCGCAAAAAGGGCAACAAACTTTCCCTTAAATTTCAAACTTTTTTCTCAGAAGCTCTAGAATTTTTTTGAGTACACAGTTTTATAGCGCATTCAATTTTGTCCAATAATGTGCAAGTTTCAATCGCTAAAGATTACCGTTGATTTTTTACAATTTTTTTTGTCTTATTTGCTTCCATATATGGACTAAACACAATTTATTTTTATATGGCAGAAAACCGCAACATACTCGGCGAAAAAAATTCTAAAAAATCAACGGTAATTTTTAGCCACTTGAAACTTGCACATTATTAGACTAAAATTGAATGGGCTATAAAACTGTGTATTCAAAAAAATTCTACCGCTTCTGAGAAAAAAGTTTGAAATTTGGGTGAAAATTTGTTGCACTTTTTTGCGGTCTTTTAAAAAGAGAATGAGAGAATGAACTGTATTTTAATTGAAAATTCTTAAAAATAAATAA
>NW_023458557.1:36023093-36031166 GCF_013731165.1 Rhagoletis pomonella
TCTCTATTTATATATTTAACTCTGGATGTTCTGCAAGTGGGCCTAAGACATATACAGAAATAGAATAGGAACATGCGGAATTCGGTAGCTTTCCAATTTGATATTTCATCCAAACTTCTTGGTTTTCGTACAAACTCTTTAGTGACGTGTGATGATAAAGCTACTAGTTTTGAATAAATATTAATTTTTGCTTCCCTTTTTAACTTATGGTTCGATTTATTGTTGATTACTCGTAAAAGAAACTTACGCATGACACCTAAATCAATTAAATGCATGACATCAAGAGGAACTTGAGTTATCATGTTAATATTAATCTTCTCCAGAGGAGATAAATTGGTCCTGAAAGCAGATATATGTCTATGAGGGTATTTGCGTTCCAAAAAATCAGTGTTGGATATAAGCGTTTCCACACTGGTACTATAGGTTATTACGCCTTCAATTTTTTTGGCCACTTGATTACATTTGGAACAACCATGTCGAGAAGTGTGCCCAGGTATTCCGCAGAGAAATGATTTCGCTGGCGCATCACAATTAAAAGCCCTAACCTGAAACGTAATGCAGCGACCATTGCATTCGAAACCAGAAGCTTGAAGTTCTGCAACTTCTTCGGTAAATTCGCTTAAAAATTGTGTTATAGAATCTGGCTTGGATTGTCCTACATAAATACCAGCAGCGAAAACCGATGTGTTTGGCACATTAACAATACGTAATAAAATTGGCACAACTGCATCCTTGAGCTACGATATAATGGCAACCCATCAATATTAACATCTACTACTAATGTGCTGTGATTAATTAATTGGTCAGCAATTTTTTCTAGTTGCGTTTTAATGCCGACATTGCAGTAGAGTCCCGGGCACATATTTTTTACTATAGCTTGAGATTTATGTCTTAAAAGAGATTCGGCACTTTTCGGTACATTCATACCTTCTTTTGCAAGGAGCGTCAAGAGTTCGGAAAAGGATTTACGAGATATTTGATTGCGAATTGCCCATGTTTTAAGTTTTTCTTGGAAAGGTAAATCCGTTGAGCAACTTGGCTCATCCGGAGGTATTTCTTCAATTTCGGCAATTCTAGCAACTTGCGCAGCCGCACATGCCTCTGTTGTACCTAACCTCAACCTCTGCCGGTTTTTTGCCCTTTCTTTACTAATTAATCGTCTTAGGTGGCGCTTACTTACCTTACTTATATTGTTTGCTGCTTACTTGCTGCTATTATTTGCTGTATTTTTTGTTTTTAAATAATTTAATTAAAGTTTTGTTTTTGAACACAAGTTTTTAACACCACTCTGCTGCGAAATTTATTTAAATCAGCTGTGTCAGAACTAGAGACCATCAAGAAACGATTACGCTTTTGTTTAATTTATCGATAGAATTCCTATTGCTTTGCAACTATCCCGATAAATTAAAGTGTGATTTACTATGTGTGTAATTGTGCAACTTAGATAAATCTTTGCTAAAAATTACCTTTAATAAATGTTTCATTTAATTATGTATATTTACTCACCTATGTAAAAATTTAATGTTTTCATTTGCTTTTGTCTTGCACATACTCGTTTTTACTAAATTAATCGATATACATATGAGGCCATGAGAGCCAGAGTAGAGTGAGAAGGTTGCCAGCAAAGCATAGTTCAAAATGTATTTCTTATTGCCAGAGTAACCACCTTTAGTTTTCTCATGATATAATAGTTAGCGTTACGTTTTAAGTTATTTGATGAAATACCGAAAGTTATCGCTTTATACGGCATTTCCACGTTTCGTAATTCGCTCCCCCATTCGTCATTCGCCTTGCCAATTACCTTCCGAATTACGTAATTCGCCATACAAAATTGTGAGAGCGAATTACCTCATTTGTAGTTAATTTAGATCTAATTACCATACGAATGACGAACGAATCGGTACCTTCTATAATATTTATCGGAAATATATCGAAGTTTTCACCAGCTGGTCCCAATTGCTGGCACTTTTTATAGTTATAGAGTAATATTAATAAAATATTCGCTATATAAATTAAAATTGTAGATGACAACTTAAATTTAAGCTCCATCTTCGATATTTGCAGTACACAAAAATAATAATAAATGCCGCAGAACAAGAACAAGAACTAGAGCTGCCAAACGAATTACTAATGTGTGGCTTGGAAACAGGGTAATTCACGAATTACTTAGTGAATTACTTAGCGCCAATTTCAAATGAATATTTAAATAGCATTTAAGTTTAATTGTGGATTGTTGTTTAAATGCCATTTAACTTTCGTTGGGTTTCAGATCAACTTTGTTTTAATATGCCAAACAATTGGCAGCACTGCTGCTTGTTCCTTGAAATTGTTGTTGCATGCGCTTGTTTGTTTACATTTTGTGCTGAACAGCTGATTGTTTTTTGGTGGGATTTGGTGGGATTGATTAAACAACCTACCAATCAATCCTGGTTGTGTGGTACAAACACAGGGTTGCATATCTCATATTTAAATAGCCAATATTGGCCATTTAAGTGCAGATTAAATGTATGATCTGAAAATGAGTAATGGAAGTTAATCAACAATCTCTACTTAAATATGCCATCTGAAATTGGGCCTTAGAGAGCGAATTACGAAGCGTGGAAACATCGAATTAATCAGCGCTATTTCTAACGTTGCTTATCGATTACCGAAAGTACAGCATTTTGAGCGTCAATTCCTTTAAAACAAAATCGTTAACGCTACCTCAAATATAAAGGAGCAGTTAAACGTGGCAATTCAGGCGCTATTTCTACGAAATTTGCAGTCAAAGTGCAAACTCGAAAGTGTACTTTCACGTGTAAACAGCCAGAAAGTACTTTTTAATCGTTGCTGCAAGTGCTGTCAAACAAATCGAGTGTTGCCGTGCGACGGGTTTTTTGGCGAATTTGTATAAAATTATAAAAATGTTGAATGAAATATCAGTATCTGACCTTCCAAGCGCTCAGCGTTGCCGCTGTCTTATATTGGAATTATCCATACATTCATAAATCATAAGACTAATTTTTTACTATTTCTGCAAAAATAATTCAATAAAATACACACTTTATGCATAAATTATTAGTTTTAAGTTATTTCGATTATAAGGCACCTTATCAATAACAATTGCATATTTGATCGAAAGTTTTTCTCTAATTAATCGATAATTTAAGTAAGCAGTTGACCATCGCTGCAGAATTTTGACACCTTGAGAGATTTGACAACTGAAAATTGCGAATGTTTATTTGTTCTGCGTTTCTATTACCTTTGAAAGATTGAATTGAGTTGAAACCATTGCCAAAATTATCGTCTATAAATTTCTTGTACGCTGTAAAAAGTTTCATTCAATAAATAGTTCCTGATAACTTTGTGAATCCAATTGTTCCTGATTGCCGGCAGATTTTTGCACCCAAAGCCTTTTGGATCCAATTGTCAGATTAATAGGGCTTGGATAACTTGGATAAAAACAATAAAGTAAGTCAATAACTAATTTCTGGTTCATTTTACGACTTCATTGGGTGTATTCCAGCAGCAGTAAGATTTGCATGTTTTACAGGAAAAGCGATTGCCTTGCGCCACGGCCTCTAAATCCTGGAAATATTACTACCGCTTGAAGCGTCACTATGCATATGTAGCTCGGAATACATATAAGATATTTCAGATGCACCTTCTTCTTCTTCTTATTTGGCGCTGTAACCGCCTAAGCGATTTTTGCCGAGTCCAAAACAGCACGCCAGTCATTTCTCTTCTGTGCTAACTGACGCCAATTGAAAATGCCAAGTGAAGCCAAGTCCTTCTCCACCTGGTCTTTCCAACGCCGAGGAGGCCTTCCTCTTCCTCTGTTACCAGCATCGCGGCCCGCGTTGAATATTTTCAGAGCAGGAGCGTTTCTGTCCATCCGAACGACATGGCCAAGCCAGCGGAGCCGCTGAATTTTAATTCGCTGCACTATGTCTATATCGTTGTAAAGCTCATACAGCTCATCGTTAAATCGTCTGCGATATTCGCCATCACCAACGCGTAAAGGTCCGTAAATCTTTCGCAGAATCTTTCTCTCGAAAACTCCAAGAGCCGCCTCATCAGATGCTTTCATTGTCCATGCTTCCGCGCCATACACCAGCACAGGCATGATGAGTGACTTATAGAGTGTGATCTTTGTACGACGAGAGAGGACTTTACTTCTCAATTGCCTACTCAGCCCAAAGTAGCACTTGTTGGCAAGAGTGATTCTCCGTTGGATTTCAAGGCTGACATTATTATTGGTGTTAATGCTGGTTCCCAAATAAACGAAGTCGTCTACTTTTTCAAACTTGTAACTGTCAACAGTGACGTGGGAGCCAAGACGCGTATGCTCTGACTGTTTGTGTGCTGACAGGAGATACTTCGTTTTGTCCTCGTTCACCACCAGACCCATTCGCTTTGCTTCTCTATCCAATCCCGAGAAGGCAGAACAGACGTAGCCCTTGTTTTTACCGATAATATCGATGTCGTCGGCATACGCCAGCAATTGTACGCTCTTATAAAGTATTGTGCCTGAGCGGTTCAGTTCTGCGGCTCTTATTATCTTCTCCAACATAAGATTAAAGAAATCACACGAAAGGGGGTCCCCTTGTCTGAAACCTCGTTTGGTATCAAACGGCTCGGAGAGGTCCTTCCCTATTCTGACGGAGCTGGT
The DNA here is from genome assembly GCF_013731165.1 of Rhagoletis pomonella. NCBI lineage: Eukaryota > Metazoa > Arthropoda > Insecta > Diptera > Tephritidae > Rhagoletis > Rhagoletis pomonella. Next base: position 36,027,745 of record NW_023458557.1, read on the forward strand.
GGTATTGCTCAACGTCATTTTACACAGCCGTATTAGTTTCGCGGGGATACCAAATTCAGACATCGCGGCATAAAGGCAACTTCTCTTCGTGCTGTCGAAAGCGGCTTTGAAATCGACAAATAGATGGTGTGTGTCGATCCTATTCTCGCGGGTCTTTTCCAAGATTTGGCGTATTGTGAATACCTGATCTATGGTGGATTTTCCAGGCCTAAAGCCACACTGATAAGGTCCAATCAGCTCGTTGACGGTGGGATTCAGTCTTTCGCACAATACGCTCGATAAGACCTTGTAACCCATGCTTAGAAGGCTAATTCCGCGGTAGTTGGCGCGTATGGCGGGGTCGCCTTTCTTGTGGATTGGGCAGAGCACACTTAAATTCCAGTCGTCGGGCATGCGTTCATCTGACCATATTCTGCATACGAGCTGATCCATGCACCTCATCAGCTCCTCGCCGCCGTACTTGAATAGCTCGGCTGGCAGGCCGTCAGCTCCAGCAGCTTTGTTGTTTTTCAGCCGCGTAATCGCTATTCGTACCTCGTCATAGTCAGGCGGTGGGACAGCTACTCCATCATCATCGACTGGGGACTCGGGTTCGTCTTCCTCACTACATTCAGCGCTGCTACCATTCAGTAGGTTATAAAAGTGTTCCCCCCACAATTTAAGTATATTCTGGACATCGGTCACTAGGTCGCCACTGTTGTTCTTACAGGAGTTCGCCCCGGTCTTGAAACCTTCCGTAAGTCGCCTAACCCTCTGGTAGAATTTTCGGGCGTTCTTCCTGTCGGCCAGCCTCTCAAGCTCTTCGCACTCACGTATTTCGGCCTCTCTCTTCTTATTGCGGCAAATACGTCTCGCTTCCTTCTTCAGTTCCCTATAACGGTCCCACATGGCTCGCGTTGCGCCCGATCGCAGCGTGGCCCTGTAGGCGGCATCTTTTTTCTCTGCGGCTTCTTGACATTCCTCATCGTACCAGTTGTTCTTTCGGGCTCGCTGAAATCCAACTACTTCTTCGGCGGCGGTACTTAATGATCGGGAAATGTGGTTCCACTGCTCGCGTACGTTGAATTGTTGAAGAGTGCTCTCAGAGAGCAGGTGTGTGAGTCGAGTGGCGAATAAATTGGCCGTCTGTTGTGATTGCAGCTTTTCGACGTTAAGCTTTCCTTGCATTGTTGGGCGCACATTTTTTGCTGCACAGAGGCGGGTGCGTATCTTGGCTACAACAAGATAGTGGTCCGAGTCGATGTTTGGCCCTCGGAGTGTACGTACGTCCAAAACGCTTGAAGCATGCCTTCCGTCTATCACAACATGATCGATTTGGTTTCTCGTTTTTCGATCTGGAGACAGCCATGTAGCTTGGTGGATGTTCTTATGCTGGAACCTAGTACTACATATTACCATATTTCGGGCCCCGGCGAAGTCGATCAGCCTCAGTCCGTTATCGGACGTTTCGTCGTGGAGGCTGAATTTTCCGACAGTGGCGCCAAAGATCCCTTCCTTGCCCACCTTGGCATTAAAATCGCCAAGCACGATTTTGACATCGTGTCGGGGGCAGCGCTCATATGTACGTTCCAAGCGCTCATAGAAGAGATCCTTGGACGCCTCATCCTTCTCTTCCGTCGGGGCATGGGCGCAGATGAGCGAGATGTTGAAGAATCTAGCTTTGATGCGGATTGTGGCTAGACGTTCGTCCACCGGGGTGAACGCCAGTACTCGCCGACGGAGTCTCTCTCCTACCACGAATCCAACACCGAATTTGCGCTCCTTTACGTGGCAACTGTAGTAGACGTCGCAAGGCTTCACGCTTACTTTACCTTGCCCCGTCCATCGCATTTCTTGGATGGCGGTGATGTCAGCCTTTGTCTTCCCGAGGACATCAACCAGCCGGGCAGAGGCACCTTCCCCATTAAGGGTCCGGATATTCCAGGTGCATACCCTTAAATCATAGTCCTTTATACGTTTGCCGTGGTCGTCATCAGAAAAAGGGGGTCTCATCCGAGGCTTGTTGGAATTTTTCATTGGGCGGGGTTTTAACGTGGCGGGATCCAAACCCAGCGCACGCGAAGTTTTACGCCTTCTCACTTTAGCTCGCTCCCAAACGGGTGTTTGGTTGCTACCCAGAGGATACGTGGATATAAATATCCGGACGTTGTGAGCTGCGATTTGAACCGTAATCGCTTCTGGCCACTCCCAGGTGAATGGCAGTCAAAAGTTTTCCACTTCTGCGCACGGAACCATCCTCCAGATGCACCTATGTACGTCAAATGGAATCTGCTTAGAAGTCACTAAAAACATTATGGTAAACTAGTAATTAAAAATTTGTTTTTGAAGTTTGCATTTTGCATTCACCCCTTTCCTTTCAGGTGGCTTTTTGTTCCTGAAGTTTGCAACAACGCAATATTTGTTTAATACGTATATACATACATGTGAGGAGCTATCCGAACGAGCAAACATTGTGGCTTATGTCGAGAGGTTGGCTTTAGTATAATGTAGCATTCCGTTTATTCCTTAAACCACAAGAAATTTTTTGATGATACTTAACTAGAATATTAAGTTGCTAGCATCAGAACTATTTCTTTCACGTTTATTTGCCAAGGGTTCTTCAATATCTCGGCATCAGTGCGTCATTCGCAATCGTACGCTGCGAATGCTACCTTATACGAAAGGCAGCCTCCCGACTACAGCGAACACAGAAATTATTAAAATTTATGTTCAAACAGAATTAATTCAAATATTCAGTATTTATTAAAATAAGCACAAGGAAACAACTTATCTTTGACTGCTGTTTTGTTCAATGAAATTTGTGAAATCTACAAAGTTGTTAGCCAATGCTTGTTTTTCAAAACATGTTTAGTAATTATTAATGACAATATATATTAAAAGAAAGGTAATTCAATTGCTCAATTGCTTGTCGGCCGCTGTGGTGTAGTGGTAAGCAGTGCGCGCTTCCACTCCGCAACGCCTGGGTTCAAACCCTGGTCAAAGCAACATCGCAAAAAATATAGAAAAAAGGCTTTTTCTTAACAGCGGTCGTCCCTCAGCAGGCAATGGCAAACCTCCGAGTGTATTTCTGCCATGAAAAACAGCTTCTCATAAAAATACAATCGCCGTTCGGAGTCGGCGTAAAACTGTAGGTCCCTCCGCTTTGTGTGACAACATCAAGGCGCACACCACAAATCGGAGGAGAAGCTCGGCCAAACACTAACATATGTGTAAGCGCCAATCTATTATTATTATTATTATTATAATTCAATTGCTTTTCCTTCTATAATAAATTATTTAGGATTAACCATTTTCCTTTGTAAAAATTTGCAAGTTTTGAGTACGCCTTATAGGTGCATGTACGAAAATGTACAAAGTTGTTAGCCAATGCTTGTTTTTCAAAACATGTTTAGCAATTATTAATGTTAATATATATTAAAAAA
>NW_023458557.1:36031176-36034385 GCF_013731165.1 Rhagoletis pomonella
TTTCAAAACATGTTTAGCAATTATTAATGTTAATATATATTAAAAAAAAGGTTGTTCAATTACGTTTCCTTCTACAATAAACTATTTTAGATTAACCATTTTTATTTGTAAAAATTTGCAAATTTTGAGTCCGCCTTATAGGTACATGTACGAAAATGTACAAAGTTGTAAGCCAATGCTTGTTTTCAAAACATGTTTAGCAATTATTAATGTATATATATATTAAAAGAAAGGTTGTTCAATTACGTTTCCTTACGTAATACATTTTTTTGGATAAAAAATTATTTTTGTAAAAATTTGCAAGTTTTGAGTACCCCTTATGGGTACATGTACAGAAATCTACAAAGCTGTTAGCCAAGGCTTGTTTTTCAAAACATGTTTAGTAATTACTAATGCTAATATATATTAAAAGAAAGGTAATTCAATTACTTATACTTCTGTAATAAATAGTTTTGAATAAATACATTTTGTTTTGTAAAAATTTGCAGATTTTGTAAACTGCTTTATTCGAGTGCAAAACACATGTAGGAAATTTACAATGTTGTTAGACAAGAATTATTTATAAACAATTTAGTCATTATTAAAGTAATTGCATACTAAATTAATAATAATTTACTTTTCGTACTGTGATAAATTCTTTTAAATAAATTAACTTTCGTTAAAAAACCCTCCAATCGTACCCGTATAATACCCGTATGCGACTAATTAATGCCCAATTGTACCCGATTGCAACTCATCCCGGAATACTCTCTTTAGAGATTAGTCGCACAATTTTTTGCAGGGTTCAATGCTTGTTTACTACATGTAAATATGTACATATGTACCCTGTGGGGAAAATCTCTACACCTTTTTCAGTTTTAGTTCAGAAAGTTGCAATTCATATTCAGAAATTCCATTTCTAATTCAGAAAGTTACCATTCATATTCAGAATTTCCATTTCAAATTCAGAATTTCCATTTCAAATTCAGAAAATTACAATTGAAATGAAGAATTTCCAGTTTAAATTCAGAAAGTTACAATTCAAATTCAGAATTTCCAGTTCAAATTCAGAAAGTTACAGTTCAAATTCAGATTTTCCAGTTCAAATTCAGAAAGTTACAATTCAAATTCAGATTTTCCAGTTCAAATTCAGAAAGTTGCAGTTTAAATTCAGAAAGTTACAATTCATATTCAGAATTTCCATTTCAAATTCAGAAAGTTACAATTCAAATTCAGAAATTTCCAATTTAAATTCAGAAAATTTATATTCACTGTGCGATATAAAGAATTTAGGTTGCATAGTATGTAGAAGCGACTGTGTCACAAAGTTTTCAATTTAATTTTATTCGGTATGTGTACAAACGCGCGTATGTGTATACCTGCAAAAATTCGATAAAATCGTTTGAAAAAATGGAACTTAAAGATAACTGTGCCATATGTCTAACGACAATGTTTTATAAAGTCGTATGCCGCACAATACCCTGTAGACATTTGTTCCATAAAAAATGCATAGAAAGCTTGTTATCAGCCGTACCCAGGCTATGTGCAATTTGCCGAACTGACATTAATAGTAAGTATTATGTTAACTTATTATTTATGTACATATATAGATGTTTCTATATAAATATGTGAAAAACCTACACATAAATTTATGTAAATATGTGTTATCTTTTTATTAGGCATCGAGGATATAGAAAGAATGAAATACAAGAGGTACACTTCCCAAGATCAGGAGAGAATCGTTACTGTTGCGAATCGGGGAGAGGATTGGCCAGCACTAGCGGCATCGCTTGGCATAGCCAACAAAACTGCTTTTACCTGGGTGGCGAGTGGCTGAACTACAAAACTTCCAATAGGAGGTAAAAAACCCACCAAGCTAGGAAACGAGCAGATTGATGAAATACTCCGTTGGATTGAGGAGGTGTGCAGTCTAACACTCCGGCAAATACAGGCGAAAATTTGTAATAATTTTAATATAACGCTATCATTGTTGTCGAGGGAAAAACGTACACTGTTAAACAAGTTCACATACAGCCATGCACACTTAACTCACAACAAAACAAAAACAAAAGAGCAGAATATGTTACCCAACTCAACACATACATACAAGCCGGGAAACAGCTTGTTTTCATTGACGAAACAAATTTCAATTTGTTTTGTCGACATACGCGGGGTCGTTCGAAAAAAGGCAATCGTGCGGTTCAGTTATTGCCAGCTGCTCGTGGCGCAAACATCCATCTGATTGGGGCTATATCGGCTTCATCAGTTGTAAGCCTGGATCGAAAACGAGGCTCTTTTAATACTGATTCATGTAATCGCTGGATTGGTAACGTTTTACAGAAGTGGCGTGATTCTGGAAACAACTGGAGTGACTTAGTTATTATATGTGATAATGCGCCTTGTCATTCCAGGATTGAATCTGGCGTGCAAGAGCACTCGAATGGGCAGGCAAGTGTGCTTCGTTTGGGACCATATTCGCCCATGCTGAACCCAGTAGAGACAATATGGTCTAAAATTAAGTCACTTGTTAAGTCAAGTATGGGTGTCCCCAACGTCCAAGGTCCAGGATTAATAGAGCAGAGGCTACAGTATTTGGAAAGAAAAATTGATGATGCCAAAGTAGCAATATCAGGTGGAGATTGTGCTCGAGCAACACAACATTGCTTCTCGTTCCATGCTGATGCATTGTCCTTGGGTGATATGCCGGCTGGTGATTAAAAATGTTGCCATACTGTATTGTGCTGATCTTGGTTGCTTAAATCATGTTTGTTTTTATAGGCTTCGTGGATCTAATATTTGCAAGTGCAAGTAAAACTAAATTTTCTCCACTTCATCCCCAACTTTTCGCTAAATTTCCTTAGCTTGGGGATGAAGTGGAGAAAATTTAGTTTTACTTGCACTTGCAAATATTATGTAGATCGACGAAGGCTATAAAAACAAATAAAAACTTTGTCCTACCTACCTACCTACTTGCCAAACAAAACATTATCTTATTGTTGTTTGTTAGTTTATGCTATATGTACTACAACTGTATTGTTACCTTTTTCACTATATGAAAATAAACTGAAGAACTAAGTGCTAAACTTGGACCCATTATTTAATGTGTTTAATTAATTTAAGTTCAGAAAATTTCGTATGCACTGTTCGATTTGGAATTGGAAATTTCTGAATTTGAATTGTAACTTTCTGAATTTGAATTGTAACTTTCTGAATTTGAAATGGAAATTCTG
>NW_023458557.1:36034485-36036632 GCF_013731165.1 Rhagoletis pomonella
AAGTTACAATTCATATTCAGAATTTCCATTTCAAATTCAGAAAGTTAGAATTCCAATTCAGAAATTTCCAATTTAAATTCAGAAAATTCATACTCACTGTGCGATATAAAGAATTTAGGTTGCATAGTAGAAGCGACTGTGTCACAAAGTTTTCAATTTAATTTTATGCGGTATGTGTACAAACGCGCGTATGTGTATACCTGCAAAAATTCGATAAAATCGTTTGAAAAAATGGAACTTAAAGATAACTGTGCCATATGTCTAACGACAATGTTTTATAAAGTCGTATGCCGCACAATACCCTGTAGACATTTGTTCCATAAAAAATGCATAGAAAGCTTGTTATCAGCCGTACCCAGGCTATGTGCAATTTGCCGAACTGACAGTATTATGTTAACTTATTATTTATGTACATATATAGATGTTTCTATATAAATATGTGAAAAACCTACACATAAATTTATGTAAATATGTGTTATCCTTTTATTAGGCATCGAGGATATAGAAAGAATGAAATACAAGAGGTACACTTCCCAAGATCGGGAGAGAATCGTTACTGTTGCGAATCGGGGAGAGGATTGGCCAGCACTAGCGGCATCGCTTGGCATAGCCTACAAAACTGCTTTTACCTGGGTGGCGAGTGGCAGAACTACAAAACATCCAATAGGAGGTAAAAAACCCACCAAGCTAGGAAACGAGCAGATTGATGAAATACTCCGATGGATTGAGGAGGAGTGCAGTCTAACACTCCGGCAAATACAGGCGAAAATTTTTAATAATTTTAATATAACGCTATCATTGTCTACCATTAATAACTACCTCGAGGGAAAAACGTACACTGTTAAACAAGTTCACATACAGCCATGCACACTTAACTCACAACAAAACAAAAACAAAAGAGCAGAATATGTAACCCAACTCAACACATACATACAAGCCGGGAAACAGCTTGTTTTCATTGACGAAACAAATTTCAATTTGTTTTGCCGACATACGCGGGGTCGTTCGAAAAAAGGCAATCATGCGGTTCAGTTATTGCCAGCTGCTCGTGGCGCAAACATCCATCTGATTGGGGTTATATCGGCTTCATCAGTTGTAAGCCTGGATCGAAAACGAGGCTCTTTTAATACTGATTCATGTAATCGCTGGATTGGTAACATTTCACAGAAGTGGCGTGATTCTGGAAACAACTGGAGTGACTTAGTTATTATATGTGATAATGCGCCTTGTCATTCCAGGATTGAATCTGGCGTGCAAGAGCACTCGAATGGGCAGGCAAGTGTGCTTCGTTTGGGACCATATTCGCCCATGCTGAACCCAGTAGAGACAATATGGTCTAAAATTAAGTCACTTGTTAAGTCAAGTATGGGTGTCCCCAAAGTCCAAGGTCCAGGATTAATAGAGCAGAGGCTACAGTATTTGGAAAGAAAAATTGATGATGCCAAAGTAGCAATATCAGGTGGAGATTGTGCTCGAGCAACACAACATTGCTTCTCGTTCCATGCTGATGCATTGTCCTTGCGTGATATGCCGGCTGGTGATTAAAAATGTTACCATACTGTATTGTGCTGATCTTGGTTGCTTAAATCATGTTTGTTTTTATAGGCTTCGTGGATCTAATATTTGCAAGTGCAAGTAAAACTAAATTTTCTCCACTTCATCCCCAACTTTTCGCTAAATTTCCTTAGCTTTATCAAGGGCAAAAACCTTTATTAAAAACCATCAACAAAAAACGTATAAACAATTAGCAAACATGGTAAACATATGTAAATCATTTAAAATATAGCAAAAATAGTATTTGAACAAATATTGTTTTTGTTATACTATATATTACGTAGATCCACGAAGGCTATAAAAACAAATAAAAACTTTGTCCTACCTACCTACCTACTTGCCAAACAAAACATTATCTTATTGTTGTTTGTTAGTTTATGCTATATGTACTACAACTGTATTGTTACCTTTTTCACTATATGAAAATAAACTGAAGAACTAAGTGCTAAATTTGGACCCATTATTTAATGTGTTTAATTTAAGTTCAGAAAATTTCGTATGCACTGTTCGATTTGGAATTGGAAATTTCTGAATTTGAATTGTAACTTTCTGAATTTGAATTGTAACTTTCTGAATTTGAAATGGAAATTCTG
>NW_023458557.1:36036732-36040559 GCF_013731165.1 Rhagoletis pomonella
TGGCGCAAACATCCATCTGATTGGGGCTATATCGGCTTCATCAGTTGTAAGCCTGGATCGAAAACGAGGCTCTTTTAATACTGATTCATGTAATCGCTGGATTGGTAACGTTTTACAGAAGTGGCGTGATTCTGGAAACAACTGGAGTGACTTAGTTATTATATGTGATAATGCGCCTTGTCATTCCAGGATTGAATCTGGCGTGCAAGAGCACTCGAATGGGCAGGCAAGTGTGCTTCGTTTGGGACCATATTCGCCCATGCTGAACCCAGTAGAGACAATATGGTCTAAAATTAAGTCACTTGTTAAGTCAAGTATGGGTGTCCCCAACGTCCAAGGTCCAGGATTAATAGAGCAGAGGCTACAGTATTTGGAAAGAAAAATTGATGATGCCAAAGTAGCAATATCAGGTGGAGATTGTGCTCGAGCAACACAACATTGCTTCTCGTTCCATGCTGATGCATTGTCCTTGCGTGATATGCCGGCTGGTGATTAAAAATGTTGCCATACTGTATTGTGCTGATCTTGGTTGCTTAAATCATGTTTGTTTTTATAGGCTTCGTGGATCTAATATTTGCAAGTGCAAGTAAAACTAAATTTTCTCCACTTCATCCCCAACTTTTCGCTAAATTTCCTTAGCTTTATCAAGGGCAAAAACCTTTATTAAAAACCATCAACAAAAAACGTACAAACAATTAGCAAACATGGTAAACATATGTAAATCATTTAAAATATAGCAAGAATAGTATTTGAACAAATATTGTTTTTGTTATACTATATATGAAATGATTTACTTATGTTTACCATGTTTGCTAATTGTTTATACGTTTTTTGTTGATGGTTTTTAATAAAGGTTTTTGCCCTTGACAAAGCTAAGGAAATGTAGCGAAAAGTTGGGGATGAAGTGGAGAAAATTTAGTTTTACTTGCACTTGCAAATATTATGTAGATCGACGAAGGCTATAAAAAAAAATAAAAACTTTGTCCTACCTACCTACCTACTTGCCAAACAAAACATTATCTTATTGTTGTTTGTTAGTTTATGCTATATGTACTACAACTGTATTGTTACCTTTTTCACTATATGAAAATAAACTGAAGAACTAAGTGCTAAACTTGGACACATTATTTAATGTGTTTAATTTAAGTTCAGAAAATTTCGAATGCACTGTTCGATTTGGAATTGGAAATTTCTGAATTTGAATTGTAATTTTCTGAATTTGAAATGGAAATTCTGAATATGAATTGTAACTTTCTGAATTTAAACTGCAACTTTCTGAGTTTGAACTGGAAAATCTGAATTTGAATTGTGACTTTGTGAATTTGAACTGGAAAATCTGAATTTGAATTGCAACTTTCTGAATTTGAACTGGAAATTCTGAATTTGAATTGTAATTTTCTGAATTTGAATTGGAAATTCTGAATTTGAAATGGAAATTCTGAATATGAATTGTAACTTTCTGAATTTAAATTGCAACTTTCTGAACTAAAACTGAAAAAGGTGTAGTTCTGAACTGGTGCGCTTCTAGTACATTTAGACCCAGTACTGGTTCGCGATAAATCTCTTTTGCATGCAAGCAACTGGCGAATTTAACATGGCGATGTCCTAGGAAGTGTCAATTGCCCCCGGCTGCATCCTTTTTTCGATAGTTCCGAACTAGACCTAAATTCTATAGTTCCGAACCAGTTCGTTCATCCGTGGCGCGATTTTAAGTTATTTTGGAAGAAATGTGTTTTCAATTTGAAATTAAATTTGTTTGAATGATTGTAAGAAATGTACGTTTACATACCTTGCTGTAGCTGACTTTGCAGAGGTGCTCGCTGTTATTGGTTAGATTCCAGACGACCGCAAGATGTTAATATGTTAACACAAAGCTTTGTTTCGTATTACCAAACTATGAAATAGCATCTGCGAAGCACAGAATAGAAGCGTATTTGAACGAAAAAGCCGCCGAACACATATCTATGTAAAGTAAACAAGCTCCCCGCTGCATCCCTTATTCGATAGTTCCGAAATAGTTCTAAATTCGACAAATAAGATCTAGTTCATTCGGCATCCCTTTTTCTATAGTTCCGAACCATTTCTAAGTTCGTCACTTTAGATATAGATTTCTAGTGAAAAAACTGAAAAAAATTAGATTTTTAAAAGTACTACTTTTCGCCGATTTTGGACTGGTGGGGATCTAGTTCCTATCGGAATAGTTCCTTTTTGGCGATAAAGACCTAGTACGGAACTAGAAATTTGATTCACTAGCCCGCGGTTTCCCTGCAGGGTATGTTTCATTTACTTTTAGGTAAGTAAGGACTAGAGATGGGCAAGGGCCGGACTTTTGGCGAAAAATTTGACCTCGGCACGAGCTCGTGCGTGCATGGGTGTGCAGTAGGGCGGGTCGATTTAAAAATCGCTCATTGCTCTGTGAAAATCGTATTCTAGGGATCAAAATAATAAACTTTGCCGAAGGAACCATACCTCTAAAACGAATTCTGATGTCCCCCAATTTGGGTCGAACTTTTGGGTAGGGGCAAATTTTGAAAAATCCCACTTTGACCTATTTAGAGTGCTCCAATCGAGTCCAAATGTATGACCGACCCCCACTAACTTTGGACGGCCGATCCACCCATGCCTGTGGCACACCCCTTGGAACTCCCCTGGGGGGTTCCCCATACAATCATTTCAAAAAATCAATATTTTTAGCCTTTACATGAAAAAATCAGCTAAATGGCTATGTTTTTTCTCTATTTTTATTTATTTATTTATAATAATATTTATTATTTATTTATAATATATATATAATTATCTATTTTTTCTCTTAAGAAATTTATTTAGTCAGAACATATGTAAATGAAAAAATTAATTTAAGTGAGTTATAGAAAAGAAACTAAAAAAAATTATTGTTTGAAGTCTTTTTTACTTTCAAGTCTGGGCAATTTCGCACGGCTCTCTAATGTCGTCGCCATAATAGCCTCTACATTTTCCGGTATAACCCGTTTGGAAACGCTAGCTAGCAATTGAACATGTCGTTCCGTTCCTTGTATGTGTGATGGAATTTTTGGATCATTAAACGGTGGATCATCTTGATTTAAATATTCTTTCAATGTTTCGTACGGAATGTTTCGCGTGAATGGTGGTTCAAATACGATATTTATATCATTCAAATTGATCATTTCCGTATAGCTTGTGCAATTAAAGTTTATATCTGGTTTTTTATAAACTCTAAGTTCCATTGGCTCGTCAACATCAGTTCGATAGCGTAGAATTTTCTTGATGGCACAGTCGCGCTTTTCTTTGTTATCATCAAACAACATTGATAACAAGATATTTTCCGAATGCGCATAATATGAATTATCTTTAATTACTTGATTGACAATTTTGCGTAAACGAGGTTCTAGAAATCGTGACCAACCAATGAACTTGAAAAATAATGCACTGCCGTACACGACAGAGCTGTAATACTTGATATTGAAGTACATTGGCACATAACATTTAATTATAAATTCAACCAGAATTCTTAAATTTGCATCTGGATTTTCCGTTGTCACATATAATCGCAATAATTTAGCGGCCTTGGTGAGCCACCGAGAATGTACAATTTTCCCTGGTTTGATGTTAGCCAGATCCACCGGAACCACGCCGCTAGAAATTGCATGGGCCATGTCGTATAAGTACTTCGAATCGGTGGAAAATTCAATTTTTTCTGGAGCAGGGGGCATATTTTGCAACTCAATTTTCTGGAAGCCGTCCACCACCTGAAAATATATAATAATAAAATAATTAAAAATGGTTTGACAATTATAATAAATGAGTGATAGCAATAACTTACCGGAAGA
>NW_023458557.1:36040659-36043180 GCF_013731165.1 Rhagoletis pomonella
GAATTTGAAATGGAAATTCTGAATATGAATTGTAACTTTCTGAATTTAAATTGCAACTTTCTGAACTAAAACTGAAAAAGGTGTAGAACGGACTATATATACATAAAATAAAGTAAACAAATTAAACAAAAAAAGTTTACTTAAGTAAAATACTAATAAATGAATAAAATAAAATTGAATTAGATTAAAACCGAAAACAAAGCTAGCCCGGGACTGAAATATTTAATTAACTGAAACATAAAGAAAATGTAAATTAACATAAAAAAGGACACTATATAACAAAAACTTAATATAAATAAATAATAATACTTATAATAATAATAAACAAAACAGAAAGAGGAAGAAATAGAAAAGAAAGACTAAAAGAAATGAATTAAATTACCTGAACCCAAAACCAAAACAAATGAATATAGAAACCCCTTAAATTAAATTAAATTTAGGAGAAATATAACTAAGACTTAACTATAAGTACCTTAGGCTAACTTGACCTATTTACATGAATTACTTACCTTGACTTTCTCACCTGAGTTTCCTATTTAATTCACTTACCTGTACTACATACCAGACGTACCTACCTGTTTTTCCTACCTAATCCAACATTTTTCCGACTACTTACCTGATATTACCTACTTTAACATTTTACCTGCTATTACTTAATATACGTTAAATTTTTCTTTAGAATACCCCATATATTTTTGTAATTATCGAATACTTACCTTTATCGGAGGTACTTTTCATTTGAGATACTTGCCTTTGTTTTAGATCAGAGGTGGGCACTCACACTATCACACACATGCGCTTGTGTGCGAAGCAGTGAAGTTTTGTTCAACAGCCAGTGCTCGGACTTCAGCACATTTGTGGAATAGGTAACACTTTTTTTGTCTAAATTACATTTCTACTACTTCTACCACCGTAAGCTAAAAAACTTTCAGATCTTGAAACTTCTTTTTTTTTAATTTGTTCATTTGCGCATTAATTAATGGGCATTTTCTACAACAAAAAACAACATTGCTTGCTGCGACATCGACACATGTATGATATGGTCGTCTTCGTGCGGCTTAGTCATTTTGAAAAGGTGAAAGAGGGTGATCGAGCACTGAAGCTTTTGGAATTAAAAGCAGCGTTATTTATTAATATACATTAACACGAAAATTATCATTGTCTATCAGAAAATGATTCTCTATCAGAAATTTATAGATCATTTCTAAAAAAAGCATCTTATTCTGTCGCTTTGGCCTTTTATTTAGAATTTCTAGAAAAGTATTAGGTATGGAGTTTTCTAGCCCATTAAAATTTAGTAGCTCAAAGTGCAAATTTCAAGCGCTAAGAAATCGCGTTGGTTTTAAATGATTGGCAATTTCTTTTCTGTGGAAGAAAATGCCTAGCACCGTCAGCAAAAAAAAAGATAAACATTAAATAAACAAAAAATATAAATAGTCAAAACTGGTCAAAATGTCACTTAACTTAATCAGCTGACCATAAGTGCATATAACATATTTATAAATTTATTTATTTGAATCTACCACATTGTTTTGGAATGTACCACAATTTTTCATGCTTATTTACCACAACGATAACATGTTGCGTCCGAGCACTCTCAACAGCAGCTGTTGTTGTTGTTGTTGTAGCAGCATACAAATTCCCCAAAGACTTTTTGGGGAGTGTTGCTGGAGTGACAGTCCTTGGCCAGATATAAATCTAGGTCGTTCCGGTTACGTAGACCCGACTGTCGTGGGAACGCTCAACAGCAACTGATTTGATTTGCTTTGCCGAAATACCAGCGAAGCATCAGTCAATCGTCAATTATCGTAAGACGCACGAAGACGATGATAGTATACCAGCGTTGCCACTTGAGAATATTTTAAGGTACCAAAATGCCTACCAAATCAGTTTGCAAACTACCAAAAAAAAAACTGTTTATCAATAAAACGAGATTTTATTAAATTTACTGGTTTTGCAGATTAACAGTAGGTATAAATTAAAATACCATATAGTATGGTTTACTGTGCTACAGTTGGTTATCCATTCATGCAATACTTGAAGTTTACACAAAATAAATTCGGGCGTTTAAATAAATTAATTAACGTATCGTTTAAAAAACAGTTATAAGCATTGTATAAAGTTTTGATATTAAATCAATTCATATCAAACATTTTGATGTATAAAACAACAAATTCAGACATTTTATGCGTTTAAATAAAAGTTAGATGGTTCACACTTGCTTGGTTATCTGGTTATGTGGTTATATTTTTTATTCAGTTTACAACAATAAAAATACACTACAGAATAATAATATTTAACCAGATAACCTGATAACCAAGCAAGTGTGAACTACCTAAGTATCAAAAATATTGTACACAAAACGTTTGTAAAAAAAACGTACCGAGTATATATATCTTTGAGATCAATTCAATTCATTTCAAACGTTTTTTTTATTCTTCGACAATACAATTTCAAGAATTTTATTCGTTTAAAAACAAAAAGTTTTTATATCCTATATTATATCAAAAACAAAAAGTTT
>NW_023458557.1:36043280-36046821 GCF_013731165.1 Rhagoletis pomonella
TTTAACTTAATCAATAATTTAAATTTAACCTTTTAAACTGGTGGAAGCCCTCAACCAAATCAAAAATTATCTAAATTCTAAATATTTCTTAAAACTCTTTCATTTAATACCCATTTGTAAATTTAATAATATTTGGTTTTAAAATAATTTAGTTCGACTTCTCAAATAGGTGGCAACCCTCTTCAAAATATTTTCAAACTACTACCTTCTTA
The DNA here is from genome assembly GCF_013731165.1 of Rhagoletis pomonella. NCBI lineage: Eukaryota > Metazoa > Arthropoda > Insecta > Diptera > Tephritidae > Rhagoletis > Rhagoletis pomonella. The sequence continues at coordinate 36,043,493 of NW_023458557.1, forward strand.
AACCTCTTTTATCTGAAACCCATATGGTAATATCTTGTTCACTTACCTAATTCCTTTAATTAATATTGAATTCGATTTTTTTAAACATGTCGCAACCCTCCTACAGGTAGCTAATATAAAGCCTTTTCAAACCCATTTTTCCTTTTTTTTTTTTTTTTTTTGCCTTAACGGAGGAAATACAAGGGGCATTTGAGTGTGATGAGGTGGTGCTCTGTGCCTTCCTCGACATCGAGGGGGCCTTTGATAATGCCTCCCATTCGGGAGTTGATAGAGCTCTTGAGAAATATAACGTCCAGCCAACCATCCGGCGTTGGATAGCAAGGTTACTGCAGACCAGGATAGCCGAAACTGAAGTCGGTGGCAGCTTTGTTCAAATACAAAAAACAAAAGGGTGCCCGCAAGGGGGAGTATTATCTCCTCTACTGTGGAGCTTAGTTGTGGACGAACTCCTACAGCTACTCACTAACGAGGGCGTTCGATGCCAAGGGTATGCGGACGACATAGTGTGACATCGTCCAAAGAGGTCTTAACCTTGCAAGGTGGTGCGCAGATGTAGGCTTAAATATCAATCCCTCCAAGACAGCTATAGTCCCCTTCACCAAGAAAAGAAATCTTCAGGAGATGAGGAACCTGACCCTTGACGGGGTCGCAATCAATGTCGCCACAGAGGTTAAGTATCTGGGGCTTACCGTGGACTCCAAGCTTCTGTGGAAGACTCATGTTGATGCAGTCACCTCCAAGACCACCAGGGCGATTATGGTGTGCAAACGTCTGGCAGGCAAATCCTGGGGGTGCACTCCGAGGATCCTCAGATGGTTGTACACCATGATAGTGAGACCTATAGTAACATACGGTGCGGTGGCTTGGCATTCCAGGACTACTTTAGTAACGGTGAGGCAGACCCTCTCTAAGCTTCAACGTTTGGCATGCCCGACGGCAGCGCTAGAAGTAATGCTGGAACTCGAGCCACTGCACCTCTTAGTTGAACAGGTTGCAAAGCGAACCCTCCTCAACTTTGCTAGGGAGGGCTTCGGCAAAGGCAAGGTGGTATCATCTAGGAACAGGGACAAGCTAGGTACCCAGCTCCCCCTGGCTCTTTTCCCCAGAGACGATATCAACAGACAGGTTATCTTCAAAAGGAATTTCAGGACTTACACTTACAGCAAGGTGACCTGGTGTGCCTCTATTATGGAAAGGCACATACAGGCGAGCACAATACAGTGGTACACTGACGACTCCAAAACACCTGCGGGAATTGGAGCAGGCGTGTACGGCCCCAGGCTGAAGCTTTCGGTGCCCCTGGGAACCTTCCCAAGCATCTTTCAAGCGGAGGTCTATGCCATCAGTTTGTGCGCTGAGATCAACATGAGTAGGCATTATAGGAATGAAAGGATATTTATACTAAGTGATAGTCAGGCGGCACTTATGGCTCTCTCATCATTCGAGATCAAGTCCTCCTTGGTTTTGGAATGTGTCGAGAGGTTTAATGCTCTGGCGGAGGTCAATGATATCCAACTAATGTGGGTACCAGGGCACACGGGGTGGCAGGAAATGAGGAGGCCGATCACCTGGCCAGATTAGCTGCTTCCTAGGCCCCGATAGGACCTGAGCCCTTTCTGGCAGTGGGACCAAGTACTATAAAGGATATGCTCAGAAGGGACATTAGAAAACTGAGGGAACTGCATTGGCGTGACACCATGGGTCAGCGTCAGGCGAAAAGCCTATTAGGAGGTTACAATCTGACAAGATACAGGCTACTCATGAATTTTCCAAAGGACAAACTGAGGGTAATTACAGGATTTTTGACCGGCCACTGTAGGCTAAGAGGGCACATGTATAAACTAGGTATCTGGTCCAGCGACCTGTTACGCTTCTGCGATGCCGTCAGGGAAACTCCCCTACACCTTCTTGTAGAGTGTGAGGCCGTGGCGCGCAGGAGGCTTAGAAGCATAGATACGTCTGGCCAAGAGAGGAGCACATACACTCACTGTCCCCGGGGTCCATTATGAAGTTTTTAGACACTTTGGGGCTTGCTGAGGAGTTGTGATGAGCTAGGGGCACAATAAACCCAGCGGTCGCAGTGCATTACCCAACCAACTATCTATCTATATATATCTTTGAGATCAATTCAATTCATTTCAAACGTTTTTTTTTCTTCGACAATACAATTTCAAGAATTTTATTCGTTTAGAAACAAAAAGTTTTTATATCCTATATTATATCAAAAACAAAAAGTTTTTATATCCCCTAATTGTATACAAAACGTTTGTAAAAAAATCATACATCTTTGAGATCTCTTTTTGCTGACCACACGAAATAGTAGATAGCACTGGCAGTATGCAATCTTAAGCAAACAAATTTTATTGCTCAATTTGGTTGCAATTTCACTTTTGCCTACCAAAAGCTTCATCCTACCAACCAAACTACCAAAGGTAAATGAGCCTACCAATTTTGGTCCGATTGGACCAAAACGGCAACGCTGAACTTGATTCAAGTTGAACACTTGAAAAGACATTTATAAAGCGGCTGTAGCTGAATGTGCAGAGATGCTTGCTGTTATTTGCTAACTCTCAGAAGATGCTGCGGGTTCAAATTCCGTCAGAGGCAACACGTTAAACTGCCAATAACAATTTTTGTTTTGTATCTAGTGTTCGTCCGATACCACCATGTACTCGATACCAGTACTCATTGTAGAACATCGAAGGGGGTACATACTCAAAGTATCGCTAGAAAATACTCGATTCTACGTGCACTCAAAAATACTCAGACGAAATATTTCAAAACAGTTTTGCAATTTTTTTTAAATAAATAAAACCATATCTTATGTGTTACAAAGATATAATTTAATGCAAAAAGGTGTTTTAATATGAAAATATATGCTTATTTTTAATATGTATGTACATATAGGTAAATACATATTCTCGCAACTTTCATATGTTAGTTACAAAGATATAATTTAATTTAGAAATGGCTAACTTAATTCAGACATGGCTTTTTGAATATGAAAATATATACTTATTTTTAACATAAATATGTACACTGAGGGGAAAAAATTTCAGAATTAAAAAAAAAACGTGCTAAATTAAAAAAAATACGCATATGAAAGAGCACCAACCCAACTTATTTTAAATTTGAGTATGTACGTTATAAAATAAGTCGTTGTGAAGTGCACAGATGCTTTAACGTAATTAAGGAGAAAAAATAAAATAAATTTATTTTATGTTCCGTCTGATGGTAATTTAACCCGGACCCTCTTGGCAGCAACCAATTGTTTCAAGCACAGTATATACAGTAATAAACCTTTTTGAGTACTCCTCGGGGGTAAAATA
>NW_023458557.1:36046921-36064364 GCF_013731165.1 Rhagoletis pomonella
GAGGCAGAAGTTTTGAAGTCTGTTATGGGTATCAAGTCCAATGCCATTGGTGACGATGACATATCTTAGAAATTTGTGAAGATTGTGCTGCCATTTATTCTGGGCACACTAACCCATGTTATCAATCACTGCTTCACTACATCATACTTCCTAACAGAATGGAAGAAGGCTGCAATAATCCCTATTGCCAAAAAGAGTATTGCTACTAGCCCCAGTGATTATAGGCCGATAAGTATATTGCCAGCGTTTTCGAAAGTGTGTGAGTCACTGATGGCAGCGCAAATTTCATTATATATTCAAGAAAATAATCTGTTATCCCCACTGCAGTCAGGGTTTAGACCTAAGCATAGCTGCACTACGGCTATGCTGAAAATTCTTGATGACATAAGGATACGACTTGACAATAGCGATTTAACTCTTCTTTGCCTCCTGGACTTTTCTAAAGCATTTGACTTAGTAAATCATGACCTTCTTTGCAAAAAGCTTAAATATTTATGATGTATTATGGAACGAATTTCCGTCATCCCTTGTGTTTCGGCGTTGTGCCATCTTCAGTGTCATTTTTCGTTCTGCATAATTTTTGTTGGTTGCTTGTATTTATACTCCTTGTGAACTACCTCTTTCTTTTGTTAGGTACGTCTTTTTAGTTTTGCAGTGTTTGCGGTACTCAATAGGTAGATGAATTGTTTTGGCTCGTTTTTGACGGCAGGTAGAAGTCCGTGATTTTTACCCCCTTTGTTTTTGCAGTTGCCGTATTCCCTTCCATATCTGTCCTTAATATTTTGTTGTTGTCATTCTTCTTCTTGTACAGTAGTTTTAGAGGTTCAAACAGTACGTCCGATGCAGTATTTATTTGCTCATTTATTATTTGTCCTTTGAAGGTCTTCTGTTTATATATTTCGATATTTTCTAATATATTCAATCTTTGTCCTTTAAATATTTATTTGGATTTTCTGACAGCTCTATTAAACTTATGACCAGCTACCTTGCGGGGAGAACGCAAAAGGTGACAGGCAAGACTGCTTCCTCAATGTCTTGTAATGTTGTCTCCGGTGTACCAAAGGGCTCTGTCCTTGGTCCTCTTTTGTTTAGTCTTTTTGTTAATGATGTTTTCTCTGTGTGTCAGTATGTCAATATCCACGCATATGCTGACGACATTCAATTGTATTTGTCCAGTCGTGTTGGTCTTGTGGAAGATTTGTGTTTTAAAATTAATAGTGACCTGTCAGCAATTTCGCAATGGGCTCGTGATAATTGTCTTTGTCTAAATGCTGATAAGTCATATGTGTTGCCAATTAGTAATAGTGTAGTACATGTGGAAGATATTCCAGAACTGTTTGTTGGTAATAGTGCCCTCATGTTTACTGACAAAATAAAAAATTTAGGTTTCGTTGTCAATTCTATGTTAAGCTAAATCAAGTTGTAAGTAATGTGTATGTTGTTTTACGCAGACTACGAATGTCAGCGTCATTTACACCCTTGGAGACAAGAAGAAAGTTAGCTATTCAACTCATTGTACCGCAAATAACGTACTCTGAGCTTGTTTATAGCAAACTTGATTCTATTTCGTCTCATAAAATAGATGTTGCGTTTAATAATGTTACGCGTTATGCCTATGGCTTAAGAAAATATGACCATATCTTCGTGGAGAACCAGAATTCTGGGATGCAGCATTTTTAATTACCTATCCGCTAGAAATTGTATATTTATGTTCAAGCTAATAGAATTCCAAACCCCAAGGTACCTATACGAGAAGTTAAAATTAACAAGGTCAAGCAGGCATCATAATCTGATTCTCCCTAAATACTCCTACTTACCCTCATCAAAGCTGTCCTTCGTTTATGCTGTGAGGCTCTGGAATTGCATCCCTGAATCTTTCAAGGCTGTTATGAATAGGGGTAACTACAAGGTGATAATTCATAATTATTTTAATAGCTTATGATGAATGTGATTGTGATATGGCTGTTCTATTTTCTTTGTCTCTGTCTCTGTTCTCCTAATTAATCAAATTTCTGTGTTCCAATTGTGTATTTAACAAAAACGACGACTTTTAATTTATAATGTTTAGCAGTAAGTTTTAATTTTAATTTTAATAAATTAATTTATTTCTATTTATTTTTTTTTTTCTTTTTATCTGATGATTTAGTATTAAGTATTTTAAATAAATATATATATATATTAATTTTTTCAATTTGCCGAACTCTTAGTTTTAAGTTTACGCAGCGTAATGCTAAGGAATTAAATTTTGTGTAACTACCAACCAGTTTATGTACTATAAAAGACAAAAAAGTCTTACAGATACAACCCCTTTCTTTAAATAAATAAAATAAAATAAAATAAAAATATGGAACAGCAAAGTTATAAAACTCAACGTGTAGAGAAACATGGTGCATACCAGCCGGAGTAATGGAGGAACCACTTTTAGACAAGGTATAATTTTTTTTTTAAGTCGCGAACACAAGTCTGAAATTTTTTGTATGCATTCAGCATTCAGCTGCTAGGATACAAAATCCAACGTGTGCAACGTTTTTCGCTCTGTGCCTTTTTAAATAACAAATAAAAGTAAATTTTCCCCATTTTTATTTCTTTTTTATTTATACATATCTAAGTTATTTGCTAGTCTGTAAGAACTTTGTATGTTCATAGACAATAAATAAATAAATAAATAAATAAATAAATAAATAAAAAATAATGTGCTTACATCACATTCGCGGGACAAACCTATTGTAAGTGATTGGCAAAGTCGCCGCCGCACAGTGCTTCCCTTCTATATAAAATGTGAGCAAAAATAGAATTATGGACGGATTTAAATGAAAATTCGCTTCTTAGTGAAATTGAGGACCCTAAATTCCAAAATGCAATTTGTTTTTGGATAACTTTCACTTTAAATGCCAATTTGGGTTCTTGTGGCATTTACATACTAAGTATGTATTTACATATAGTTCGTTCTATTTTCAAAAGTGAGGTGTCAAATGGCAGGGCTTGGCCGGCAGATGTGCAATAAAGTTGTATTTTTTTGTAAAGGTTTGCCACCTGTTCCAAATTTTATTAAAATTACTTAATAAGTTAAATGAATTCGATATTATAATATGAGTATCCATTGAAATGGTTTTGAAAATGCTTTACTTCTAAACTACACGTAGAAGGGTTGCCACATGTTTAAAAAATCAAATTCACATTAAGGGAATAAGGTAACGGAAATATGTACATATACCAATATGGGTTTCAGACAAAAGAAAAAATGTGGCATATTTAAGAAATAAGTAAAAACATGCCTGAGTTAATTAATGATTGACAATGTATGTATTAGTAATCTATACTAATTATATAAAGAGAAGTCCCTTTTTTTGTAACAGGTAATCTCACGAACGGCTGGTCCGATTTTCATGAAATTTTGTATATAAATAGCCTTCTGTAACCACCATGTTTTAGGCTAAAAAAATTTACTTTTTTTCGGGTAGGTGGACCAGGGACCGGTCTATTCGAAAAAATCTAATTATGGTCCGGTTTGCTTAAAATTTGGTACGTAAGTAGCCTTTTAGCATATATTAGCATATATGATCCATTTTTTCCGAGAAGTGGACCAGGGACCGATTTATTCGAAAAAATCTTATTTACGGTCCGATTTGCTTAAAATTCGGTACGTAGGTAGCTTTTTGCCTGGATAAGCTTATAGATTCCTGTTTTCCAATTTTCATGCAATTTCGAATATAAATAGCTTTGAGCAACGACCATATCAAGGGGCGAAGATTTTTTTGCGCTAGTCAGAAACAACGGATACTGTCAAAATATAATTATAATATATAATAAATCTCAACTGATATATATTTTTAAAGCCGTTTTTTAGTTTTCGCAAGGCTCGAGAGCGGCTGAACCGATTTTTTTGAAACTGCCACCTGCCGCACGTGTCCCAAGGATAGTTTTAGGCTAAAAAAAAATCTATATGTAAAGGGGGCGTGGCACTTCCCATAAAAACCGAATTTCTCATGCTACATATCTCGGAAAGTGTGCATGGTAGAGTTCTGGAACTTGGTATGGAGATATACGAAATCAATCGCATACCCTTGGAGAAAAATTTAAGCTATTGTAAAAAGGGGTGTGGCATCTCCCATACAAACCGAATTTTTCATATTGCATATCTCTGGAAATTTTTTGGTAGAGTTCTGGAACTTTGTATGGAGATGTACGAAATATATCGCATACTCTTGGAGAAGAATTGGAACTATTGGAAAAGGGGGCGTGGCATCTTCCATACAAACCGAATTTTTCATACTGCCTATCTTTGGAAGTGTTCATGGTAGAGTTCTGGAACTTGGTATGGAGATATACGAAATCAATCGCATACTCATGAAGAAAGAGGGCAGCTGTTGGAAAGGGGGGCGTGGCACCTCCCATATAAATCGAATTTGTATACTGAATATCTCTGAAAGTATGCATGGTACAGTACTGGAACTTCATGTGGAGATATGTATGTAGTTGAAATCAAGCCCATACTCATGGAGAAAATTTGGGCTATTTGAAAAGGGGTGTGAGGCCTACAAACGTACCGACCTTTAGCTATCTTTGAATGTATTTTTTAATTCTTCTGTAGGTGTGTTTGTTAGTGCAATCCTCCTAAATGGATGTACGGATTTTAACGAAACTTTTTGTGTGTTTGAGTGGGTCTCTGGATGGTTTAGTTTCACAATTTAATCCGACAGTTGGCGCTGTATTTGAGTTATTACTAAAAATCTTATTTATGATCCGATTTGGCTAATGTTTTAAATATGTATGCAATACTATAGCAAAAACGTACTGCCAAGTGGTGCTGAAGTCGAGCTATTACTAAGAATAGCCAAGTGAGAAAAGGGGCCGTGAAGGTCAGATTAAATCGACCTGTTGCACCATTGGGTATATCGAACGCTCCTGCGTTGCGATTGGCCCAATGGATGTGATTTGCCAATATTATTATGCGTTAAAACTTTTAAGGTATTTCGTCTGAAATAAGTATATGTATATTGCATTTCTGTAGAACAATGATTCGCACCCATTTTGAAATTGGCACCAACTATACTGCAAAGCTTCTAGGACATTCACTATAGAACCGGGTTGTTGCCGCCAGGGAGTGAAGAGGAAAAAATTTATTTCGCTTTGCGAATAACCGTGCTATAAAATGCCGCACAACTGGAGAATTTCAAGAACTTCTTCACGGATATAACACTTTCCTTACGTTATTTAAAGCGGCAAATTACCACCAAACCATAATCTTAGCAGACGAATGTGCCTATGAAAATTGTAAACGTGACTTGTTGGTGAAAATCTTGGACCAAAAAGTTTCAATAAAATATATAAAAATTTTGGGCGGGACGAAGTTCGCCGGGTCTGCTAGTAAAATAATAAATACGATATCGTACACCTTTTGTTTGAAACAGTTATTATTTTAGTTTAACTAAATCGGCCTTTACAAACAGGTGGTAACCCTCTTCAAAATATTTATAAGCTGTAACCTTCTTAAACTTCTGACTCCCATATGGTGATACCTATGTATTTCAATTACCCAATTCCCTTAATACAAATGGAATTAGATTTTTTAAACAGGTGGCAACCCTGATACATGTAGTTAAGAAATAAACCCTTTTCACACCCATTTCGATTGATACCAATGTTTTAATAATTCATTTAACTTATTTTAATAATTTGAATTTAATTTTTTAGCAGGTGGCAACTCTTTAAAAAAATAAAGCTCTATTGTTTACAGGTCAAGTTTTTTAATCTGACACTTCATTTTTGAAAATAGAACGAATCGTGCAGATCTGATGGCACTGACAAAAAATGAAAAAATTATTTTATGCATTAGCAAAAAACGCATTAGGTCAAAAAGTGCAAAGAATGGGGAGGTTTTTATTTCTCTTACGAAAGCTAAAAACCCATACAATTTAATAAAATAATGAGAAATAACATATTTTTACGTATATTTTTTATTTATTCCATTAAAATTTACCATTTTTTGAAATTTTGATTAAAAAAAAATTGTTTTTCTGGAATATCGCTTTGATCTAGACTTGACAGGCTTATGTGCTCTAATTAAAAGATAGTTAAAAAACAACTCCTTTAAAAGGTCTGCAATTGTAAATTTAGCCAAATAAGTGTGTGCTCCATTGTACAATAGGCTATTGAACTATGATCCTCGTGCCCCACTTTTTATTTGTTATTTAAAAAGGTTGCACACGTTGGATTTTGTATCCTAGCAGCTGAAGGAATGCATACAAAAAATTTCAGACTTGTGCTCGCGACTTAAAAAAAAAAAATCACAAAAAAATTCGAAGTTTCTGAGAACTGTCCATATATATGAATTATGGAAATCAAATTTTAAATTCGTAATGAGTGACTCCGAGAGTTCTTAGGTATTAAGTTTCGGTCATATTGGCTCCACAATTTAGAATTTTCAAAGTTCAGTACCAGCTTCGAAATCACCGACGACGAATGCTCCTGGATACAAAGTTTCAAAACAATTAATAATTTTTTTGAAAAAGTGGCCCACAATATTTGATCCGCCATTCGAATTTTCAAAAACTTAATATGTATTTCGAAATCAGTGACCAACTTCCATGGAAATCTGTCAAATACATATTGAGTAAACATTTTTGTCGTCCTATATTCTCGATCCGTCTCTATGTGCGGCGGCGACTTTGGCGATCACTTACAATAGGTTTGTCCCGCGGATGTGACGTAAGCACATTATTTTTACATGTATAATACATCACTCTATGTCCATAATAAAATTAAAGTGCGATGTCTTAGGTCGATTTTCTCCAAAATTTTTACATTTTTGGGCGCTTGTAAGCGGTAAGCGGTACATTATCCCGCTAAATAAGTGTAAGTGATAAATTTTTGACATCGTCCAATGTTAATTGATAACCACACAAAAGTCCAACGACGGTAAAGTAAAATTATTTTTAATTTTTTTATTACACAATGTGAACCCTCCTGACACCAAAAGGTCCCACGGTGGGAGGTAAGTGTTGTTTTCTGTTAATCAACAGCAGTAAGTTTAAGTCCCCGATATGTTGTCTTTGACGATAAAATCGGCACATTTTTACTGTCGATAGATCCCGGACTATAACTACAAGTGGGTTATTTTTTATCAATTGGTATTTTTTTTCTGCAGGGTCCCTACAAGACGCGACTCCCAGAAGCTCCAACACATTTAAAAAATTGCATGTGGAAACTAACACATGCAAGCTTACTTGACACTTGTTGAAATGAGAGCCTTGCTCTTCTTGTCCACACGTTCCTACATATGCATGCTACATTGAACCTTTATTACCTTTAAGCTGAAAAGGATCGAATGAAACTACTAGAAACAACCAACGCTGCATTCACATGTATCGCAATTGTCAAAATCAAATTCAAACGAACGAAAGATTTGTGAATTGAACTCAAAGCCGCTGTTTATCTTAATAAATAATACAACGTAAAGTCGTAAATTAAATAAATAAAAAGAATAAAAAATGAAAAAGAAAAGTTTACAGACTTATATGAGTCTTTATATATACTACGTTTATACGTAAGCTATTTGCAAATAAAAATAATTTGCACATACCTAACTCACTGTTTATTCGATGGTGAAAATTTCTTTTTTAATATTGCCTGATTATAAAAAGGCAATAATATGACCATCGAAAAAGAAAATATAGTTAAAAATGGCAACGTCTTGATTATAAAAAGGCAATAAGATGACCATCGAAAAAGAAAATAAACCTAAGAATGGCGGCGTCTTGCGCTTATTTTCAAATAGTACCACTAATCAATACTTATTTGCGTGATTTAGTTATTTGCAAATAAAAAATTAACTCAGCGTTTATACGGCAAAGTTTACCATTTTGCAATTGTTATTTGCAAATAAGACGTGCGTATAAACGTAGTAATAGTCCTACCAAACATATACCAGAAGTCTAACAAATATTTCTGGTAGGCCTAACAGACATATACCAGAAGTATATCTAGGACTTCTGGTAGGCCTAACAGACATATACCAGAAGTATAACTACGACTTCTGGTAGTCCTAACAAACATCCCTGTAGGGCAAACACGAACTAGTGAACCAAATTTCTAGTTCAGTACTAGTTCTTTTTCGCCAAAAACGAACCAGTCCGATAGTAACAGTCCAAAAGCAATGAAATGTGGTACTTTCACTAAACTATTTTATTTCAAATTTTAAACGCAGGGGAGGTAATCATTATGAGAAAATAATTTAAATCAGCATTTAATCATTATGTTATGAATTATTATTGAGTTTTCTTTTTTCGCTCAAACGGAAATAATTATTATTTGATTTTTATTTTTGGGATTACAAATAATGATTATTTTATGATTATTTTTTCGCGCAGAGATTATCATTAATTTTTAGTTTTATTTTTCCACTTAAAAATAATGATAATTTATAAAATTGAAAAGGCCATACATACGCATACCTACTGAAATTTTGATCTGAAAAGTCTGGGTCTTATTCCTCTTATAAGGGTGCGGCTACCTCTCAAAAGGATACGTCGGTAATCACGCTGGTATAGTTTTTGAGTTGCTTAATAATCATTATACTTAGTGATTCCATAAAAAAAGGCCAAGATCCTGAAGGACAATTGAGAAAGGAAATGCATTTGCAGAAAAAGAGGCATTTAAAAAAAAAGTGTCAAAATAATTACCACTTTCTTACTAAATTTATTTAAAAATTCAAGCCACCAGAGCTACCTTTTTTTAAGAAAAGACAAATTAATTATTTTTTTATGCAATCCAGCACAGCTACCTTAATACAGTCAGTCAATAAAGTTTAGGTACAACGATTTTTTTACAACACGGGCAACTGTTTTTTAAATATTTTAGTTTTCGGTAATCTTATAAATATTATAAATGTGAAAGTTTGTATGTTTGGATGTTTGGGAAATCATCACGCGGGCGACTACACGGATTTGCATGAAATTTTGTACGCAGATGGCTTATGGGCCAGATTGGTTAATAGGCTAATTTTTTAAGAGTTGCCACCTGTTAAAAAAGTTTCATTTATTTAATATGCGGGAACGACTGAATGGATTTGCATGAAAATTTGCACACAGATAGCTTATAACCTAGATTGGAAAATAGGCTACTTTTCTTAAGATTTGCCACCTGTTAAAAAAGTTTCATTAAATTAATACGCGGAAACGACTGAATGGATTTGCATGAAATTTTGCAAGGAGATAGCTTATCACCTACAGTGGAAAATAGGCTAATTTTTTGGAAGAGTTGCCACCTGTTAAAAAAGTTTAATTACATTAATACGCGGAAACGACTAAACGGATTTGCATGAAATATTGCACACAGATAGCTGACCTAGGTTAGAAAGTAGGCTACTTTTTTAAGAGTTGCCACCTGTTAGAAATGTTTAATTTAATTAATACGCGGAAATGAGTGAACTGATTTGCATGGAAGTTTTCACACAGATAGCCTATGAGCTAGGTTGAAAAATGGGCTACTTTTTTAAGAGTTACCACCTGCTAAACAAGTTTAATTAAATTAATACGCGGAAAAGCCTGAACGGATTTGCAAGAAATTTTGCAAGCAGATAGCTTATGACCTACAGTGGAAAATAGGCTAATTTTTTGGAAGAGTTGCCACCTGTTAAAAAAGTTTTAATTAAATTAATACGCGGAAACGACTGAGCAGATTTGCATGACATTTCGCACAGAGATAGCTTATGACCTATGTTGGAAAATACGCTACTATTTTAAGAGTTATCACGTATTAGGAAAGTTTAATTAAATTAATACGTGGAAATGACTGAACTGATTTGCATGAAAGTTTGCACACAGATAGCTTATGACCTAGACTGGAAAATAGGCTACTTTTTTAAGAATTGACACCTGCTTGAAAATGAAATTTTGCTCAAAGATGGTTTATGACCTGGATTGAAAAATAGGCTACTTCCTTAACCGGTTTTCCGATCAGAGCGAAATTCAGTACACTTACTACGGATTTCGGAAGGATGGTCTTAGACTGAAAGTAAGTCCGATAGCTCAAGGCCCCTCCCATACAAATTGGAATTTTCATATTACATACATATCTCTGGAAGTATTTGTGGGAGAGAACTGAAACTTGGTATAGTGATATGTATGTGAAATCAATGTTCGCATTAATCGATTGATGTTTTAATTAGTTAGTTAATTCGATTAAATTCAATCTGATTACAGTTAATCATGATTAATTTTAATCCGACTAAACAGTTAATGGTAACCGTGATTAAAAAATTATTTTTTAATCATTAACTCTTAATTTGATCAAGTAAGTTTGGTGATTAATTAAGTTATGCTGGAATTTCCCTGTGCACACAAAGCAAGTTAATCCGGTATGGCTAAGTCGGGTTTCCTCATCAATCTAAACAATTTGGTGTGCATTTTCATTAAGATATATACCAACAAACGTTTTGCAAACTAGGTTTGTAAAAGTTCCCAGTTTATGTATTACGAGTAACAATAATAATTATTTTTTTATATTACGTGCTTTTTATAAGCGTAAAACACAAAATAATTACTATAACTGGTGTTTGGTTTCAAACTCGGACAAACTAGACAAATTAATCAGATTTTATTTTTAATTGGATTAACGATTAATGTTTTAAATTAATTAAACGTAATCGCAGCCAGCGATTAACGATTAAAAAAATGTTATCATTAATCGTACAGTTGATTACGACTAATTAATTTTAATCGACAAACGCGATTAACATTTTAATCGTTAATTTTAATCCGTTATCAGATTAACAGTTTGCCAACACTGTGTGAAATCATGTTCATATGCACGGAGAAAAATGGACGTTTTTGGAAAAGAGGCGTAGCACCTCCCATACTGACTGAAAGTTTCATATTGCATATCTCTTCAAATGTTTGGGGTAAAGCACTCAAGGTTGGTATGGAAATACATATGTATGCATGTATGTATGTGAAACTAATACCATACTCATGGAGAAAAATGAGAGTTATTGGAAAAGGTGGTGTGGCAACTCCCATGCAAATTGATTTTTCTATGCTGCATATCTCTGGAGGTGTTTATTGCAGAGGACTGGAACTTGGCACCGAGATGTGTATACAAAATTAATTCCATACTCAAAGAGAAGAATTTGCGTTATTCGAAAAGGGGACATTGTTCCTGCCGTACAAATTTACTGTTTTATACTGCTTATCTCTAGAGGTGTTAATGGTAGAGTACTGGGACTTGGTACTGGGGTATGTAAAATCAATTCTAAATTCATGGAAGAAGTTTAGTTTTATAAGAAAAAGGGGCGTGGCACCTCCAGTACAAATTTACTTTTTCTTGCCACATATCCCTGGAAGTGTTTGTGGAAGACAGAATAAATTTCATTAAATGGAAAAGGGAGAGCCGGGTTCGGCCTTATAATCTAAAGCTCTCTTGAGGCATTTGCTACAGTAATGAGAAGTGGTATTTTATGAAGGCCAGGTTATTAAATTTGAGTTGGAAATATTAGAACTCGCCGTGGCACCTCCAAGAAGGTTACACGTTCACGCGTCGTATACCTGGAAACATTTTAAGATAAACTTAGAGGGATTGATATATTTCGTATGCCTAGCGCGCAGACGAGATTTTATAATTTCATAGTTTTAAACGGCCTAAATACCTTAACTAGCTTAAAAAATAACGAGCTATAACGAAATGGGCACAGAAATAAAATCTAACATCATTAAATTATTTCTCCTATTTGTATAAAAGCGTATAAGCTAGTTTTTTATAAATATATGGTAACTTCTACAACAAAATCCCCAAAAATCAGAGTTCCAACCCTGTGCAAAATTTAAGAAAATTCTGAAAAACTTCATTAAAATAATTCACTTTCTATTTACGCTCTCTAGAAAAAGTTGAGTTTTCAGTTTTTTAGCCCGTTCAATTTTAGTATAATGAAGTGCAAGTATGAGGAAGCTAAGACTTACCAAACAACAAAAACAATTGCTAAATATGAATGGTAAGTCCTAGCTACCTCAAACGTGCACTTTGTTATACTAAAATTGAATTTGCTAAAAAACGGCGTACTTAACTTTTTTCTAAAAATAGTGTAAATTGCAATATTTGGATGGAAATTTGCGGAGTTTTCTTTAATTTTGCATAAGGTTTGGAACTCTGATTTTTGGGGTTTTTGGAGTAGAACTAACCATATTTTTATAAAAAATTAGGGAAAAATAAAATATTTAAAAAATAGTTGCCGGTATTGTAAAAACTTCCCTGTACCTAAACTTTATTGACTGACTGTATATCTTATTTAAGTACGACAAAAACTTTCGAAGTACTTCATATACATATAAGCTTAAAAAGAACTGAATTTACTTAAAAATCAATATTCTTAAATTTAGACAAGTAAGACAAAGTGAACTAATATTTTTACTTTTAAGCAGAACGCACTTTTGTTTTTTACTTACTACTTAGGTTTAATACTACTACTACTACTAACGTGGTTTATAAATTTTTAATAAATGCGTTTAAACATTTGTGATGGTATTGTCCTTCCTTCAACCGATCGTATTTAATATAAAAGGGAAATGTTTCGACAAGCCTGATTAGAAATATAGATCTAAGGTGACGAATTTATAACAGGTTGGGAACTATAGATAATAGATGCAGATCGAACTAGATCTCATCTGTCGAATTAGGAACTGGTTTGGAACTAAAGAAAAGGGGATGCAGAACGAACTAGATCTCATCTGTTGAATTTGGAACTGGTTCGGAACTAGAGCCAAAGGAATGCAACGGGGGACAATTGACACTTCCTAGGACATCGCATTGTTAAATTCGCCAGTCGCTAGCATGCAAGAGAGAATTAACGCGCACTAGTCATGGTTCCAAACGCACTAGAACCGAACCAGTTCCGCACTAGTTCGTTTCCCTACAGGGATATACCAGAAGTATATCTAAGACTTCTGGTAGTCCTAACAAACATATACCAGAAGTGTATCTAAGACTTCTGGTAAGCCTAATATACATATACCAGAAGTCCCTTTAAGATTTGTGGTAGGCCTAACAAGCATATAACAGAAGTCTAACAAATATTTCTGGTACTCTTAACAGACCTATACCTGAAATCAATCTAAGACTTCTGGTATGCCTAAGGGATATGTACGAGGAGGCTAACATAAATGTCCATTAGTAGTTTAAGGTATTTAATCATGTAATTACCTGTTAGTACTAATGCGTGTGAGAGGTCAAGGTATATGTTTACAAATTGAGGTAAGCGCAAGAGCTAGAAAAGGATGCAAACTCTCACGTACACAAGAGTTTCTGATAGTTTTTTCCAATCAGTATTAAGAAGCTAATAGAAACTCGTCCTTAGAGGCTACCTAATATTTAGTCTGTTCCTTTGAACTTCGGACTAAAACCTCTGGAACTGTCAAACTACAATTTTACTCTCTCAAAAGAGAGTAAAAGGAGAACAGATGCAGAAGTGCACGGGAACGTAAAAAGCACTATTTCCTGTAAAAACGTCAGTCGGTTTGTTAACATGTCATTGTTACAACACTGATTCGACTGAAATATAACTAAATAATTGTTAAAATCTGTATATATTCAAATATTTCGTTGTTTACTTCCATTTTTTAACAAATATAAGGTTCTTTGCTTTCACCGCTTACTGTTTTTGTTCGCACATGTAAATCAGCTGATCGTTTGACACTTTTCATGAACTTACAGGAAAAAAAATTTCCGGACTAAATCCTGTAACTTCTAACTAGGAACAGTTGCTCAGTTACTCTCTCAAAAGTGTTCCCACTTATAGGTTTTATGTCAATAGGAACGACTTCCTGCATGATTCAATAATACAAGGTTAGATAATTATTGACCGCTGCGGTTTGACACTCCCTTACAAAAGGTTGCATTTACGAAGGACAGAGAAAGGGCGAGAATGCAATCCCTTGTTGCGAAAATGGTAGTAGAAAAGTACGCAAAGTAGGCATATAGTAGTGAAATTCCTTTTGTAAATTCTAATGTATTTGCAGGAAATCTGACATTTTAAACGAAATGTTGAACGTAATATTGATATATCTACGTGAATTACGTAATTTATGTGCTATTTAGCTGTATAAAAACTGCAAAATGACTCAAAATTAAAATAAGACTACTATGAGATTGATGTAAACATCCAATGCTTATGTTTTTATCAGTTAAATATGCTTCATATGCATATACAAATAAACATATTGCACAAAAGCTTATACTTTTATTTCACACCAAAGCTACACTGTTTCCATGTAAATTTGCAAAGAGGCAACACGGAGCAAGGCACTCATTTCAACAGGTGTCAAGTAAGCTTGCATGTATTAGTTTCCACATAAAATTTTTTAAATGTGTTGGAGTTTCTGGTAGTCGCGTCTTGTAGGGTAGGGAATCCAATCCCGCAAACGCGGGATCCCGCGCTATTTTTGCGGGATCAGAAATGACGGATCAGCGGGATTTGCGGAACTACAGAAAAAATTAAAAATACGAATGCGAGTTGTGGACGTGCTCGCCAAAATGTTCGTCGTGCATGGCTGTATTAAATATACGTCATTACCCAGTAGATAATTTCAGGAGTTAATAGCCCTTTCGAAAGACCTTCCTGAGAATCAAGAGGCCTTCCACTCCACATTCCTTTCTACTTTCTTTTTTGTATGGACTGTAACATGTAAAACACCTGGTCTGGTTTTATTAACCTTTCATCTATTTTTTTGTGGTCCTGCGTAATTGATTAAAATTTGAAACAAGCTTAAACTTTGTACACTTACCGAGTTATGAACACATTATACAAGTCCAAAAAATTGATTTTTTTTCTTGAGCTTCCTTTCAGATGCTAAGTTTCGAATATGTACTCATAACTCTGATTCTATTAGAGGCACACATTCAACTCTGGTGTAATTTTCAAGAGTATGTTATATATAGGGTTGCCAGATTTTTTGGCGCGAAATCAGTACATTAGACTTTTTCATGCTATAATAATCAGTACTTTTCAGTACACCTTTATTCCAGGCAGAATTATGAATGTAAGTAGCAGATAATACTTTGAAACGCCAGTTTACTTGTTTTTAATAATATCTTGGTATGGGTAAGGCTTCCTCAAGTGGGCAGCGCCGAGTTTTGTAGTCGAAATGTACTCTGTGTAAATTTTGTTTCGAAATTCCAAATAGTTTTTTTTTAATGAACAATTGAAAATTTTTGCAGTGTTTTGGAAATTTTTATTTTTTCTTTGAAAGTAAGTGTCCGAATGAAAAAATATTTTGGGGTGCAAATTTAAAAAACATTAAACTATACAATGAAACTATTTGCGTTACAAAAAAATTTTTTTGTTTGCTTTTCAATAATTTTTTTATGAAAAACTTAAAACTTAAGCAATTTCTGCGCCTCGTGGACGAAAATTTGTAACATTAACTTCTGTAATAAACTTTTCTGCATTTATCTACGATTCAAACGTGCATTTCTTTCTTGCGCAAGAAGTCAACGCGGATTGCGCGCGATCCAGCCACGAGATATATGCCCGCAATATGCCCATAAAACGATTGCTCTTTTATATTAATTTCTTGCGCATATCAAACATTGCCGAAAACAAGTCAACCGTCAACCGTAGTTATATAGAATATGTTACTTTAACGCCATTTTCAAATATCCCACGGTAAAAAAGTTACGTGGAAAAACAGGAAAACGTATTTTAATTTGAACAATCCAGAATCACTGATGTTTTAGCTAATTATGGGGTTACAGCGAGCGGGTATTGTTTCAGATCGGATAAAACACTACAGTAACTCTTACTATGATATATTTTCTTCTGAAAAATACCCAACAGATATAGCGATTTTGACCATATACCTACGAAAATATGCATAATCACCAAAATCAAATGTTTCTGATTGTGCAATAAAATAAGGTCGAATTTAAAAGATAAAACTTTAAAGACTTTATCGTTCTACATCAAATCGTCTCTTTTACATATCAATTTTGAACATAACTGTTTAGAGGAAATAATACGACTTTTCGTCAGTCCCGAAAATCCCGCGGATCTGCGGGATTGATGACCTCGTTCCCTCAAGCTTGCGGGATTACGATTTTTATGCGGGATTGGATTCCCTAGTCATGACTGTATTGTCCGGTGTAAAACCTAAGTTAACATAGGTAAACATCCGTATAAATACAAGTTTAAAGGAAATGTCACCCGATTGGGTATTTGCCGAAATTTGGTGCAAATCGTATCCCAATTGTGTGAAAACTAAAATACTTTTCAATGTTATTGTGGCTTGTTAACATTTTATTTTTTAATATTTTTATTGAGCTTTGTATTCCTGCCTGAAACTATACAAAAAAGCAAATAAGCAAATGGATGTATAGAATTGACAACAACAACCACGCTGTCGAGTTTAAATAGCGGCAAATCAGCTGCACTTGATAGTAGTTGGTTGAATAAGTAGGGACACGAATTTCGATACGATACGATACCATATCGATACTTTTGGCATTCGATACCGATATTTTCTACTCGATAGTTTTAAAACGATATTTTTCGTCCCGATATAAATTGGGCTTTAAAGAGCAGAAATGTGTAATATAGTTAGGATTGCATGTGGTGGAATTTGAGCCCGCGACCTCGGTGTTTTAAGTCAACACATCAATCTCTACGTGCTCTTACACAATATGTTAGTGGTTGACCGAGATTCTCCTCTGATTTGCCGCGCGAATTTCACTTTGGGTCGTGGCGAACGGGTTTTTTAAAAAAGGCAAAAAGCTATAATTTGGATTACAGCGTAGTGACGTTGAAGATGCACAAAACCAGACTGATTTATTTAATTTCTTCAACTTAAAACGAAACTTATTCTATTTACAATAATTGCTTATTCACTACTTTCGGCTTTTGAATTTAATTAAACTGCTTAACAATCATTTTATTTTTCAATTCGATAATTTCATGAAATTGTTGTCCTTTTAATTTTCAATTACTCTTTCTGTGTACAATTTTACCAATAGGCCGGAAGTGGTTTTATGTTATTGCTTTTTTTATTTGCTTTAAAAATTCTTCATATTTGTCAGTTGCACCGTCAGGTGTTTTTGTATAATTATTTACATATGTAACTCGCGCGCCTTAATATTGTGGCACAAAAGGGGTCCCTACAGTTTTATGTCGACTCTGAACGGCGATTTGGTTTTAATGGGAATCTGTTTTTAATTTTCAAGCTGTGCGCACTGCTAACCATTACACCACTGCGGCCTATATACGAGACCTATATTTAATAAATTTTTTGGATTTTGGTATCGATATTTGGAATATCGAGTCTTTTTATTCCGATATTAATGGGTACCCGATATTTTTAAAGCGATACTTTAACTGAGTACCATATCGATACATTCTGTTCGATATCGTGTCCCTATGAATAAGGAAAATGAATTAGCAACAAGAGTTTACGGGATGTACATA
>NW_023458557.1:36064374-36097634 GCF_013731165.1 Rhagoletis pomonella
TGAACATCGAATACGCAGGTTCGATCCCTGCTGAAGTCTAGAAAAAAGAAGTCTGATGAGGAGATGTGGTGATCACCGAAATAGTGCTATAACTTCTACCGCTTAGACTTTGTTGCTCTTTCAATTTTTCCTAATAAACAATCGTGGTACAAAGCTCAATAAAAATATTAAAAAATAAAATATTTTTCTTTATCCCAATCAAGAAAAATAATTTGTTGAAATTTTTCAATAGAAGATTGCTATATTGTACCAATCTTTTGACTACAAAAAAACTTGTCCCAATCAGCGATTTCGTCGTCATTTTGACGTTTTTTTTCGCTCAATGACGTCTTGACAATTTGTCCCCCATAAATGACGATTTTTATTTTAGTACATATGCATGTCGCAATAAGCAGGTGAAGTAATAAAACAGCTTTCTCGCTTTATTTTCTGACATTCGGCTGCCTTATAGTCACATTTTAAAGGCAATTTTTCAAATAAGGCAGTGTCAAAATCTTTCTTCTCGCTCTAGTTACTTCACCTGGTATAATTCCGCCATGGTACATATGTACGTAATATGTAACGTAATCCAGAACAAAAGCAGTTTTGTTCTACAAACAAATCGTAAATTTTCACTGTTGACACCCATTTTGAAAGAGAAAGAAAAATAGGAGAGAACAAATGCTGTTGTTTTAAATTGTAATTTTAAATTGTTGTTAACAATTAAAAATTAACGATTTAACCGACTTTAAAAACAGGAGGAGGTTAGCAATTCGTCGGGATATAATAATTATTTTTTTTTTATGTTATCGCATACCTTTGGACCACATTAAGCGATTTCAATAATTTTTTAAAGGAAAGGTGGTACCTCAGAGGTAGTCCCATACTAATTCGGCTTAGATGCGATTGTTGGATCATGAAGAAATTGACCGTTATCTTAAATTTTTATATGAGAACTAGCAGACCCGGCGAACTTCGTCCCGCCCCAAATTAATTTTTTGTATCGAAACATTTTGGTTCAACATTTTCACCAACAGTTCACGTTCATGATTTTCAGTGACGCATTTATCTTCCAATATGATGGTTTGGTGGTTGTCAGAAGGCATATTTTCATTGCCATCTTAAATAACCCAGCAAAAGTGTATATGCATACAAAGATACGTAATAGCTTCAGTGCGTTTGAAAGGCGTCACGCCCCCTTATAAAGTAGCCCCAATTTTCTCTAACAGCATGGGATTGATTTCATATACCTCCATACAATGTTCGAGTACTCTACCATGAACACTTACAGAGATATACAGTATAAAAAATCCGGTTTGTATGGGAGGTGCCATGCCCCTTTTTCCCACAGCCCCAATTTTTCTTCATGACTATGCGATTGATTTTATATATCTCCATACCAAGTTCCAGTACTCTATCATGAACACTTCCAGAGATATGCAGTGTGTAAAATTTGGTTTGTATGGGAGGTGCCACGCGCCCTTCACTTAGCGGTATGAAACATACTTTACAACCTATTATCATACCTACCGAATATACACAAACAATTCCATGCAAATCGGTCAAGCCGTTTAGGAGGAGTTCGACCAAAACACCACAGTGACACGATATTTTTATATATTTGATTTTTCATACAACAATACTAAAAACTCTAAAAGAAAAAAAATGAGAAAATTTTTTAGGATTGCCAGAGGTATGCAGTCTGAAAAATTTGGTTTGCATGGGAGGTGCCACGCCCCTTCTTCAATAGCCCCAATTATTCTTCATGACCGTTTGACTGATTTTATATATCTCTATACCAAGATTCAGTACTCTACCACGAAAACTTCCAGAGATGTGCAGTATGAAAAATTCGGTTTGTATGGGATGTGCCACGCCCCTTTTTCTAATAGCCCCAATTTTTCTTCATGACCATGTGATTGATTTCATATATCTCCATACCTAGTTTCACACTTTCAGAGATATGTAGTGTGAAAAATTAGATTTGTATGGGAGGTGCACCTAGCGGTATGAAATATACTTTAAATCCGATTCTCATACCTACCATATATGCACAAAAAATTTCATAAAGATCGGTCAAGCCGTTTAGGAGGAGTTCGATCACTAACACCGTGACACGAGATTTTTATATATTAGAATAAAGTCGGTTTTGTTTTTGCTTAAAAATTACTTTTATTAACCCATATGCAATGTGGGTTTAACTTGGTTTTATAACGCGTGGTTATATTTATTTTAATTTTGTTTTTGTATTTTTTATTGTTAAAAAAAAGTACAATAAATAAAATTTGTACGTTTTTTTAGCCGAAATTACGATTTTTTTGGTGTAAATTAACGATTTTTGGTCCCAATATTTTTATTTTGTACCAATTGCCAAATATAAAAATGCACAAATCTGTACAATTGTACCAATCGAGTGACAGACACTGCCTTAAAAATTTATGCAACTAAAAAAAACTATCAACAAATCTTCGTAAAAATTTCGAGTTTTTAATTAGATTCTGAGTATGCAGTTTTGTAGCCAATTGAATTCTAGTAGAATAAAGTAAGAGTTTCAAATGGCTAACAATTACGGTTGATTTTTTAGAATTTGAAAACAGCTCGAAATTTTGTACGAAGTTTTGTTGATTTTTTTTTTTAGTATTGCACAAAGTTGGAAACTTGGATTTGGGTTTCTTAAAGAATGAACTATATTTTTATAAAAAAAAATAACCAAAATTAAATAACAATAAAATAACGAAAAACAAATAACTTAAGGACGAGCACACCTAAAAGTTAAACATTCTAAAAATAGAATTATTAACAAAGCCCAAAAAACCAACAACCACATGGTCAAGTGTGAATTGCAGCAGAATAGCTGCGCTTGATTGTGTTGGCTTAACAAAATTAAAAAGTGGAAAAAAGCAACAATAATTCACAAGGCGAACTTAGGACAGTGCGTAGGCAACTCGAATCCTACTGAAAGAAGTCTGATGAGGAAATGTGGTGATTTCCGAAATAGCTATCACTTCTACCATTTTTTCAAAAAATAAAAAATATTGTTGCTTGTCGACAGTAGTTTTTCATCTAAAAACGGCCTAGGGCTCAATAAAAATTGTTGAATAAAATTAAATAAGAACAAAAATAATACCGTAAAACTTGGCAACAAGTGGTTCGGCTATACTTTTTTGACCACTGTATGTATTTTTAATATATTTAATTGGGCATGCACATTATACATAACGGAATGAACTAGGGAAGTTAATTTTTCCGTTTTTTACGATCCCCACATTTTCGGGATATCGTTCTCACAATCCCGGGATGCCAGGATTAGTCCCGGGATTTAGATGTTCATTAGTTTTCAACAACTTAAATCGCAAAAATTTCTTCTATATTGTTTGAGAAGCTCTCCCACCACAAAATAAATAATAAATAAATGGGTTTGAAATCTACTTTATTATGTAAGTGTCATTTTTGGTTTGGAATTTCAGACATATAAATTGAAAGAGGAAATTTATTTATAAAAGTACAAAGACAAAGTTAACCGAACAAATTCCAGGATCTTATCGACTTTATATAAGTCCTTATCATATAATTTTTTCAAAAACAAATATTGCGAAATTTCAGGGATACAATTTTAAAAGGACATTTTCAATACTTACCAGTCCTTATGCACCAAGCAATTGAATCCGCATAAATTCTACAGAATTTTCTCTTTAATCTGGAACCCATACTTCTTCTCTAAGGACATTTCACTGAATTTTTTAAATCATTTGTTAATTACTGACGTCAGAGTAGAAACTAAAAACGCAATTTTACTATATTTAGCCCATGGTTTCGGGAATATATTGATTTTTGTTTGTAAAATTTACTATCGCACGGTGTTATATGTATAATGAGCTAGACATTCAAGATTTAATTTTAGATAGTACTTCATATTTTGAAATTTTATAAGTTATCGATGGTAAAATTTAAAAAAAAATTAAGAGAAATATGGGTCCGATAAAAAATCCCAACAAGTCTAGCCCGACAATAGATTATTATATACCATTTTAAAGGCCTATAAATCCTCTTCTCACATCATATTCGATCATTGAAATCGAATCAAAAATAGTCATTCAAAAACGCATAAATCTACAAAATCCTATTTTCTGACTTAAATCGACAGGTCGCGACCTCTAAATGATCTTTCAAAAATCTACAAAAATAGGCAATAACATTTCTCTTAAAAACGAATAAAATTAGAGGGTAGGGTCTTGAAATTTTCAAATAAGCATTTTCGACTGGCACGCTACTGCACCTGGAATATCCGAACACTTAATCGGGAAGGTGCCTATGCCCGGCTGGTTGATGTCCTAGAGAAAATAAAGGCTGACATTACCGCCTTCAATGAAATGCGATGGATGGAGCAATGGAGTTCACCCCGGTGGACGAACTTCTAGCCACAACCCGCATCAAAGCGAGATTTTTCAATATTTCGCTCATCTGCGCCCATGCTCCGACGTAAGAAAAGGACGAGGCGTCCAAGGATCCCTTCTATGAGCGCTTGGAGAGAACATATGAGCGCTGCCCTCAAGCTGCATGGCTGTCTCCAAATCGAAAAACGAGAAACCAAATCGACTATGTTGTGATAGACGGAAGGCATGCTTCCAGTGTTTCAGACGTACGTACACTCCGAGGGCCAAACATCGACTCGCACCACTTTCTTGTTGCAGCCAAGATACACACCGACCTCTGTGCAGAAGGAACGGAAAAGACATTGTTGCACTTTATGCGTTCTGGGCTATAACTAGGAATGCAATAATGTTGCTGTCGGAATTTTGGCCATTCGTTATTTTATTTCAATTTGTGATATTAAATTACAGAGGTTGTTGCGTTATGATTTGAATTAAAAGCTGAGTGTGGGAATATGCTTTCTGTATTTGAACTTTATTGTTTACAATTTGTATTGAAACCATTATCTGTGGTCTGCTGTTAACTTGCACATGTTTCTTAGCTAAAATTTGAATTTTTAAAAATTTGCCTCTTCTGACAGTTTGACAGTTTTCACAAACCCGCCCGGGAAAATACTCCGGCCGACTCCGGGCTAGTGAGAAGCCAATATTAACCGCTCAAAGTTGCTTTCAACAGCCCGAGAACCAATCAAAGAAACACAAATTGGCCTCTTTCTGGCATCTGCGGGCGAACAAAATAACAGACTTATTGTGCGTCCCGGTATAAAAAAATGCAACCTTGACACGCACCCACACACAGTGCCCTGCTAAGGGAGCCGATTTTGTCAAGAGGGAGCGAGAATACTGTTTTCTTTTATTATTGAGTCATGGTTGAAATGCATATGAATATGAGAGAAAGTTTTCCCAATAAGTTATTTAGCTAGGTTCTAAACAGTGTTGTCATTTTGGTGTTTTGGAGCTAGAATTAGCTCTTTATTTTTCCATTTAGCTCCGAAAATAGGGCTTTAGCTCCTAGCTCTTTTGTTTGTTTTGTTTTCAAAATTATGTAGCACTTTTTTAGCTCCAGAAAGTTTTAGTTGTGTTTGGTAATATATTAAAATTACAAATCTGTAAGTTCATTGTACAAGTGTTGACTAAAATTTATTTGGTTTTGGCGATCTCAGGCTATTTTCGATATCTTCATATTATTCTATTTCGATTAATACTCAGAAAATTTCCATTCATAATACAAATGGCGCGCCAGCAAATGGGAAATGGGCAAGTAAGTCAATTAGTTTATGCAACGTGCGCGGGAGCACACAAACTATACCGGACGGAAAGAAAAGCCAAAACTTAAGCATTGATAAAGTTACAAATTTCGAAATTCGGTGGAAAAATATACATTTGTATCCACGGAAAAATACAGACTGCACCATAAACTCATGGATCTAGGTTAATGAATTCACGCGGGGAGTTTCTTTTTACCTTACTAATTTTACATTTAAGGAGAGAAGGAAGTAAAACTTTTCAGACAAATTTTTCGAACAAAATTATTCGTAACCCGAGTTTGTATGGTCAATTCATATGTTTGAGATTGCAGATTTTAACAGTTTGTAAAGTACTTTTAGTTCATTTTCTAGTTCATATAAGTATGTGCATGCATATAAGTGTTATAACGAATTCGAAATATATGAACCTTATTTTGGTTATAAAAGTTTTTTTTAGCACTTAAACTCACAAAATTCCCCCCCTAAATACGGCCTTGAACCTCATGTCAATAAACGCTCAACTTTAATAAAATTATAGCTCTTCATTTTAGCTACTATTAGTATTATTTAGCTCTTTCTTCCGGCCGTTTTAGCACCAAACGAAATTTTTCTCTGGCAACACTGGTTTTAAATCGGTGGTCGGCAAAAATTAAACTGTGTCTGTGTTGGTGAGAACAAGAGAACTGATCCGCATGAGCAATCCAGTAGGAAATTACGAGAAGTGAAACAAAATTTTTTACTTATCGGTCTTCAACAAAAACAGCTTTGCCCGGAGTGCATACACTTTTTCCGAGATTTGGATAGCTTTAAACAAATATTTTGGAAAAAAATATCTATTAAGTAAACTGCTTACTCTAAAATTTAGGTGGCAACCCTATTCCGAAATACGATGGAATGAATGGTACATATCTTGAGCGTATATGTACTATCTATGTATACATAAAAAAAATTTTGATTGAGATTAACAAAATAAAAATTTGTTTTACAAGGAAGCGTGGCAACCTCGATGGAAAATATTTTCTGACCAAAGTTCTCAACAATACTTTTCATTTGATATCCATATTGCAATGTTTTAGATAAATTGTGTAGAATCGAAAATAAGTGGCAACCTTACACTATTCTCCTAAGACATAACATTTTGTGTATAGGGAAAGCATTGCTTAAGAAATTTCTCTTGGTACCCATGAATAGTATTATTTTACCTTTTTTTAGAAGTAGTTTAGAAGCAACCTTATTATAACTATTTTTGAATTAGGGATCTTTAAAATACCTTCCATTTGATACCCATATTATGATGTTTTAATTAATTTGTAACTAATTTCGAATAGGTGGCAACCTTATACGAGTCTTCACGGAGATATTGCCTATTCAGATAACCTTAACATCCAAAACATTATCTGTGTACAAAAATTCACCAAAATCGTTAGAGCCGTTTCCGAGAACCCTATGGATATATATATATATATACAAGAATTGCTCGTTTAATGTAATAAGATATTTAACACATACATATGTACATATATGTCCATCGCTCATTTACTATAAAACTATCTAAATCCCAAAAAAGCAAAAATCGGGTTAAGTAAAAAGTAAAAAGTGGAAAAAAAATTCCCCCGAAATATGTTCATCCGCGCATAATAAACTCACGGAAACAAATGATAAAGCTGAAGATGTATTAATTTTTCCCTTGGAGTATATGTAAATTCAAAACTTTAAAACAGGTGTTCTCGATTTTAAGTTTTTTGAGTTATGAAAAAACTCAAATAAAAATTTTCAAAATTCATTTGGATTCACCCACGTCAAATATTGAAAACTTAAATTTAAAAAAATCCAAATTCATGTTCATCAAAATTTTCCATATCATTATGAAATGATTAAAAATGTCTTTTAATCACATACATATTCCCTTTAACAACCACCCTTTAATTCTTTTAAAAAAAAAATTTTTTTCATTAAAAAGTTGTATTTTTTCTTTTTTTAATAATCCTAACGGTTTTTACCCTCCGTTCCCGCCAATCCGCACGAGGGCGCAGTCCGCATGACGTACGGAACCAGTATTTATTTTCAATTTTTGCGCCGAGTCACGATAGGCAGGAGTTTGTTAAGTGTCGAGATCTAAAACTGTTCAGCTAAAGAACTAAATTCATCAGCCGATTTTATGTCTTTATTTTAATGGTTCATTTATTGAAAGAGGACAGTATCGATTTCTTAATGCTGAAAATCGGATCTGATATATCAAACGTCTTGGAATGAGAGTTAAAATCCTGGCATAAGCAACGGAGTGGGACGTGCAATTCAAAATTAGTTTTACAAGCTTTCAGAAATAGGGGACAAAAGTGTCTTGATACCCGGGAGGGAACATTAAGGTTAACTTCGCCCAAAAGAAGCGGAGTTGAAATTGAGCCTGTTAGTAATTTAAATATAAAAATTGTACCAAGCATTTGCCTGCGGCTGGAAAGTGTAGGAAGATTAATAAGTTAGGTCCCTGAAGTAATCACTACAACATTCACCGACTGGTTTCGCACACATGCCATAATTTAGTGCTTATCTAGTGCCAATTTATGCCGCTAAAAAAAATTGAGTGCTCTGTAAATGTTGGTAAAAACATGTGGTAGCCATCTCTTCAGCTGAAGTAAGCACTACACTATGAATATCTCTGGAACCAAAAAGCGCATATACTTCTACCTTACGGCATAATTTAGTGCTTGCCTAGTTCCAATTTATGCCGCAAACAAATTTTTTTCTCTGCAAATTTTGGTAAAAACATGTGGTAGCCATCTCTTCAGCTGAAGTAAGCACTACTCTATGAATATCTCTGGAACCAAAAAGCGCATATACTTCTACCATACGACATAATTTAGTGCTTATCTAGAGCCAATTTATGCCGCAAAAAAAATTTAGTGCTCTGTAAATTTTGGTAAAAACATGTGGCAGCCATCTCTTCAGCTGAAGTACACTATCAATATCTTTGGAACCAAAAAGCGCATATACTTTTAGCTTACGACATAATTTAGTGCTTATCTAGTGCCAATTTATGCCGCAACAAAATTTTTTTTTTCTCTGCAAATTTTGGTAAAAACATGTGGTAGCCATCTCTTCAGCTGAAGTAAGCACTACACTATCAATATCTCTGGAACCAAAAAGCGCATATACTTTTAGCTTACGACATAATCTAGTGCTTATCTAGTGCCAATTTATTCCGCTAAAAAAAATTTAGTGCTCTGTAAATTTTGGTAAAAACATGTGGTAGCCATCTCTTCAGCTGAAGTAAGCACTACACTATTAATATCTCTGGGACCAAAAAGCGCATATAATTTAGTGGTTATCTAGTGCCAATTTATGCCGCTAAAAAAAATACATTTAATACATTTTGCAATAGGACTGCGCAATTAATAAATTCATTATAACTCATAAAAAAAAAATACATATATTATAAAATCTAATTAACGAAACGACCTAATGCCCAGTGTAAAGTACACTGCAAAACTAACTTTTTTTCTCTAACAGGCCATTTTGCATTGCGGAGCTTGACGATTTTTACAAGCCAGATATTTAAGCAGTCTTCCAAAAAGCTTTCAAGATCCAGTTGAAAATGGAAGCAGTCCTGACAGATACATATTACTAGGAGTTGCCAAACTTACAGGACCTCTTAAACAAAACAAAAACGTAGTAGCACATTATACTGCAATATGTCTAAGGCAAAATACATGGTTCGAGCTTGACGATCTACAATCCGAAAAACATTTAAAAGTCAACACCAATTTACGCTATTACGTTGAGCAATAATCTACGGAAAAATAAGAAAGTGATAGAAAGGATATACATACACTAGTGTGGCCCAAGAATGCTTGTGAAAGAAGTAAAGTCGGAATTTTAATGCTCTCACATCTAAGGGCGTGAGAGCATTCTATATCGAAAA
Organism: Rhagoletis pomonella; assembly: GCF_013731165.1. Classification (NCBI taxonomy): domain Eukaryota; kingdom Metazoa; phylum Arthropoda; class Insecta; order Diptera; family Tephritidae; genus Rhagoletis; species Rhagoletis pomonella. The sequence goes on from NW_023458557.1 coordinate 36,073,950, forward strand.
AAATATCAGACTTGGATTTCAAAATAAAATAGAGGGGTATATTTTTTCGATATAGAACAATCCTAGGGTGTGAGAGCATTCAAATTCTGACTTAACTTTTTTTTGGACCACTCTAATATACACTCAGCGAAATACCTACATATATAAAACACGTTTTTTATACCTTTCATGAGCATGAAATGGTATTATAACTTTGGTCCGATGTTTGTAAGTACCAGAACAAAAAGAGATAGACCCATTAAAATGTATACTTTTATGATCAGAACGTCGAGCTGAGTTGATTTAGCCATGTCCGTCTGTCCGTCTGTCCGTCTGTCCGTCTGTCCGTCTGTCTGTCTGTTTGTATGCAATCTAGTCTCTCAGTTTTCGAGATATCCGGATCAAATTTGGTAGGTGGGTGTATTTTTATAATGTATTAATCATTTGTCGGAACCGGAAGAATCGGACCACTATAACATATAGCTCCCATACAACTGATTGTTCAGATATGAGATTTTTCGTTATAACTTCTCCATTTATGCAGCTACGAACATGAAATTTTGCAGCCCTTGCACCCATTATCAACAGAATTCTTACAGTGAAAATTACAAAGATCGGGTCACTATAACCTATAGCTCCCATACAACTGATTGTTCAGATATAAAATTTTTCGTTATATCTCTTCCATTTATATAGCTGGGAACATGAAATTCCGCACAGTTTTCAATAATTATCAACAGAAAACTTACAGTGAAAATTAAAAAGATCGGATAACTAAAACCTATAGCTCCCATACAACTGATTGTTCAGATATGAGATTTTTCGTTGTAATTCATCCATTTATGTAGCTAGGACCATGAAATTTCGCGCTGTTTTCACTCATTATCAGCAGAAGACTTACAGTGAAAATAACGAAGATCGGGTCACTATAACCTGCAGCCCCCATACAACTGATTGTTCAGATATGAGGTCTTTTATCATATCTCCTCCATTTATGCAGTTAGGAACATGAAATTTCGCACCATTTTCACTCATTAACAGAATACTTACAGTGAAAATAACAAGGATCGGGTGACTACAACATATATCTTCCATACATCTGATTGTTCAGATATGGGATTTTACTGTAAAACTCCTTTATTTGAACAGCTAAAACCGATAAATTTCGTAAGATATTTTATAAATAATAATACAAAGTCTACTGAGAAAATCGTCAAAATCTATGCTGTATAAGCTTTATCTCCTATAGCACTGATTGTTCAGATACCAGTTTTTGCGATATATCTCCTTTATGTAGGAAACTAAACCCAATAAATTGTGTTACCGGTTTACATACCGATCACATAGCAGTGAAAATCACTTAGATTGGTGCCATATAAAGTATATCTTCCATACCTCTGATTGTTTAGATGCGATTTTTTATATAAGTATGTAACTCCTCTATCGATGTATCAAAATCAGTAATCTGTCAAACTAAAATTTGCAGATGTTCATGAAAGGTATGAAGCCTTCGGCATAGCCGAAGACAGCGCTGCTCACTTGTTTTAATATAACACCGTGCGACAAAAACAAAAAAAAATAAAACACATGAATCAGCCTATATAATCACGAAACTATGGCCCAAATATAGTAAAAGTGCGTTTTTAGTTTTTCTCTCTGACCGTCAGGATTTGTTTAAAGGACTTTAATTTCAAAAATATATTCAAAAATTCAGTGCAACGTAGAATAACAATATGCGTACCAAAAGAAAACTCGGCAGAGTTAAAAAAAAAGTTCTTGGTTTAAAAGGACGAATAGGTATTGAAAATGGCCTACTAATAAATTTTATTTTTTTGAGCTGACAAAGTTAGGAGAAGAAATTCGAGGACGTGGTCGAGTTATTAGTCTTAAACATATAATTTGTTCAAAAATAAATATTGCAAAATTTCGAGGATATTCAAGGATACAATTTTAATAGGAAATTTTCAATACCTTTTCGCCCTTAGGCACCAAAAAACTTAAAATTTTTTATTCTACAGAACTTTCTCTTTAGTTTGGTACCGATACTGTTTTTCGGCATTGAATTGAATTTTTTAAAAGAATTTTCGAAATAATCATATTTTTCAAGTTTCGAAGTCCTTTTAAAAAGAATCCGGACGTCAGAGAGAAATACTAAAAACGCGGTATTAATATATTTGGTCCAGGGTTTCGCGAGTATATTGATTTTTGTGTGTATAAAATTGACTGTCACACGTTGACGGGTCACACGAAAGGGATTTGAATGTCTATTCTTTATATTAGCTATTTTTATTTATATTTTTTATTATAGTAGCTTTGAACTTTATTTTTAATCAATCAATATGAGTTGTAATGAATTTATTAATTGCGCAGTCCTATTGCAAAATGTATTAATAAATGTATTAAAATTATGCCATGAGGTAGAAGTATATGCGCTTTTTGGTTCCAGAGATATTGATAGTGTAGTGCTTACTTCAGCTGAAGAGATGACTACCACATGTTTTTACCAAAATTTACAGAGCACAAAATTTTTTTTTTCGGCACAAATTGGCGCTAGATAAGCACTAGATTATGTCGTAAGGTAGAAGTATATGCGCTTTTTGGTTCCAGAGATATTGATAGTGTAGTGCTTACTTCAGCTGAAGGGATGGCTACCACATGTTTTTAACAAAATTTGCTGAGAAAAAAATTTTTTTTGCGGCATAAATTGGCATTAGATAAGCACTAAATTATGTCGTAAGAGCATCTAGATGCCTTTCTGCATCAAAAAGAAAATTTTGAAAAAAAGGTCACTCACGTTTAATTGGCAGTTACGGCTCAATATGTCTGTACATATATAAATCCGAAGATACCAAGCTTTTCAGGCCATCAGTGCTCCATTAACCTAAAATTTTACGAAAGTTTGTTGAGTTTTTTTTTTAATATTTAAATAATAGTTTGAAATTTGAATTTGTTTGAGTTCTGCTAAAGAAAGAATAATATTTTTATAACCAAAAACTAACCAACTAACCAAAATTAAGTTACAAAAAAAATAATATGTTAAATCTTGTCAAAATATGGTGCGGCTATAATTTTTTCGACCACTGTATGGAAACAAGTGACAAGAAAATATATCAAAAATTCAACACTTGAAGGAAAGCTTTCGACTCACACATAGACAGGGTGAAGTCCCGAGAATATAAGTATTTACGAAGAATCAGAACCAATATTGACCTATTTGACATGTAAGACCGAATGGAAACAAGTAAGAGCAGCGCTGTCTTCGGTTATGCCGAAGGCTTCATACCTTTCATGAGCATCTGAAAATTTTACTTTAACAGATTACTGCATTTGAAAAAATGTATATATTCACAGCAGGCATAAATAGAGGAGATACATATATAAAAAATTATAACTAAACAATCAGAGGTATGGAAGACATACCTTATATAGCCCCATTCTAAATGATTTTCACTGCTGTGTGATCGGTACGTGAACCGGTAACACAATTTAATGGGTTTAGCTACCTACATCAAGGAGATATATCGCAAAGACTGGTATCTGAACAATCAGTGGTATAAGAGATAAAGCTCATACAGCATAAATTTTAACGATTTTCTCAGTAGACTTTGTATTATTATTTATAAAATAGCTTACGAAATTTATCGGTTTTAGCTGTCCAAATAAAGGAGTTTTACAGTAAAACCCCATATATGAACAGTCAGCTTTATGGGGGCAACAAACAGGTTATAGTGAACCGATCTTTGGTATTTTTACTGTAAACTTTCTGTTGATAATGAGTGAAAATAGTGCAAAATTTCATGTTCCTAGGTGTATAAATGAAGGAGTTATAACGAAAATTCTCATAACTGAACAATCAGTTGTATGGGAGATATATGTTATAGTGACCCGATTTGTTATTTTCACTGTAAGTATTCTGTTAACAATGAGTGAAAACGGTGCGAATTTTGATGCTCCTAGCTGCATAAATGAAGAAGTTATGGCGAAAAATCTCATATCTGAACAATCAGTTGTTTGGTGGATATAGGTTATAGAGACCCGATCTTCGCCATTTTAACTGAAAGTATTCTTTTGATAATGAGCAACAGTGCAAAATTTCATGTACCTAGCTACTTAAATGAGCTACTTATGAGAGCTATAGGTTATAGTGACCCGTTCTTTGTAATTTTCACTCTAAATTTTCTGTTGATAATGGGTGAAAGTATTGAAAATTTCATGTTCCTAGCTGCGTAAATGGAGAAGTTATAAAGAAAAATCTCATATCTGAACAATCATACAACGGAGCTATATGTTATAGTGGTCCGATTCTTCCGGTTCCGACAAATGATTAATACATTATAAAAATACACATCTCGAAAACTGAGAGACTAGATTGCATACAAACAGACGGACAGACGGACATGGCTAAATCGACTCAGCTCGGCGTTCTGGTCATTTAAGTATACATTTTAATGGGTCTATCTCTTCTTATTCTCGTACTTACAAACATCGGGCCAAAGTTATAATACCATTTCATGCTCATGAAAGGTATAAAAATTACCAAATTGAAAAATAAATTACCAAATTACCAAACTTGACAAATAAAGAAAAAAATTACCAATTTGGGTTAAAAATTACCAAAGCGGCAACGCTGCGTGTGAGTTGATCTTCCACAATTGTGGTATGAAGCGCCGACCATTGTTCTAAATGTACCTAAAATGGCGTGCTTGTACCGAATATACGATTTAATGTCGTAGACGTTTGAAAATCTAACAAACTGGGATGAAATTAACTATCAAGACTTTACCATATGTCTCCGTAGAGCAAAAACTCTATTTAGCTTGCCAAATAGAGCGTAAAGATGTCGTAGACTTTTCGATTTAGTTGCGATCAAGGCGAATTTATACAAGGTGGTAGCGGTAGAGCAAATACAATAATCCCATGTATTTTGTATTGCGGGTGTTATGTCAAGTCTTAATTCGCTCCAAATATTACATTTATTTTGTTTTTGCTTTTGTTGGCTGTGCTATCAAATCAGTAAAACCAAAAAAAAAACACATGTAAGGCGAAGAAACCAGCTGATCGAACAACATCACCTTGTATAAATTCGCCTTGGTTGTGATGGACTGTGTACACGGCGAAAAAGTCTCGCTAAATAACTCTCACGTAGACTGTGAAGCGTAGTCTCATGAAGAGCTCTATTGCAGGGGTTCCCAAACTTTTTTCATAGCGGCACCCTTGTTGTCCTAAAAAAAATTTCGCGGCACCCCTACTCTTCCTTTGGCTTTAATGTGAGGATTGAATTTGTTTTGATGATTTCATTATTTCCTTTAAGTTTATTAGGAGCTTTGACAATTTCACCCTGAAATCGTTTGACGCTGAAAGATTGCTGGTGTATTTGTTTTTAACCGACTTCGTAAAAAGGATAATCGGCGGAATATTTTATTATTATTTTTTTTTAGGTATGTTACCGCATAACTTTGGTCCTCGTTAACCGATTACTATAATTAATTTTTTTTAAGGAAAGGTGTTACCTTATAGGTGGTCCCATTCTAATTTGGTTTAAATCCGATTATTGGATCATGAAGAGATTAAGGATAATCTTAAAATTGTATATGGGAATTGAATGCGATCTCGTATTTTGCTTAAAGATTACTTGTTTATGTAAGCAATTGTTGAAAATGCAGTCCCACATAGAAATGTAAAGGTAAAAGTCACTAGTATTTTTAATGCAATCTTGCCAACAACAGTGTTTTCTGAATACACTTGCATCCAGAACTCTCTTGGCTCCCTTCGTAGTATTTAATATTCAAAGTGCCGTCTTCACTGATATCCAGAAGGTTTTCAAAAGCTTAATTCGGGTCACATGAAAACGAGTTTGTTATCCAGCTGTAGACATCCTCAGAGTCAATATTGGGAAAATATTCGACAATGGTTTTTTCTAAACCTTCCAAGTTATCGCTGGTAATGCACGTTAACGCTAAGAAAATAACTTTTACAGCCAATTTCACGAAAGCAATTTAAGTGAAACATGATTTTAATTTTTTGAATTTTATATGGAAATTGATAGAAAATAAAAAATTATTTTCCATTTAAACTGTTGGTGAAACCGGATGTTATCAATTTTCTTAGCATTAACTTCGAAGTTACATACGTTTTTCTGATTTACTTTAATTATTTATGGGGTTTTCATGCAAATTGCTAGATTCTCTAAAATATACATGCACCAATAAAAAATCTCGACGGGCTAGAAAAACCCAAAGATGTATTTTAGTTTCGCAGGCCTCTGCTATCTGCGCAGCGTAATCCAATACGGGTTTTAGATCTAGTGGCGGCACCTTCCTACTAGCCAAGGAATACCGACGGATCATGTAGTGACTTCTCGTGGCTTTTCTACCTCTTGCTTCATCCTAGACATCGCCCGCTTTCGTTTTTCCAACCACTGCAAATATCCGCACACTTGCTCCATTTCAAACCATTTTTCTGTACAAATTTGTCGATAGCTTTAAAAATTTCGTCGCTAGTGATGTAAGTCTCAAGTACTTCGCTCATCAAAAGATCTTCTTCGATTTGCATTGCGAATGGGTACCCCACTCACATCAAACGTCTTTCAATACCCTTTCCAACCGTATCGACATTTTGAAAATAGTTTTTGAAATATAAGGTTTTGAAAATACATATTGGAAATTCCACTTTTACACCCCTACACTCAGTAAAGCATTCCTTGATGCTGTGCATACGAAATAATGCATATGAATAAAACCGAAATAATGCATATATGCACAGTTTCGGTTGAAAACCGCAATAATGCATATTAGAAAAACCGAAATTATGCATATGCACCCTTTCGTGTGAAAACCGAAATAATGCATATGAAAAAAACCGAAATAATGCATATATGCACAGTTTCGGTTGAAAACCGAAATAATGCATATGAAAATACCGAAATAATGCATACATGCACACTTTCGTTTGAAAACCGAAATAACGCATATGAGAAAAACGAAGTAATGCATACATGCACAGTTTCGACTCAAAACCGAAGTAATGCATATGACAAAAACCGAAATAGTGCATACATGAAAACGAACTTCTTTCTGAGTAGGCGGCCTTCGGCCGCACTTAGGGATTATAACCCTTCCTAAGTAGAACTGTCCTTTCTGTGTTGCCGGAAAAGCAGGGCGGAAATATTTTTGCGCAGAACTTTTTTCTGCGTAGGCGGCCTTGGGCCGCGCTTAGGAATTATAACCCTTACTAAGTAGAATTCTCCTTTCTGTGTTGCCGGAAAAGGGGGCCGGAAGTATTTTGGCGCAGAACTTCTTTCTGCGTAGGCGGCTTTCGGCCGCGCTTAGGGATTATAAACCTTACTAAGTAGAATTCTCCTTTCTGTGTTGCTGGAAAAGGGGACCGGAAGTAGTTTTGCGCAGAACTTCTTTCTGCGTAGGCGGCCTTCGGCCGCGCTTAGGGATTATAACATATACTAAGTAGAATTCTCCTTTCTGTGTTGCCGGAACAGAAGGGCGGAAGTATTTTTGTGCAGAACTTCTCTCTGCGTAGGCGGCCTTCGGCCGCGCTTAGGGATTTTAACCCGTACTAAGTAGAATTCTCCTTTTTGTGTTGCCGGAAAAGGGGGCCGGAAGTATTTTTGCGCAGAACTTCTTTCATTACATTTGGGCTCACACTGATTTTTAAATACCGCTGAAATTTTCGGATAATTTTACTTCTTGCATCTGAAAGCATAAGTATGTGGCATTATTTATTATATACAAAAATATATTGTAACTCCTGTGGTTTAGGAGTTATGAATGTTTCAACAGCGGACTGTTGCATTACAATTTTTGGAAGTACTTTTTAAAGTTGCTTTATATTATTGAAAAAGTCTGCTCTCCTAATATAATTTTGTCAAAAGTTGGTACACAGTTTCCTAGCTTCAGAGTGGAATTCAAGAACTACGTATTAATTGAACTGATAAAATTAATTTTGAGGTCAATATTTGTAAAAAAATAGTCGGACTGGTAAGTTACATAAATAGACTGTTACGTTACCTGTGCGATATAGGTGTAGCGATAAGATTATAATTAGGTACTTAAGTCGCTTTTAGTGTGTTTTATGCAATAAGTAGCTGAATTCAGTAGTTTTGCGATGTGACAAGTAATTCGAAGAAATTAAGAACATGATAATCATGAATACAGATTTCAAAGTTTCTAATGCTGTGCAGCTGTAGGTCGTTTCCGAAGTAATTTTCTGCGTAGAACTCGAACTCGATCTTAAAACTGCGCCAAGATGTTGAGTTTTTCGCGGTTAATTTCACGAAAAACGGCTTATTTTGTTTTCTCTATGCAATTTAGTACTATTCTTACCCTTCAAATATTAGATTTGAGGACTTTTTGTAGTACTAGGTAAAATAGCCGAAATAATTCCAATAGATTTTTTATTATTTAATCGGAAAATCTTCTTGTTCTTTAAGCTTCTTATTTCGCTTCTTTTGAGTTCGTTCTTTTCTATAATTCTCACGTTTTTTATTTTTCTACGTAATTCTTATCTTTTCAGTTTACATAAGTTAGAAAAAAAAAAGTTTCAAAATGAGCCCCATGTTTAACTAAATAGGAAAACAAGGGTGCCTAAAAATTTAATTAGTTCAAAAGACTGTTACGTTACAAATAGCTGCCCACCGAAAACATATTGGTAATGAAGAGTATTTCATTTTACTGTGAAATAAGGCCGAAAATGCTCGAAGAAAACTATATTTTCCTTTTTTTTAGCTTGGTGGATTCCGCGCCAAAAAACTTTTTAGTATTTTGGACTGTTACATTATATTTAAAAATACTGCGGACTTGATTTTTATATAGAAAGCGAATCCCTGATTTTTTTGTCGAATACTTTTTTTATTAACTTTAAAATAATACAAGGCAAGCGAAGAGAGGCAAGTATAGTGAAAAAAGTGGCGCACCTTATATAAGCAACCCTTTAGTTTCATGTTGTGCTTTTTCAATTTTCGTTTATTTAAAGGTGTCTCAAGATTAAGTGAATTTTCATGTTCGAGAGAAGGAGATTCGTATTAATATTGATGTTGTCCGATACCTTACAATATGTAATCCAAAATCTGCGAAACCTGATTTCGGTTAAAAACCGAAATAATGCATATGGCAAAAACCGAAATAAAGCATACATGCACAGTTTCGGTTGAAACCGAAGTAATGTCTAAGTGCACAGTTTCCATATGCGCAATTTCGATGCCCCCCTTGAAATGGCTCCAATGACTTGGCTGCCTTTATTTGGGTACACCATTAAAATCTGAACCACTCCCAATTTTTCACTTTTTTATCTCACCTGCTGCTATACTGCACTTTTGCCAAAAACCAGGTGTTTTGGAGAAATTTTCAAAGGCGAATAACTCGAAAACTTCAGCCAAACCAAAAACGGCTGTGGTCACTGAAAAAAAGCTTTCTCGAATTATGTTTACCACATATGACACATCAATGTTCAAATTTTCGACTAGCATGGTTTAATTTATTTCTGCAGGGTACGTACATATATCTCTTTGTTGAATCTAATCTTATTTTCAATTCACACACTTACAACAGTCGCATACACAATGTAAATACATACATACATACATACATATGTAAGTAAATTGTTATGGCTTTTTCATGAATGAAATCAATTCTGATAAAAATTAAATGCTTAAATGGACGTGCGTATTTAAAGGTACATACATATGTACATATCGCACCCTAAAACACCCGAAACAGTCACAACTCAAAAAATTCCCGTTCAGAAGAGGCAAAAAACCTGTTGCTGCTGCGCAAGCGACCCAAGCAAAACAAGTCTTAATGCTATTTTTCAGGTAAAGAAGATAGTGATAAGAAACAAATTTCGCGGACATTAAAAATATGGTATGTGAACTGTTTTATAGGAAAAAGTAAATTTTGAGAAATTTTGAGTATTGACTGTTTTTTATTGAGGATGCGATACGTATGCACGCCTTACTTTAACACAAAACAATCGTAGCCCGCAACATAAGCCATATGCGACAACGCCCAAAAAGCGCCAAAACCGCGTTTGTGGTTAAAGTTTTTTGTTAAGTTTACAAGTTACAAGCATTTTGTATGTTGTGTATATGTAAATTCAAAACATTAATGCCGTTTTTCCCGTTTTGGATTATGACACTCTTGCAGCAGACGTACGATATGTACATAAACAAAAATCGTGAAACGAGTTTACTTGTTTGATTCTAACTTCTGCTGCTGTAGATATTATTTTAAATTCCAATTCACTTTCGGTAGAACTGCCAGTAACAACGGTGTGTCCACAAACGCGATCGGTTCGAAGATGCAATGTTTTCGAAAAGGGTTAACTAATCGTAGGTATTAACATACACATGCATGTGCAAGTGCATATCGTCGTTGAAAGTACAAAACCGCGTATCAACAAAATGCAAAACCGAGTTTGTGAGGTTGCATAAATTATTTTCTAGAGAGTTAAAACACTCATATTTCAAAATGGTTCCCTTTTTTACAAAGCAATCCCATTTCTGGCTAGTATAGTATTTTACGCGGTTTTGTACCCTAAACGACGACATGTTCATATGTATTTCAGTGATCGGACTTTTACCACATTATCCCAGATCTGCCACTTTTTTGAGCATCCACCACATCTACCACACAAGGTCTGAAATCTACCACATATTCGCGTTTTGAGTAGTTTTATTTTAGCTCGACATAATTGTCTTAATTTTAAGAACAAAAATTGCCCAACACTAAACACTAATAGGCAGAATAGGAGGAAAAAAATACACACAATTTTTTTGAAGTCCGATCACTGATGTATGTACAAGTCAAACACTCATTAACTGGTTATATTTTATAACAAACACATTTGGAGCGTTAAGGCACACATCTAAAATATGTGCGTGCATACATATGTATGTATGTATGTAAAACCGCAGCGCACTCGGGAGTGACTACTCCATTAACAGCGAAATTTCGTTAACAGCCACACATTGTTTCTCTTTTTTGGTAACAGCGTAGGTGTGTGTGCGTTAGATTTGTTGAAAATTATTCACTCAATAAAATACATCCATACGTCTGTATTTATATTATTGAACTAATAAATCGCAGTTTATCAAAAGAATATAAAAAAATTTACCAAAATATTACCGACGGACCTAGTGCATACGAGTACAACTGTCCAAAGCAGCGAGACATTTTCAACTAAATAGCTGGTTATAACACCTCATTGGTTGCCACTTAAGTTCCTTAGCTGCTCTCCGTTGCTAACTTACAGCTCTTGCTGATTTAAATTTGGTGCACTGACAAACAGCGTTGACACTTTGCTATCTATTATTGTAGTAAATTTGCTACGATTTTTCAAAAATTTGCTACCCCACTACGCTTTGCCTTATTTTTACTACGCTTTTTTATTTTATTCAACTTGTTCATAGTATTCATAGCAACGATTTTTAAATTAATACTAAGGCTAGTTTTCACTAAGTCATATTTTTACGGCAAAATTTCTCGACATATTTTGATACAACTTTATCTCCTTTATCCATACCTTTACCGATGATTTTATGAGCCAGAAACAGACAGATATATATCCGATTTAGCAGCGCACGTACGTATCCTGATCGAAATTGATCGATGTTTAATCCAGTTTGACAATGTGTTTTCACTTATTTGACGACAAATGCCATTGAATTTGACATAGTGTGAACAAGCCTTTACCTTAAAAATGTGGTAAACAGGCCATTACTTCAAGATCTAAATGGACAGCGTTGCCGTTTTCACACCGATCGGAGTGTTTCACTCTCTTGCAAACACACTCCTATTTTGAGATTATCAGAATATAAAATTTACAGTGAAATGAAAATCAATGACCATAGACGACACGAACGTAGACCATTAAACGTAAAAAATAATTATAATTTGCAAATACCTAACTCACTGTTTACACAACGGTGAAAAATTCTTATTCAGTGCTCGCTTTGTCGTGCCTACGTATACTTTATTGCAGGTTTCGCCAACCTTTCCTTTGCATTTAATTTCGTAAACCACATTGTGTTATTGTTCCTTGTTGATTTTGTCCTTTGTTTTGCTGAAAATTGTGCTCAGTGTGTAGTTTGGTTTGTGGGTAAAGGTTATATTTTCGTTTGGAATATTTTTGTATAATGTTTATTATCCGTTAATCCATGTATATATGTGACTCCTGCGAATTTTTTGTGTTCATGTTTATTTACAGCTTCAATGCCCATGCCTGCTGACTTTCGTTTGTTTGTGTTGTTGTTGCTATAAGCTTGTTTATAATATTATTGGGGTACCCGTTTTTGTGTAATATGTTTTTTATCTTTCTGTTGTTTGCATTGCTGAACTCCTGGTCACTCAACGCGTGGATTTTCTTTATGAGATTGATAGCAGTGTTCCTTTTTTGCGTCCAGGGGTGATTCGAGTGATAATTAATAATTCTGGAAGAAGCTATATCTTTAGTATACCAGATTGTTGAAAATTTTTTGTTTATGTTGTATATTTCCATGTCTAGGAAAGTTAATTTTTGTTTCTCTTCAACTTCAGTCGTGAACTGGATTTTCCTATGTTGGGCATTTAAAGTTTTACCTATTTCTTCCACGTCATTTTTATTTACAATACCAAATATATCATCTACATACTTATTGATGTATTTAATATATATGTCCTTGGTTTTCAATTCAGCGGTGCTGTCGTCTAGTATTTTGTCCAAAACAATATCTGCTACAGTCGGTGATAGGGGGGCATTAAAAAGAAACTAACCTCTAGGGACGTAAAACTACTTCCTGTATCGCTGATTATTATCTCAGGCCGGTTATAATATTCGAAAAATTTACTCAGACCCCGATTACCTCTTTTGTTCTGGTTGAATTGACTGAATACAATTTTACGTATTATGTAAAGGCATCCACAATAACTAATATATGTTTCCTTTTTGAAGCTACAGTCGGAAGGGGCCCGAAATTATCAACGTGAAGAGTATGAAAAGGGACAGGTTTCTTGGGAATATTGTTTAATGTTCCATTATTTGCATGTCCAGCTACACTAAACATCATGCATTTTAAACAGTTCTTGATGAAATGATCTACCTTGCTATCCATATTAGGGAACCAATAATAGCGTTTTATTTCGGCAATACATTTAGCAGTACCCATATTACACAGTTTTTCGTGAACCAGCCGAATAACATTGTTTTCCATCACTGCAGGCACGTATAATAACAATGTTCCATCGTCAAGTTCATAGTTTTTTACAGGTGCGGATTCCTATTCATCTTTTAGATTTGATATGAGCTCATCCCTGTTCTGGGTGACTTGCAATTGTAGGTAAACACTATCATCATCTATTACGGAAACTACCTGATCTGCACTATCGAAGGCTTGAATGCCTACGGGCGTCTAGAAGCACCTACTTAAGGTGTCCACATGCCCCATGAACTTTCCGCTTCTATGCTGAATGACGTAATTATAGTTTTCTAACTCAAGATCCCATCTGGCTATTCTTGCGTTAACGCTCTTTCGATTTAGAGTAAGGGTCAATGAGTTACAATCAGTTATGATTTTACATTGGATTCCCTCCAAGTAGATTCTAAACTTCCTTAAAGGGTATATTATTGCCAATGCTTCCAGCTCAAAGCTGTGATACCTCGATTCCGCGGGGGTGGTAGCTTGCGAGAAAATGATATTGGATGAAACTTTCCATCTTCTTGTTTTTGAAGAAGGATACCACCAAGCCTATTGATACTTGCGTCACAGTGCAATTCGGTATCTTTATCGGAATTATATATTGCTAGTATTGGCTCTGAAGTCGAATTTGACATTTGGCCTAGTCAAGTTGTTAAGTGGCTTTGCTATACTTGAAAATAAAGGAATAGATCTTCTGAAATATGAGAAGAGGCCTAAAAACTTTTCTACATCTGATACATTTTGAGGAACCGGAAGACGACGAATAGCAGAAATATGTTGAACATTGGGGTTATACCACGTTTACTTATGGAAAATCCTAAAGATTATTTCGTTGAAGCAAAATTTGCACTTGCTCAACTTAAGTTGTAGCCGAAATTCGGCTAATCGTGTTAGTACCATATATGTAATACTCCTATATTGGCAGTAAGAGCTAGTACCGTCCGAAAACATTACAGTACAGATATATCAATAAACACGTACGAAAGAAAAGGAACACATACGTTTATAAATAAACATGTACACAACACATATACAAAAACGGCACTCAAGTACACAATACATTGACAAAAATGGTACTAGACAGTCTCGCTTTGATTTCGGAATGCTTACACATTGAGAAGTTAGCTTACTGCCAATATAGAAGTATTACATATATGGTTAGTACCCATTTCAATATCAATATCATCCATGTATACTGCCACGTTTCCTTCACTAACAATAGGCTGAAGCACGAAGTTAATAAATCGTTGGAAAGCAGCTGGAGCATTTTTTTTTTAACCAAAAGGCATATTCAAATACTCGTACTGCCCAGTTGGCGTGACAAAAGCTATATATTTAATAGAGTCCTCAGAAACTTTTACCTGATGAAACTCGATTTTTAAGTCTAGAATTGTGAAAAATTCATTGCCTTCTAGTTTTCCCAAACAATCATCTATTCGCGCTAGAGGGTAGCCATCTGGGTTGCCTATAGTCGACACAGTCTTTTTTCACCGCTTTTCTTTTTCACTAAAACAATCGCGGACGAATAGGGGGATGTGCTAGGTCGTATATGCCCTGATGTCAAAAGTTCATCGACAATTTCCTCTACTTCCTTGCAGTCGTTATATCAGAGTCTACGCGGTGCGGAGGAAATTGGTACGTCGTATTTCAACCTTATCTTCATAGCATGCTTATGCTGGATTTGTGGTATCTTGTCGAAGGTCGAGTAACTTTGCTCAATAATGCCTTTAACGGCGTTCGCATTCTCTGCGTTCAATTTGGGGTCAATATTATACCTATCCATATCAAATGTATCAATGCTAAATATAAACTCCTCGGAATCGTTGACACTCGTAACATCTGTCTTTGCTATTTTGAAGCCTTGCCGGAACTCTTCGCACAATGAGCATATCGTTACAATTCTGTCTGTTTACAATGGAATATAAACACCACAGTATACAGTAAACCAGACATTGACAATATGCTTATTTGAAATATTATGCATGGATAGGATTCTTTTGTCATTAACCCATAGGCAATGACTGGTGCTAAAGTACCCACAAATGTTTGTTGATATATTTGAAATGTAAATTTTGACAGCGAAATTCGTAAAAAATATAATAAAACAAAAATATTGTTGATTACTACATGGGAGGAGGTCGTGGTTATTGACAGGTTTCGCAAAAATTTAATACTAACCTTAATTATACCAAAGGCAACTTCGGCACCGACTTTTGTTAAAATATCTACATAAATTTTGTTCGAGTTAGGCGGTTTACAAACAGACACGACTGAACCAATTCATTTCGTCATTCTGAATATTTTGATAAATATGTATGTAAGAATATGTGTATATACATTTTATACGGTTGAAAAACGGCTTCGCTAATCTGCATAAACCTTTTTTATTTGCATTAACTCATGCAGTATCCTTTTCAAATGAAAATAACCCAGCGGACCAAATGCTCGCATATGATAACGCATGCGATTGAAAGGCGAGATTTAACCCGGCAAAACTCTCGCAAATGAATGGGGAAACGATAGCAATATGATTAATATGTCGTTCAGTTTGTGGCAGTGAAACTTTCATTTACGATAGTTGCAAGAAATAACGTAAGTGAGCATTTGACGATATATTTTGCAAGGTTGTTTTGATATTTCTAGCGATAAGGATAAAATAGTAAATGTGATACGTTATCGATTCAAAATAGAATATAAAAAAAATATTTTTTCCGAGTCGGCATAAATATCAAATAAGTATCGCAAAAGATATCGCAAACTGTTCGCAAGAAATAAGGGTTGAAAGACTTTTATTTGTTTGATTCCCATTTTATTCCCCATTAATAAATATTTTTTATTATTATTTAATGTTTTTTATTGTTTATATATATTGTTTAAACTAAAACTCGGGCATAGAAGAAATTAAAAACTGAAATTTCACATACATAACTTAAAAGTATTACGCACTTCTTTGGTAGCTTAAAGGAATCTGTTTCTTGAGTATAAATAAATTAAAAATTACGAAAACAAGGCACTCTTTAGCCATTGAACTTCTAAAAAATGTAACTAATGGAGACATTTATAGATGAAACTTCACTCCTTAAAGAAATTAGCTCAGCACCATCAATTTTGGCTAGTAACTGATCAATTTTATCAATTGTTGCCCTCTGGGTTTCCATAAACTTCGTTATAAGGTTCAATATGTCTGTAAACGTAATAAATAAATCTTGTAAGTAGGCATTAGATAAGAAACTGGGCCCGAATCACGGCTCTCGTGAACAAGTGACCGTTCAAATAAAGTATACTTACTTTTTACACCAATTAAATAAACTCCGGAAAGGACACAGAAAATTATTAATAACAAAAAAATGTATCTAGTTTTTAATAAATGTTTTTTAATTATTCAGCTGTCACACACTCGAGCTTAACAAATAAAAGAAAACTAATTTTTTACAATAGTACAAGTAGAAAATATTTACACTCGCATTTCTCTCACAATATTCACGCTGCAATGCTCGTGTGCGAGGGTTTTACGATCCAAAAAGTTTTACAATCGTTCTTTGCTCAGATGCGAGCTCATTTGTGGACATCTTGGGATGCTCTGGCTAAAGGCTAGAGCACCCGCATTTCTATCGCAATATTCACGCTGCAATGCTCGTGTGCGAGGGTTTTACGATCAAAGAAGTTTCACAATCGTCCTTTGCTCACATGCGAGCTCATTTGCGGATATTTTGCGACACTCTCGCTAAAGGCTCGTGCGCTGGTCCGCTGGGAAGCGGCAGAACAAATACATACAAATTTGTTCGAACGTCAATATATAACTTTGTGTACATATTTCATTAAAACTTTGGAGGTCTCCACTATAAGAGTTGTATATTTGAAAATTAGAGAGTTCTACCTTTAAGTTAAGTAATACTTGTTTTACCCCCTAATTTATGGGACCATTTTCCAAAGTCAGCCCACCGTTATTCACTCAAAGTTGTATTCGGAACACGATATGACTTATGTATGTAGGAACTGCATCCGGTTATAATCGATTACGCTGCAAGCCTGATTTGCTTGGAATTTTATTTTTCTCGTTGTTTTGTTTTATGTTACTTGAAAATATTTTTCACTATAAGAAAATATTGAAATTCATTTCATTTGGGTTAAAGAAAACGACAACTGTGAAAAAATATCAACCAATACATTCAAATAAATTGTCAAATAAGCATATTTACATTTTTTGATTTGCCTATCTGGATTACTGTATACTGTGATAAACACAATGCAAGATTTTATCGGAAATTTTCAAAAAAAATGTATTCACCATAACTTTAATATTTGGCGTTTCAATTTCATTGAGTAAACAAAGTTTAAGATTGAATTCATTTAAAAAGTTTCTACCCAACAATACAGGGTACGGAATATATGCTTCTGGGACAACAAAAAGAAGTATTTCTTTTGTTTTATTATAAAAAGTTATCTTAGTTAATATTTTTCCGTAAGCTGAAGTTGCCTAAGCCTCTGTAGGGTCTGTTTGTTAGCCTTCTTCCTACAAATTTTTGTGGTAATGCGTAATGCCGAATCAAACTAATACTGCTGCCCGTATCAAAAAGAGAAGGAAGGGTGTCATTGTTTGGCGAACTATCAATGTCGAAAGTAATTCTTACCTTATTCATGATTGGGATTTCTTTTGGATTTTGGTCGTCACACTTTAACTCGATATGGCGGAATTCATCCGCCAAAGCAATAGGTTCGTTGTTTCTTGGCGCCTTCAGTTTGCACTGCTTGGTAATGTGACTTGTAGATCCACGACGGAAACATGAGCCCCTTTCCCTCTTCGGTTCGGTACAGGAACTGGATACGTGGTCAACACTAGAGCAGCTGTAACATCGCAACGTGTTTGCACTCCTAACTGAGGACGTAATGACTTTGGTTGATGTGGACGTTTTGCTTGAGGTATTCGACCGCTTGTTTCGCATTTGCCCATAATGGCACGATAGTTGCTTAAGGTGGTCAATTGGGGTAGCTGGATACAAGCCGGCAATATCATTTAGTCATCTCGGAAGCCTTCTGTTATCAATTCGATGATTTGCACTTCGTCTATTGAAGCTCGAGCAGCGATTTCCTGCATTTTAAAGATGTAACCCAACACGGTCATTTTCTTTGGCTGAAATAGTGTTATCTTGAGAAAATTTACGATCTCAACCACGGAGTATGATTGACCAAAAGTGCGAAGGAAGTGGTCCTTAAAAGCGGCGTAAGTTGTTGAGCGATCGAGGCGTAAGAAACAATCGGCTTCACTGACTGACTTCATAAGCCGTCGGACAAACTTCAATTTGAAAATCTCATCCCCATTTACGGAATCACATATTCGTTCAAAGTCTGCAATCCACTTGTTTGCATCGTAAGCGTCAGCTCCAGGCTACGGAACAATCGCGTGAGTTATGTCGCTGAACTCTGCGCAGTTTTTCCCGTTGTTCACTCGTAATTTATTCATTTATTCATTCAAATAGTAATCTAGAAATACAAAATTTCTTACAGACTACATAGAACTAACTATATTTGAACAATTATATGTACATACATAATAAGTAGCTATTTAAAAAATTGATTGAGCGATAATTTGAAATTATATTTAGATAGCGAAAAATCAAAAGCCAAGGAACTTGAAATCTGGTTAAACTCTTTCAATGTTCTAAGCAAAGGTGCCATCGAGGCATAAACAGTTCTAACCCGCTCTAGGAAGAATAAGTCATTACTCCGAAGATTTTTTTGTGGGATATGAAAACTAATGCGCTCTAAGAGTAATGGAGAGTCAACTATCCCGTTTATGATATCGTAAACAAAACAGAACGAAAGTATACTCCTTCTACCCTGCAAAGATTTTAAGTTTAATAATGCACTCCTTGCGTTGTAAGAAGGAATCGGGTCAGCGAAGTTTAACGATCTGAGTGCAAAACGAAGAAAATTCTTCTGAATGCGTTCGAGTCTACAGATGTGGCACTGGTGATATGGCCTCCATATAAAGACGGCATACTCCAGCTTAGACCGAACGAGTGAAACAAATAGTGACTTTAAAGTGTATGGATCCGTAAAGTCGGAAGCAAAACGTCGAATGAAGGTAAGTGTAGAATAAGATTTGGCAATGACATAATTCAAATGGCCAAGAAACTGGAAAGTGTAGTCAAAGATTACACCCAGATCAGAAATTTCATGGAGAGTATTAAGACGCGAGTTCTTCATAAAATATGAGGTAGAGGTTAAATGCTTACACTTAGAAAATGACACATGAGAACATTTCTTGATGTTTAGTTGAAGTCGATTCTTATCACACCATTCCACGACATTGTTGAGATCCGACTGAAGATTGTATGAATCAGGCAGGCTTGATACTGTTTTAAAAATGTTTAAGTCGTCAGCGTATAAAAGAAACTCAGAGAAATGAAAACATTGAGATATATCATTAATAAAAATTTCGAAGAACAAGGGGCCCAAAATACTGCCCTGCGGAACACCGGAAGAGGCAATAAAAGCATAAGAAGAGACATTATCAACAGCGACTACAGATTTCCTATTGAAAAGGTACGACTTTATCATTATTATTAGTTTGGAGATTAAAGTTGAGTGACAGACTTTGTCGAAAGCCTTGGAAAAATCCGTATAAACCACATCAACTTGAAGTCTGTTATTGAAAGCCGACATACAAAAGTCTGAAAAAACAGCGAGATTAGTGACAGTAGACCTGCCAGCCATAAAACCTTGCTGATTCATAGAGATATTATGTTTTACAGCGAAGTATAGTTTTTGTTTTATAATATACTCAAAAAGCTTTGAAACCGTTGAAAGTTTGGAAATGGGCCTATAGCTCGCGATGTCGTTTTTATTCCCAGCTTTGAAAATAGGCGTGATAGAAGTAACTTTCCAAGCATCTATGAATTGTCCACATTCTAACGATTTATTAAACATTAACATAAGTGGATAGGCAAGCGCTGAACAGTTTTCGAAAAAACAAGTAAGAAAGTCTAAGTTCGGGCAGAGCCGAACATTAAATACCCGGCGCAGGTACTAAGTATATGATTTTCACCTTTGCGAAAGCTACCACTACATGGTAAGCCGGTGTGTATCAATTTTGAGTAAATTAGCGTCCTTAAATTTCGAAATATTGAAGTTTCGAGCATTTCTGAAATTTGCCGTTATATGGAAAGTGGTCGTAATTTGAATCTGATTCCAATAATTTTCAACGTTTTGCTTCTATGTGGCAAGCACAATAACCATACCGAGTTTGGTGCAAATTGGTAGAACGGTTACCGAGATACATGTATGTGATCATAAGTGGGCGGTGCCACTCCCATTTTCCAAAATTTTATCATAAACGTATTTCTTGGTAAAGAATTGTTGCAAGCATCAATTTTGAGTAAATTATCTTTAATATTTATTGATTTATCGAGGATTTCGTATTTCTCCAAATTACCGTTATATGGGAGGTAGGCGTGGTTATTGTTCGATTTTAAAAATTTTCGGCCATTTGGTATGCTGTAGCAAGGCTAACAACTGTGTGTTTAAAAATTACCGTTATATGGGAGGTAGGCGTGGTTATTGTCCGATTTCGCCCATTTTCAATACCATCCGTCCTACGCCCAAAAGAAGTGCACATACCAAGTTTCGTTAAGATATCTCAATTTTTACTCGAGTTATCGTGTGCACAGACGGACGGACGGACGGACAGACAGTCACCGCTTAATCGATTTCCTTTTTCATTCTGATCATTTATGTATACATTTGTCTATATCTATCTCGATTCGTTTTGCCTGTTACAAACAACCGTTATGTGAACAAAGTTATAATACCCTTGTGCACAAGTGCGCTCGGGTATAAAAAGATGAGAAACCATCAGTATCTACCTGCCATGAGCTTTTGATGTGCTGGATACCATCCCAAACATCATCGATAGTTAGAGAGAGAGAACCAAAATTAACAGAGGAAGTAGAGTTCCTTCTATCGTGTGCAGTTGATTCTGACACCGGTTCAAAATTAGAACTGAAAAAGTCCGCAAAAAGGTCAGCAGCCTCTTTGGTAGAGAAAGCGTAGTTTCCATTGTAGAACACCTCCGAAGGAATGCTAGAGCAGGACTTTTTGGATTTTACGTAACGCCGGAATGCCTTTGGGTTCGTTTTAATTTCGTCCTCAATTCTACGCACGTAATTACCCTGTAGAACTTTATTTAGAGACTTAAATTTTTTAGAGAAGTGTAGATATTTATTCCTATGAGCTTGGGCATTAGATAGTTTAAATTTTTTTAAAAATGTGTTCCTCAAATTCTTAAGCTTTTTTAATTTTTTCGTACACCAAGGAATTTTATAGCATTTACTACTAGTACATGGTACATTCTTACAAAAAATCGTGTGCATCTTCATTTTAAATGTATCAAAGCAAGTTGAGAGATTATCGCCCGCAAAGAGTGAGTCCCAATCCAAAATCGAAATTTCATTGTTAACAACACTAAAATTACAACGTTTAAAGCAAAAATTTTTAGAAAGTTTGTCGGAACTTAGTTTTCTATAGCTGTAGAATTCTAAGCGAATAACAAGCGGTACGTGATGGTTACTAGTATACGATATGGGATCGAGACATTCACTAAGTGAGAAGTTCATATTGTCGTTTATGAAAACTAGATCTAGAATTCTAGAAAGCTTATTCACATAGTTATTAATTTGTATAAGATCAGAACTTAAAAAGTTATCTACTAAATAGGACTCCGTAAAGCTGTTAATGTTTTTTGCAGTCAAGGCAAAGTTATTGTCTACATATGACCAATCAATGTTAGGCAAGTTAAAATCACCAAGTATACAGAAGTTGCAACCAGAATTATTATCGACGAGAGCCGTTACTTTGTCAACATGCGCTTTGTACAAATTATCTGGAGTGGCCGGTGGAATGTAGGAAGCACATACGTAAAGATTGGAGCTACCATGTACCAAGACGCAAAGCTGATCCAGGAGTGAATCCTCGCTATTTAAATGCACCAACGCTGATCGGTACCGACGCTGAATAGCTATTAAAACGCCGCCTCCCCTTGACAGTCCTGTTTTCTGGGAATCTCGGTCTTTCCGGTAAACATTAAAGAGATTGGAATCAAAATATTCATTTTCGCTAAACTCGGCATTTAGCCAAGTCTCAATAAGAACATAGATGTCATAGTCCAAGTGAGCACTCAAATTAAATATAGTGTTGGACTTTGTTCTAAGTCCGGAAACATTTTGGAAGTAAATCCTTAGAGACTTGGAAAGAATTCTATTGGAAACGGAATCTGTTATGGTTTTGGTGGTGCAGTAGCTCCTTTCCGAAAAAACTCGAACGGACGAACAATCACGTCAGTTGGCCATATTGCTGAGTTAAGAAGGGTATCATAATAAGGTGATGGTATACTTAGCTTGAAATTGATTCGCTTCAATATTTTAACATCAGCGTCTTTTTTAACTAGCATATGACAAGTAAGCAAACTTGAGTCGATAGAAGAGTGCTTCGAAACGTATGATATTATGGTATCAGCAGTAACAGAGTTCTCAAAGGAAGAAAGGTGTAGCCATTTTACACGAGGTGCGAGTTTTAACTCACTACTCACATTACTACCCACTATACCTCGTAATTTCTTGCTGGGATGGTTGTCAATTTTAACACTGTTGTTCAGAGCAGTAGGAGCAGTGTTAGCGTTAGAAGATGAGCGTGAAGAGACAGTATCAACAGAAGTAGCATTAACAATGTCAGCGCCGAGTATACCTACATAGAACAGTAGCGCCTACGTTACACTGCTCGGTTGACTAAAGCAGCACAGCAGCATTTGAGCGATCCGATGTTGTGAGATCAACGGAGTGAGAGTTGTTATCGACAGAATCAACAAGTGGAGATGTAGGCTCGTTTGTAGTCGTCGAAGCAGTAGGCTTTGATAGAAGAGGCTGTTGTTTCTTTGCCTTGGTTTTGGCGTTTTTAGTTTACACTCACATGTAAGAACACATGCACGAAGGTCTTTCACCTCAGCAGTAAGCTGCGCAAGGGCAGAGGAGACATCATCGCTTTGACACTTTCCTATTGCTTTTATATCAGCGGTAAGAGGCGCAAGGGCAGAGCAGACAACATCGGTTTGGTGTTTTCGCATTTCTTTTATATCTGCGCTTAGTTCCATTGTTTTTGCAATCAACAGCTGCTTATCCGCTTGGAGAGAACTTATTGCAGCCAGCGCAAGAGCATTCTCAGATTTAAGAGCAGCGATTTCTACAAGCACTGATTGTAGGCTGATTTCCGAATTGCTTTCACTCACAGCGGACATTTCAATTGGGACTTGTTTTGGCACTTGTTGTTGCGGTGAAATGTTCGCACATAAATTCGTTGTCGGCACATCGATTAGTATTGTCTGATCGCCACAAACTGACGGTGGGGGTGTGCGGATGGACCGCCGCTTGCGAGCAGCACAGAGTTCGCAAAAAAACTTTCGGTTAGAGCCGACTAAAAACTCAACATCGGCAGCAGAAATGCCCACGCATTCCCAATGAAATAGTTCACAG
>NW_023458557.1:36097644-36100872 GCF_013731165.1 Rhagoletis pomonella
CATTGGGAGCAGCAGTGAATGCAGGCGGCATGACACAATAGGGTGCACTATGGCTAGTCATGTCGGCTGGGCTGGGTTCTTGCCTTCACCACTGTTCCCTGCGCCATAGCAGAGAAAAGTCATGCCTGTCAAATATCTTCGCTTCCGGCATGGCCGGAAGTATCGGACGGACACAATTTCAAAATTCATAAAAAGCAGTTACAAAAAAAGCTGAAAATTACGTTAAAATTAAGTATTTGAAATAAACGTGAAAATCCAAAAGAAACCACAACCCTAACCAAACTAAGAAAGAAAATAAACAACCAAAATAAAACAAAGGCCGAATATAGAGTGGGCCACTGGTGGATGTGTAGCCCCTGGTGCTGACCCACCCTCAGCCATGGTCATCGGCGCACCCTATTCCCGATGACCCCATTATTAAATCCCTAATGTGCCTTCCTAAGTAATTAAAGTAGTCAGCATTCCCATCTTATATTAACAAATTTATTGATAATTCATTTTCTTAAAACTATTTCTTAAAAATAATCATCCTCCCACTAAGTCTTAATCTCTAAAGTGAGTGTATGGAAAAAAACTAAGGCTAAGGTAGATATATGTGATTGTAATAGCCAGCATGATACAATAATTTTTAGAAGGTAGTTTCACTTCAAAATTTTTGACATATACCGTGTCTGTGACAAACACGCAATGTGGCCACTGCTACGATATAGAACTTGGGGATTATCGCTTGTTATTTTAGATATTTTTAAACAGAACATGTAAAGATTTATATGTTTCATAACTGATCACTTAATTTTTAATATAAATATACGTATTTTATACATATATTTTTGCCACTGCTAATCACTTGAATAAAAATCAAATGAAAATATAACAGCATTATTTCTTGTTTATAATGGATTACATCCATCGCATACCACGGACTTTATCGGCCGCCAATTTAGATGTGCTTGCTAGTCTTTCCATTGCACCACAACTTATTGGTCAGAGCGATTAAGCTGGTGTAGTGTGCGCACCTCCATACATCTTCATGTACATATTTCAAGCGAGCCCTATCATTTAAATAGGCGGCCGATAGTCTGTGGTGTGCGGTGGCACTTATAGCTGTGTCCAGACATCTATTCCGTGTGTAAGCAGCAGTTAATTTTTTGTGAAGAAAATTATTACAAAATATTCGAAAATTTCTCTACTTATATGTTTGGCTTTTCTTTGTTTTATTTTTCCAACGTCAAAAGCTGGATTTTTTTTTGAAAAAGTTGGTACAACAAAAAATACGAAACACGTTTTCTGTCAGATGGCTAACATGGCGGATAAGAAGAAGAAGTGAAACTACCTTCTAAAAATTATTGTATCATGATAGCCAGTGTTGCCAGAACTTTTCATGGCGACCGGCTAGATTGGACAAAAAAAAACGGCTAAAAACGGCTAAAATGTTTCAACCAGAATTAAATTTTTTTTAAATACGTAAACTACAATTAGAAAGACTAGGGAATCCATTGAATTTATTTTGGTTAATAAAGATTATTTATACGTAGCTAAGCTGTACACCACTTTATTTTTGTTTAACAAAGGAAACGTAGCTAAGCTTTACATCAGAAGTCATGTTTGTATTACTTAAATATAAAAACAGAAATAAATTACAAACTTATGGCGTTTTCTTTTCTATTAAACAATTTTGCCTTCTTATAAATATTGGATCATTTTCAGTAGGTTGCTTTTTGTCCTGTAAAATGGCTATATTAGCTGAAAGTATGGCACTTTTGCTTAGTCGGAGGGCAATATTTTGAGAAATAAACAGGTAAAGCTGTGAAAGCAGAAGGTAGTTTAATTTATTGACATTCGTTGTTGTTGCCGACCACTTCACTTTTAACAAGTTTATGACATTTAGCTAAAATCATGCCACCAGATTCACTAGCAGAAAAATTTTTGTTTCTTAAAAAAAGTAGAAAAAAAAATTGAAGTTAGTGAAGTTGGATGAAAATATTAAAAGTGTTGCGCGTTTCCAAACTGCCAGAATTCGGTACACCTGAGCAAACGTTCGAATGTAAAGTTTTTTGTTTTCCGAGGTAGGGTACGTAGGTTGATAACAAATTGCTGACGCAAAATATCTTTAAACCTCTGAAAGATGTACCATTATCCGTGGAACAGGAAAGAGGTCGAGTTAAAATGATGCCTGCAACTTGTAACAGTACCAATTTTTGGATTCTCGGAATTTTCTGATAAAGATGTGGTGCTGCTAAAAATATATATACAAAAATATAAGCACGAAACTATGTATTTGTCACAAGAATTATCCACATAAGATGAAAACTACTGCAGTTTTATTTTATAAAATTTTAAAAGTATGTTTGCACCATGTATTGTCTTCCCAGAGAGTTTTGCTCCACATCGAAATTCGTGCTCTTTTATTTTCTAAGTGTAGCGAATAAAACTTCACACTTAAATTTAAGACATTCATAACAAATATTTTATGAAGAAAATTCCCGCTGCGTTCTCCCAAATATAAACTGGGACGCAAAATTGAAGCAACTTTGCCTATTTTTCTTTAGTTTATTTAATATGTATTATTTTTTATGAATATGTAGCTCATTACTTAAAAAAAATTAATTAATTCAAAATTCAAAATTATGAAAATTCTGCAAAATTTCAGCAAAACTTGTAACTTTTTAATCTGCTAAAATGACGCATCCCAGTTTATGTGTATTTGGGGCACTCGCTTAAAACAAAAAACATTGAAATCGGCTCACTTTCTGATTGTTTTTCAATTTTATATAACACAGTCCGACATGAAAATCTTCTCAGAGGTAAGACTAGCCATTTCTAATAGATTTTGGAGCACTAAATTTGTAAAAATAAAAACTTATATATTTGAATTTTAATAAAATAAGGCGAAGAGCAAAATCGGCTAAAAACGGCTAATTTTTTTTTGCAAAACGGCTAACAAATCGGCTGCCGGCTAAATCGAATTTTTTCCGGCTGTTTGCTGTCGCAACCGGCTAAATCTAGCCGGAAAACAGCTGAAATGGCAACGCTGGTAATATCTAAAACAGAGGCGGACAGTTTTTGATTTTCCAAACACATGCAATTGGGCTTCAAAATGCTGCTTGCTGCGACGTCGACACATGTATACTACAGCGTTGCCGTTTTGGTCCAATTGGACCACAATTGGTAGGGTCATTATCCTTTGGTAGTTTGGTTGGTAGGATGAAGCTTTTGGTAGGCAAAAGT
>NW_023458557.1:36110872-36129345 GCF_013731165.1 Rhagoletis pomonella
TTAATCCACCAGAGCACGGCGTTGAAGTTCGAGCAAGAGCTCCAAAAGATGTGCTTGAGGTCGGAGCGGAATCAAAGCATTCCGCCCAGACCTAAAAGAGTGGGAAGGGCCAGAAGCTGGAGCGGAGACTACTGCTTTCCGCCCAGACCTAGAAGGTGGCGATGGACTAGAAGCTGGAGCGGAAACTACTGCTTTCCGCCCGGGTGACTTAGGCCGGAATGGAATCAAATGCATTCCATTCAGGTTCTACGAGTGGATCTTAACCCTGGCGTCCCGCATTTTCAACACGAAAAAAACGGATTGGAAATGCAAACATTCCAACCGCCTAACATCAGGCAGCATTCTCGAACGTTGCGCAGAGGAAAGTCTTGGCGATGGCCAACTTACGGATCTAAATGGAATCATCCACGTGCTGAGAGGAGTACTAAACTCTTTACTCGTTGTGTACCTCCAAAACTACTTCAAGTTAAAGCCAAGTCCAGTGAGGCTTTAACACCTGGCATACTGGAAACCCGTTTAGGATAAGTCTGCTATGAGCTGGTGATACTAGTATTCCGTTACCTGAGTATGCCTGAGTGACATCAAGCAGAAATGTCTTTCGGGCTAATGCTACTGTCGCCCCCGTCCCGTTAAAACTCTGGCAAGACTCAGGAAACGCTCTCTATTCGTCACCGTTCAGTCGGCTGTGTAGGCTCAGTTGAAGCGATCCCGACTAATACCGATCTGGCTCTGATTCAAGACCCCATAAGGGCTTGTCTCAACCCTCGCCATGGCCTCACTGTTTACATAGACAACCATGGGATCAAATAGGTAACTACGCATACGAATAGAGATAACGGCCCTGAGTGGGGACCCAACAATCAAAATGGATCAAAAAAACCACAAACAACAAAAACGCTACACCAAATAACTCGAGTTTGGAAATCTGTAGAGAAGGCGACTTAGATCCCTTTAAGAGGAGCTCAAAACTATCTCGCTCCCCTGTGACAACCCCAACGTGCGGAACTCCCCAGTGGATGGGTTCCATAACTCTAACGAAGTGGGTCTGCCCGCAAAGCAACCAAAGGCTTTAGAAAACTTAGGAGTGGGAACCACATTTGAAAGGCTAGGGGTTCACATAAAATGTCTTGCGTCGATGCTAAAGGAAAAAGACGGCAAACGGCGTACTATCCACCAACCGATGAGAGACGTTATCGAGAATATCCGGTCTCTATACGAAAAGGCTGCTGCAGAAAAATGCAAGTGCAAAGATAACGAGACAGTCTGTGTTATTGGAAGCACACAAACGTCGCCATGGCCAAGAGCAAGGCCTGGCTCCGTTCGGAGAAGAGCGGCTACTGAAGCTGTCGGCTCCCCGGCGAATAAACGCAGAAGGAATGGAGGAAGTCAACAGGGATGTCCACAACCCGTAGAAAACAGGCCTACAATGGATTCTAGGGCCACAGTGCAAGCAAATAAAGACAGCGAGTGGACCGAGGTCAAAAAGAAGGAAAAACGGCCCAAACCGAAGAATGTTGCCACCACATGAAAACTGACGCCAGACGCAATCATCATAGAGAAAAAAGGTGAAAGCTCGTATGCCGACATCCTAAAAAAGGTTAAGAGTGATGAGAACTTTAAGAGTTTCGGGGATTCCGTATCCAAAATACGACGCTCCCAGAAAGGCGATCTTCTTATCGAACTCGCGAAATCATGCCCAAAGTCGGCGGAATTAAAGGCCTTTGTGAGTACTACCCTAGGGGACGATGCTTCGGTAAAGACATTTACTCACCGAATCCTGGTAGAATGTAAAGACATCGATGAGGTTACAACCAAAGAAGAGGTATACAATGCTATTAAATCATTGCCTGGTCTTGAAGGTATTGAGAGTTCAGATATAACTGGTCTGCGCCCTGCTTATGCTGGCACTCAAACAGCTACTATTAGCTTACCTGCTCCAAAAGCTAAGAAACTTATACAGCTTGGGAAAGTAAAGGTAGGATGGGTTAAATGTCGCATCCGCGAAAGGGTCCAGCTGAAAAAATTCTTTTAAATGCCTTCAGTATGGCCACATGTCCCGTAATTGCGGTAGCACATTTGACCGGTCGAATCAGTGCAGAAAGTGTGGCACTGAGGGGCACTTCGCTAAAGATTGTAAAAATAATCCACAGTGTATTCTGTGTAGAGCGGAAAAGAAAGAGAACATAGACCATATTACAGGCAGTTATAGATGCCCAGTTTTTAAGAAAGCTCTTACAAACAGGAAAAAATGAGAACAGTCCAAATAAACCTCAATCGCTGTGAAGCAGCGCAAGATCTACTATCACAAACAGTAAGGGATCTTCAGGCAGACATGGCGATTATAAGCGAACCTTATAGGTGTAAAGATGACTGTGCGTGGGTTTGCGATAGTAAACAGGGTGCAGCTATATGGCTCTGTGGTGGACCCGCATTTCAAAGAAGGCACAGCATGGGTGAAGGTTTCGTTCGAGCTGAGGTAAACGGAATTAGCATTTTTAGTTGTTATGCAAGACCTAGCCTTACAAAAGAAGAGTATACCCTTATGCTGCGTAGCATTGCTGAAGAAGCAAACGGGAAATCCCCGCTAATTATCGCCGGTGACTTCAATGCGTGGGCAACAGAATGGGGTAGCAGACTAACAAATAAAAGAGGCGAGCTGCAGCTTGAAACTTTTTCCCAACTCGGCGTATCAATAGTAAACAGCGGGTCCACATACACCTTCCGCAAAATGGGAACTGGGTAAATTATTGACATAACGCTGGCGAGTGACTCCTTGGCCCAAAAATTAATTGGAGAGTTAGTGAGGAGTATACCCACAGCGACCATCAGGCAATAATAATGGATATAACTCTGAGGCGACCCAAACAGATGCCAAATCTGACAGGCCCAAAATGGAAAGACAGTATGTTAGATGGAGAGGTCCTAGCCTGCATGATGGAAGATTTCCAACACATAGCTGGCTCGGTAGAGAGCGAGGTTGACCACCTGGTTCGTAACCTCACATGCGCCTGTGATGCTGCTATGCCTCGAAGAGTGGTGAGGAAACAAAATTCCCTATGCTCTTGGTGGAATAACGATATAAAAACACTTAGACGTCAGTGGCTGAGTGCTAGACGCAGAATGCAGCGTAGCAGAGGGAGGCCAGACTTCAACGAAAACCTACAATCTCTAAGAACGGCGAGGAAGAGCTTAAAAAACGCCATAAAAGTAAGCTTGAAAGCTTTAAGAAAATATGCGAAGAAGCGGACGTAAACCCGTGGGGCACGGCCTATAGAGTAGTAATGGCAAAAACTAAGGGCAAGAAAGCACCGAGTATCACGTGCCCAAAAAGGCTGCGCGATATAATAAGGACTCTATTTCCACAAAGGAAAGAAGTCGTACCAAACTGTACACGGTACGAAATTGTTGATGTCCCAGTTATTACGGTTAACGAATTAGAGTCCGCATGCAAGAAGATCCAAGACGGAAAAGCCCCTGGGCCAGACGGAATACCCAACAAGGCTTTAAAAGCTGCCAGATTTATTTGTAAATGTGTTTCAGACTAGTGTTAATGAGGGCATTTTCCCGAAAAGATGGAAGGTCCACAACCTAGTCCTAATACCAAAGGGAAATAAGCAATCTTGGGAACCCTCGTCCTATCGGCCCATATGCCTATTGGACACACTGGGAAAAATCCTCGAAAAAATTATTTGCAACAGGCTTACATCGATCGCAGAAGAGAGACGCTTTCTGTCGCCACACCAGTTTGGCTTCAGGGAATCTCGTTCAACAATAGATGCTGTTAAATCAGTGGTTGACATAGCCAAAGAGGCCGTCGAAGGGAAAAGGTGGCATGGAGGCAAAAAGGATTACTGTGCTGTTATAACGCTAGATGTGAAAAACGCATTTAACACTGCGAGCTGGCAGCACATAATGGAAACCCTAATCAAAATGGAGGCCCTGAATTACATTATCAGAATAATTAGGTGCTATCTCTCCGAACGGGAACTAAAGTACCGGAGCGAGAGAGGAATAGAGGCGTACAGTGTTTCCGCGGGGGTACCCCAAGGATCCGTTCTCGGGCTCCTTGTGGAACTTAATGTACGACGAGGTTCTATGCATCGATTTGCCTCCTCGGGCAAAAATAATAGGATACGCAGACGACATAGCTGTAGTAATAGTAGCGAAGCATATACAGGATATTGAAAGGAAAGCCAGCGAAGCTATAAAGAGAGTGAAGGCATCATCATCATCAAGATATCTAGAACTCGCTGATCACAAAACAGAGGCAGTATTGATAAGTATCAGAAAGGCCATAGAGACAGTAAGACTCAGTGTTGGATCAGAAACTATAATATCAAAGCCCGCAATCAAATATTTGGGGGTAATGATTGATGGCCGTTTAAACTTTAAGGTCCACCTGGAGTATGCAGCAAAGAAAGCATCGAATTTACAGGCATGCTTATCTAGAATGACACCAAATATCGGCGGTCCCAAACATAGTAGAAGGGTATTGCTTAGTAGAGTGGTCAGCTCAGTCTTACTCTACGGTGCTCCAATTTGGGCTGAGGCAATGAGCCTAAAATATCATGCGAAGATACTCACATCTGTGTATCGCCTAAGCGCACTAAGGACTATTTGTGGATTCCGAACCATATCTGACGAAGCGTCCTTCGTAATTGCCGGACTGATTCCCGTAGATATCCTGGCAAACGAGATGCAAAGAGTGTATAAGCGGGTATCTGCGGGAAGTACCAGTTTAAACCGAAAAGAAGTTATAGAGCAGGAAAGATGTCGCTCTATGGAGATCTGGCAAAAGCGTTGGGATGAATCGGAAAAGGGTAGGCGGACTCATAAGCTTATTCCATGCATTAAAAACTGGCTGGAAAGAGCCCACGGAGATTTAAACTACTACTTGACACAGTTTCTTTCGGGACATGGCCCCTACCGAGAATATCTAAAAAGATTTGGGCATGGAGATTCCCCACACTGTCCGACTTGCACAGGCCTTGCTGAAAACGCGGAACACATAGTATTCTTTTGCCCTCGCTATGCCCCTGAAACCCGAAATATACTACAGGGTAGCAACATTGTAGACTACATGTTAAAATCAGCAGAGAACTGGCATAAAATGTGCGCACATATCTCTGGAATTCTTAAAGATCTAAGGCGATCTGAACAAGCTAGAACCGGTTAAATAACGTAGCGAGCCTGCTGGCCAACCAGCCCCGTGAGGTAATACCTTAAATGGCAGTGCCGCGGGGAGAGTGGTTAGTGGAGAGGTTTTAGTACGCAGGTGTAGCTGTGAGGCTGCAAGTCGTGCATACTACTATGCCGGTGTAGTAGTACTCATGAGAGTTCGCTCTTCACGGGCGTCATCCCAGAAAAAATAAAAATAAAAAATCGTGAAGGGATAGCCTTATCCATCAGCCGACTCATTGTTTGTGGTCCGTTGCACAGGCCAAAGGGCATTATTTTAAAGTGGTACAATGGCTTCCCTGGAACCGCAAATGCCGTCTTTTCCTTAGACGATTCCGTTAATTTGATTTGGAAGAAAGCATCCTTCAAATGAATACCACTTATAAAGTATGCATCCTTTAACCTGCTCAACAGTCCATTAATATGGGGCAACGGATACGAGTCCTTCTTGGTGACTGCGTTCACCTTCCTGGAATCTATGCACACCCTGACTTTGCCTGGTTTCCGGACTAGTACCACTAGACTAACCATGGTGAATTCGATTCCTCAATCACTCTCATCTTGAGTAGCCTTTCAATTTCGCTGAGTACATCGAACCGCTAAATATCGCTTTGTCTGAAATTCGAAGAAAGCGATTCAGTTTTATAACTCCCAAGGGAGAAAACATAAATTATTTGTGATAATAAAACAATAAACATGTTTGTTGTAATAAGAAGAATATGTGCAAATTATAAATTGATTTTAGCTAAAAATCAATAAACCAAATGTCGCGTTATGGCGTGCTTCGATGCATTTGGAATAAAGCTTTGAGATCATATACACGGATAAATAAACGGCAAAAATGGGCGTGTGTGCAAAATGCAATTCCACAATAAGAGGGGAAAGTGGTATAGCATGTGAAGGAGTGTGTGGTAAAGTGTACCATGAGAGCCTACAATGTTCAGGAGTTGATAAATATAGCGCAAAAATTATTGGTGAGAAAAACAACATGATACGATTTATGTGTGACGAATGTATAACATACATACAAAACGTCGACCTGGTGCTACAAGTAATGCAGATGAGTGTAAAAAAAAATAACTCTATATTAAACGAATACAAGAGCGAATTCGAAGAAACTATGAAAAAAAGTCAAAATGAGATAAAGTCATTATTGGAAGCAGTTGAAACGCGGTATACACAACGTGTTGCAATGATGGAAAAATCTCAGAAATTATTTGAAAAAAAAATTGGAGACGTAAACAACTTATATGAAATGGTTGAAGAAGTAAAAAACAAAACTGAAACAATCGGCAAAGACAATGAAAAGATGCATAGTGAAATCAAAAAGCTGAACAACAACACTAATGAAATACAAATGTCATATGCAGAAACTATTAAAAACAATATAAAGAAAAAGGCATTGCCAGAGTTAAAAAACGATGTTGCAATAATTGTGAAACCCAAAGTAAAGCAAGCGGTTGAAAAAACGAAAATATATCTGAACAGCAAAGTTGATCCCAAAAATTTGAATATTTCGAAAATTGTATCAAAAAATAATGGTGTAATGGTGATTCATAGTCAAAATAATGATGAACGCGAAAAAATCAAAGATGCCATTGAAAAAAACATTGGCAAAGAATATGAAATAAAAGTGCCAAATTCAATTCGTCCAAGCTTCTTAATTGCAGGAATGAATTTTAAATACGAAAATAGCGATTTAATAGAATCAATAAAGAAGCAAAATAATAACCTGATCCAAGGCTCATTGAAAGTATTGAAGCAGTTTGAAAGAAATCGAGGCAACATAAAGGTGTATAATGCAATCATCCAAATATATAAAGAGGATTTTACAAAAATTCTTGCCGCCGAGCGAATAAATATCGGGTGGGATAGATGTAAAGTCTTCGATGCTATTAATGTACTAATGTGCTACAAATGCAAAGGATTTAATCATAAATCAGCCGACTGTAAAAACGAAGAAGCTTGCCACAAATGCCACGGAAAACACAACGATAAAACATGTGAATAAAATCCAATTAACAAGTGTCTAAATTGCATAAAAGCGAACACAAACTTAAACCTAGCTTTAGACATAAATCATGATACATTTGACAGGCACTGTCAATGCTACAATAATAAACTAGAGATAAAAAAACAAAAATTAGGTTATTAGCAACTAAATGAAGATGCAGAAAACACACAAAAAATATATAATGAAAAATTCAAGAAACACAAAAATAAACTAAAATGTATATATCTTAATACTAATAGTATCACAGCTAACAAAAATGAAGTTGAAATAATGATCGAGGAAGAAAATCCAGATATTGTACTTTGTGCAGAAACACATACTACGGAGGATGTACATATATGACTCGGAACTGGAGATTGCTGGGTTCAATCATATTAGATGCGACTCGCATAGTCGTCACACCGGTGGTGTCTTAACCTATATTCATAAGCAAATTGATTTCAAAGTTATATTCAATAGGAGCATAGGTAATAATATATGGTGTATTGTGTTGGAAACAATACGATGTATAACTAAGTGGCGGGTTTGTGCGTTATATCACTCACCAAACACCAGTGATGCCGAATTTATAAGACATATTAATGAGGTGATGGAAGATTGCTTTTCTGAAAGCGGCAACAATATCGTTATTGGTGACTTTAATATAAATGTCAATACACACACAACATACTCGAGCCAGCTAATTAGGACGTTCGAATCCCTAGCAATGTATCAATTAATTAATTTTAATACAAGAATAACAGAAACAACGCAAACGAGAATAGATCTACTCTTTAGTAACAAAACTGAAGTTGAAGTATCGAATTTGGCTTCGCATAAAATATCAGATCATGAAACTATTTCATTCAAACTACCAATTCAAAAGAAGTACCAAATGAGAATTTATGAAAACCGCGTGTGTTGGAATAACTATACAAAAGACCACTTAGTAAATCTCCTTAGAACTTACAATTTAGCTGAACTAAACAACTGCGAAGTTAGCCTAAAGGTCCAAGGAATAAACAGTATCCTTAATGACGTAATGGCCACTTTAACATATAAAAAACGAGTTCAAGTTAAATTGATTAATAAATGGTACGACCATGAACTAACAGAATTGAATAAGCTGAAATATGAACAATTTAAAATAGCAGAGAGAACCAATAATTGGGATAACTATATTATAATAAAACGATATTACAAAAAAGCAGTTAAAATAAAAAAGAAAACATTTATGGAAAACAAAATCTCAAGAAATACTAATAACCAAAAGTTAATGTGGAAATATCTAAAAGACGCCATAAATCTGAGTAGTGAGGTAGCACAAATTCAAAAAATTTCTGTAAATGGTGCTCTTATTGAAGATGATTATGAAATAGCAACTGAATTAAACCGTTACTTTAGTGAGAGCATAATCAGAATCCGAGATAGCATTGAAATCTTCGAAGCAGATGGAAATCAAATGGAGATAAACAGAAGCTTGTTTAAACTGAAAGAAATAGATGTTGAAGAACTTATGAGAGTTACAACGAAATTAAAAAACAAATACGGAGGAAAAAAATTAGTAACGGAAGGTGTATTAAAAGACAGCATGGAGTACTTAGGCTATACCTACACATGTGTAATTAATGAAAGTTTCCAATTTGGTGTATTTCCAGATTGCTGGAAGACCTCAGTAATTGTATCTGTGGAAAAAGTAAAGGGAACAATTAAACCAGAGGAGATACGACCCATAAATACCTTACCTAGCGATGAGAAAATAATAGAAACTGTAGTTAAGAACCAATTGCTGGATTACTTAAATAAATACGAAATTATTATAAATGAGCAGTCAGGGTTTAGATCAAAACACTCGTGTGAAACTGCACTTAACCTGGTAATTGCACAATGGAAAGAAAGTAGAACGAAGAAACAATTTACAATTTCAGTTTTCCTCGACCTAAAAAGAGCGTTCGAAACAGTAGACAGAGATATTCTTATAAAAAAAACTGTATAATATTGGCATTAGAAATATAGCGCTTAACTGGTTCAAAAGTTACCTTAGTGGAAGAAAACAGAAAACTGTAATAAGAAGTAAGATTTCCCCCGAAGTGGACATTGAAATAGGATTGCCACGGGGATCGGTGCTTGCAGCAATTCTTTTTATAATTTACATAAATGATATTAAAAACTGTATCAAATACTGCAATATAAGACTATTCGCTGATGATGCACTTTTGACTATAAGCTGTAACACGATTGATGAGGCAGCCTCAAAAATACAGTCGGACCTACAGGCAATATATAAGTGGTTGTGCCAAAATATGCTTAAAATAAACATAGAAAAGACAAAATGGATGATAATGGGGTCTAGAGTGACTCAAGATGATAATGTGTCGCTAAAAATAGCAAATACCCCTATAGAAAGAGTAAACCGAATAAAATATCTGGGAATAATTATAGATAACAAATTAAAATTTGATGAACATCTAAAATACATTGAAGGGAAAATTTCCAAAAAAAATTGGGCTCATGTTTCGATCATGCAAGCATATTAGTAAGCAATACAAAATACTGGTCTATAGATCCATTATCGAGCCGCATTTCATTTACTGCCCTACAATCCTATTCGCATTAGCTGATTCGCAAATATCCAGGCTACAAATTAAGCAAAACCAAATTATGCGTTTCATATTAAGAAAACGGTATGATACCCCAATTAAAGATTTACTAGTTAGCTTAAACTGGCTTAGTGTAAAACAGAACATGACTTACTACACATTGAAGTTTATACACAACATAAAGTTGGGAAACCTGCCGAATTACCTAAGTGAACGTGTCAGACTAAATAGAGAGGTCCATAGCTATCAAACAAGACACAATAACAACTTTTACTTGCCGGTAGTGAGATCCGAATTCGATAAAAAAAGTATATACTACGAAGGAATTAGAGAATATAATGATCTGCCAATTGATATTAAAAACTGCAATAATACCAAAAAATTTAAAAAATTATTATACAGCTACTGTAAAGCGCTACCTATCAAGTAGTTAAAAATGTTTAGTAAATAATTTTATAGATTATTATATAATTGTGTTCAAAGAAATTTAATGAATTGAAACAAATATGTAAACTCTAAAAATACTTTGTACCTTATTAAACTATCTAGACCTTCAAGATCAAGGCTAATATAACTGTATGAAACGTATCGTACGATTCATAAGCCTTCTGACGACGCATTAAGATCTCCATCATGATCTCATGGTCACTCTTTAAGGTGCCGAATTCCCGCCTGATAGAATAGCACAAGAAGGGATAAGTCGCATCTGGATTCTGCTTAGTGAACACCAATACCATTCCTCAGCTCGCCCTGACAAAAATAGGTGGAAGCTTGCCATCAACTAATCATCTGAGCATCGCGTGCGCTCGCACAACGTATTTAGCTTGAAGAGAAAATCGGAAACGCTACCGGTGCCGTCATAGGATACCATCCAATCCTGTAGCTTAAGGACAATAGTGGTGGTAAAATTTGGTCGACTATTCAAAGTGGCTTGTGTCGGATTGCGTCCGATAGAAGCAAAGTCCCTAGGGCCATTGGGTGCAGTTTGAGATACAGTTACCACTGCACTTAATGCGTTCATATTTTCCCGCATTGTTCGCATTTCAGCTCTCATTTCTTCTTGCGAAGTACGTAAGAGCTGATGAAGCACTCCTACCCACGAATCTCCTGCAGGCGCTCCGCCATTAGAACGTCTACTTTTATCTTCTGCAATACCTTCACCAAAACCGGTATTCCCTGGCAAAGACCTACCGTTTCCTGTCTTCCCGAAAGCATAGTCATGGAGGTAGCGGAAACATTCTGGACCGAAGTCCGAGGTGGTGAAGTGTCAAGTAAATTTGAACTTTGACGGCTATCAACCTTAAGTCCCGGAGCGGGATTGGCCATTGGAATTGGAGGCGGCACTCCTCTCGTATGGTCAGCAACAGGTGAATGCATCACCGGAGGATTAATAGCGGGACTGGTATTCCTCCCGGTCCCTCTTGACTTTGCGCCGCTACCTCTAACTGAAGCACTGCGTGTTTGCCTAAGCTGCTGTTCCATCTACCGAGTGTTCAGTGGTGAGACAAATGCAATTAGGAATAACAAGAAACGTGAAGCTTTAGGTCAAATCCAATCAAAAGTTTTGGAATCAGTTGTCAAACAGAAGCTCAACTTCGCAGTGAAAAGTTTAATTTGCCCTTACCAGCACGGGTTTGTTAGTGGGAGGTCAACTGTCTCCAACCTTGCTACATTCATGGAGGACTGTGTCGCTGCGATGCAGTCAGGTCTACAAGTGGACGCTGTGTACACAGACTTTTCGAAGGCGTTCGATAGAGTTTCGCATAAAGTCTTAATTAACAAGTTATCGCGATTGGGTTTTCACTCAACTTTTCTGGAACGGATTAATTCCTATCTGTCCGATAGGTGTTGTACAGTTGCTTTTGATAACATACTCTCCACTCCTTTTGTAGCTACGTCGGGCGTTCCCCAAGGCAGTATCTTGGGCCCTCTTT
This sequence comes from Rhagoletis pomonella, assembly GCF_013731165.1. Lineage (NCBI taxonomy): Eukaryota > Metazoa > Arthropoda > Insecta > Diptera > Tephritidae > Rhagoletis > Rhagoletis pomonella. Next base: position 36,122,578 of record NW_023458557.1, read on the forward strand.
TATTTGTCTTATTCATAAATGATATTGGATCATGCTTCCAGTCTTCTAAGTATTTATTATATGCTGACGATCTAAAGGTTTACTCAGTAATCAGAACCTCACAAGACTCTCTTTTGCTGCAAGCTGAGCTTAATAACCTGCATTCTTGGTGCTCTCTTAATTCCTTATCTTTAAATGTTAGTAAATGTTCCTACTCCACTTTCACCAGAAAGCTTCTTACCGTTCAAACTAGTTACAATATTGGGGGCCATGAACTTAGTTATGTCGCAGAGGTTAAAGACTTAGGGGTTTACTTCGACTCAAAATTAACCTTCGCAACCCATATTAAGTACGTAGTTTCCAAAGCTTATGCAATGCTAGCATTCGTACGTCGTAATGGTCAGTTGTTTAAGGATCCCTATACTCTGAAGCTTCTTTATGTCACGTTAGTGAGATCTAGGCTTGAGTATGCGTCTTTCATTTGGCGTCCCTATCAGGCCGTCTATATAAACCGGATTGAGAAGATTCAAAAAGTTTTTATTAAATTTGCCTTGCGTTCTCTAAAATTTTCTGAGCCTATACCTCCGTATACTTCCCGTTGTCAACTTATTAACTTAAGTTCGTTAAATACTAGGCGTTCTTTCCTAGCAGCCTCTTTTGTGGCCAAAATATTGGAGGGCACAGTCGATTGTCCTAATCTAAGTTAGCATTAAACGTCCCGTCTCATAATTTGCGTCGTGTTTCTTTATTCTACCTGGGATTTCCTAAAACTAACTATGTAAAATTCTCGCCTTTGTTCAGAACCCTTTCTGAGCTAAATGAGCTCTCTGAATATGACCCGTCTCTCTCATTTGGAACAGTTCGTTTTGTCCTACTTAATTATTTTAGGTAGTATATAAGCTCTCTTGTCTTATAGTCAGTAAGGACTTATTCCATTTGATTAAATAAATAAATAAATATGGGAGCTATAAGATCTATTGTACTGTACTGAAAAATTAAAAGCCCACAATAGGCGTTGAAGGCTTGGCTCCCCCAGAGCTCAAACTAAAATTCTTAATTAAGTACGCTTGCTGTTAACAGCCTAAGCCACAAGAACGTCCGATAAAAGTTTTAAAATAAAATAGAAAAATTTCGCGCGATTTAACCGAGTGGCACGATACTGCCAGGCCTGATCGTGACAAATAAAATCAAAAATTTCAAAAGTAATTATTCAGCCCACGTACTGAATGTAAATATACGCGAAAAGAAATTTAGGAAAAAAAATCAACGAGATCCCAAAATATTTATTCAGCCGCGTACTGAATATAAATATACGCGCGAAAAGCAAAAAAAATCAATCAAAATATAATTAGTAAATAAGCATGTAATAGCATAATGGAATGCCCCTTCAGACTTGAAGGGTGTACTGGACTTCGCGTACAAGTTTGCTGAGCTATCTTTCGGTCTCAGTGCCCCACCGCAATGCAGCAAGGGGCAGTCAACGCATGTCGCCCTGAGACATGTGGGGTGACTGAGACCCCGATAGTCAGTCGTGGTTAGAGTCCCAGCCCACTCCATCGCGATACGTAGGCGCTCAGGAGCGCCAGCGCAGACCTATGGAGTGAGCTGGGGTCCTAAAGAAAATGTATATATTATTAAAATTTTTATTTTATTTTTCCAAAAAAAAACAGGTCGCAAAAAAAAACAAAGCAAAAAATATTCGGCAAAAAAAAAAATAAACCAAGCTATTTAAACTAAACCCCACTTAGCGGACAATTTTTTTCCCCAATTCCCATGCCGACATATCGGACCACTGAACATTTTGGAGAAAAACAAAGTCAAACTACAAAAAAAACTAAATGCGTTTAGCACTGCCTCACCGGGGAATACAAAACTCCGGAGGACGTGACGTGAAGTCTCGAAGAAGCCTTCGGTTGCTGACCAAGGGGACCAATCCGAACCAGTGCACTCAGCTCCACTCATCCCGCCGCAACGCAGCAAGGGGCAGCAATCACATGCCCCCCTGGGACTTGTGGGATGGTGAAGCCTCATATGCCACTATTTTCAGGTTTCTATCGCTTTACTAAATACTTAAGTTCGTCAAGCTTTATACTTGGTTATACGTTTTCTTTTTTTTCATTATTTAATTTTCTATTGTTGTACTAATTTACTTTTGTTGTTTGATTTTTAGTATTTTTCTAGGTTTTAGACCTCACCCCACCTAGTAGCAGCATGCCTTGGAAGGGGCGATGCTGTTGTTGCAACTGCTTCGGTTGTGCTGCGCTGGAGTGGTTGTTGTTGTTGTAGTGGTCGCCTCTATTATGGCGGTTGCTCGTGTTGCCGCCTTTGCTCTGGCGGTTGCATTGTTGCTGTGGCAGCTGTTGTTGGCGTTGTTGCTTCGCGCAACCGTTGCTTCCGACGTGCTGTTGTTGTTGCTGTTGTTGTTGCTGCTGGTGTAGCAGCCTTTACTATGGCCGCCTTGTTGGTGTCGCTAGGTGGCGCTGCTGTTGTTGCCTTGTGGCAACCGTTGTTGTCGTCCCTTGTTGTGGTCGCTAGGCGGTCGGTCGCCTTTACGTTGACCGCCTTGTTGTTGTTGTTAGGCGGTCTCTGCTGCTGGGGACGCCTTGTTTTGGTTGGTTCTTCGGTGGCGTTGGATGCTGCCGCCTGCGGTGCTTAGGCTGGCGTTGCGGCCGCCCTAATCTGGTGGTTTGCCGATGTCACTCGGGGCGGTCGTGGCCTGGTGTTGCGGTGGCCGGCTGAGGCACCAACTAATCCCAAGAAGGTGATGACTGCCGGATAATTCAGAGCTCTTCGCAGGCTACGTGGGTGAAGGTGAATGCCTTGCCCGAAGACACGGTGGTGGTTAGACAGCAATGTTTGCTGCGCGGTACAAGCGCCCAAAGCGATACCACGTTGGTGAAGCAGGTTTCGTACTCTGCGAGTCCGTGGTATTTATGTAGTCCCCGGAGGTTGGGACCCTACTTGCCAGGTGGGATTTGAGGAGTATGCCGCAACTCGCAATGTTGCTGGCATATATTCGAGCAGCAGCGTAGCACGGTTCACTTCTGCTTGTTCGCGAATTACCGAACGATATAGTTTTTATTTCTTTATTTTTATTTCTTTCCACTATGCGCAACACGTCCACTTTTTTACACTATGCTTTACTTGCGCTATTAATTTTATTAGTTTGAAATCACCACCGCGCGTTGTAAAATGCATTTTCTTTCGTATTGTGGCGAATACTGCGGCAACGCGAAGCGAACTACGAGAAATAGGCAGAATGTTCGAGGACTGACGTAGAATGTTCCACACAGAGAAACGTCAAGTTGGATGAACACTGCAAACAGCGGGAGAAAGAGAATGAGCGATAAACTTCAGAACGTTCTAGAGTTGCCATAAGTGCGAGCGCAGGTATATAAGAGCCACGACACAGCGGAGTTGAGTTAGTTACGAGTTACAAGACAGCAAGCTACAAGTAAAGTGAGCAGAGAAGTGAGTTGCGAATAAGCAAGCTATAAGTTTAATTGTGTTAACAAGTTTAGTTAAGCGTTGTTATTGCTTTAAAAAGAATTGTAGAGTGTTTTTACTGTATTAGCGAGTATTGTAAATTGTTTGTTGTACAATAAAGTTAATTGTACTACAATTTGGTCATCGTGAGCATTTATTTAACAATCCAGCGATACGAACCGGAGGATTTGGGAAATCCGCACGGGGTTTCAAGGAAAATCGTAACAATTGGTGTCAGCAGTGGGATTGTTAAATAAATCCCGAAGGATAAACTACTGAAAATGGCAAAAATTCAGGATCTAAAGATTGAGGAACTCAAGCAGGAGTTGGAGAAAAGTTGGAAAAAAGTAGAGTTGCTATCACGGTTGCGAGAGGCTATGGAAAAGGAAGGCATCGACGTTGACAAACACGACTTCCATCGTAGGGACGACGAGGCATCCTTGAAGGACAAAGACAAGGAAGAGGTTGCTGGTTCATCGAATGATGTGGAGCAGACATCAGCGAAGCTTGAAGAGCAGGGAAAGGCTCCTTGTGCATCAACGGCTATAGACATGAACATGTTATTGGGTGCCATATCACAGATTTCATCCCAGCTGCAAGTGCAGGAAACACGCATGTCATCGCAGTTAGATGAAAAGATTACTCAGCTACAAGAGAATTTATTCAAAAATAATTCGGAACTCAGAGAGAGACAGGATAAAATCGAGGAACGACAAGATAAAATCGAAGCGCTTATTAAGGAAAAACAGGACAAAGTCGAAGCTAAGGATGAGCTTGAAGATCTTCTCCGGGGTTTGCAGTAGAGTCGTCCAGCTATTTCGACGAACGCTACCAAGGTAAAGACTCCATCCTTTGATGGCACTATTCCTTTCCAGGTCTTTAAGCTCCAGTTTGAGAAGACAGCTACAGCAAATCATTGGAGCATGGAGGATAAATCCGCTGCGTTAATCGTCGCATTGAAAGGACCTGCAGCGGAAATTTTGCAGACTATTCCCGACTGTGAAAGGAACAATTACGATGCGTTAATGGGTGCAGTGGAAAGACGTTATGGTAGCGAGCACAGGAGACAGATTTACCAGATGGAGCTGGAGAATCGCTGCCAGAAATCGAACGAGACTTTACAGGAATTCGCCTATGAGATTGAAAGGCTGGCTCATTTGGCAATTGGAGACGCATCTGGTGAGCACCTTGAAAGGGTAAAAATCCATAGGTTCATCAACGGAATGCGGGACATGTATACCAAGCGAGAGACGTACGCGAATCCAAAGGCAACATTTGCTGAAACCGTCTCGTATGCTCAGACGCGTGAAATGGCGGCGCTCCTAAGTAGACCAGCCTACAAAGCACATCGCGTGGAAGTGGAAACACCGGACGAGACAAATGAAATGCTGAAGAAGATTATTCAACTGCTGGGCGAGAAAAAGAATGGCTCTGGCAAATGTTTTGAATGTGGAAAGCCAGGCCACTTCTCCCGTGATTGCAGCGCAAGTTCCAGTGGGCTCAACAATTCAGCAGAACGCAAACGCAGGGCTAAAGGAGACGAAGCCAACTCCAATCAGTCGTTAAACTAAAACGAGCCAGTAGGAAGGACGGAAGCCGGAAGCCAAGGATGAGGTTATACATATCCGGTCAATGAGGTTGACGCCGGCGAAGGAGCGAGATGCGGAAACAATGGGCAAGTTTCAGTGTGAGGAACCGGATTTAGCAAGATGTGCTAAAGGCAGTACAGCACGAAGGCAGGAGCATGGGTGTCATGGACAGAGGATGCGGTATAGATCTGGCAAAAAGGGTGCCCACAAGAGGAGACATGGTCTAGTCACCACCAGTGACCGGCAGAAGCACGACCATGTGAGATGGTGCATCACCGGAGACAAGCTGGAAGCAATGTCCAGCAACGCATCGAGCCGATAGGAGCTACATGAAGGCGATTTGGTGTTGTTGCAAATGCCGCAGCCGAAGAAAGGCGTCACCTCCGAACAACATTGTAACTGAAATGGTCCGTATAGGATTGACAAACGGCTGAAGGACGCAGTGCATCCAATCCCGACAGCTGGTAGACCGAGAACCAAGATGAAACACTAGCAACGTTTGGAACAGCAAGTGTGTCGAGTATCGGGATCAGACTTAGGTGGAGTGCCCTCCGCGAATACTGCGGCAACGCAAGGCGAACTACGAGAAATAAGCAGAATGTTCGAGGAATGACGTAGAATGTTCCACAAAGAGAAACGTCAAGTTGGATGAACACTGCGAACAGCTGGAGAAAGAGAATGAGCGATAAACTTCAGAACGTTCTAGAGTTGCCATAAGTGCGAGCGCAGGTATATAAGAGCCACGACACAGCGGAGTTGAGTTAGTTACGAGTTACGAGACAGCAAGCTACAAGTAAAGTGAGAAGAGAAGTGAGTTCCAAATAAGCAAGCTATAAGTTTAATTGTGTTAGCAAGTTTAGTTAAGCGTTGTTATTCTTTAACAAGTATTGTAGAGTGTTTTTACTGTATTAGCGAGTAATGTAAATTGTTTGTTGTACAATAAAGTTAATTGTACTACAATTTGGTCATCGTGAGCATTTATTTAACAATCCAGCGATACGAACCGGATTATTTGGGAAATCCGCACGAGGTTTCAAGGATAATCGCATCAGTATTAAATTTGACTTTTCTCACCAGTCGCCAATGATAGAAGGCAAAATGGTTGACTGCAGAATTGCCAGCAGATTTTTATACCCTTGCACTGCGGGAATATTCCATTTGGAAGAATAACGGGCACTGCATCATTTAGACTAGTTCCGTTACTCTTCTAAATGGAATTTGCCACAGTGCAAGGAGGAATATCAAAAAAAATCTGGGGTTGCCGTGACTCCTCTGCAAGTACTTTTACCGGACTTAACCGCAAAAAAAAAAATTTTTGAAAATTGCTAGTTATTATATTTGACAGTTTCATGGTGAATACAAACGTCAGAATTTTATCTAGCTCATTTGCTAGGTAAAATTTGACAGCTTCTAAGTGTAATCAGCCTTATGATAAGTTTCATTTTTTTCCGAACCGGTTCACTCTTCAACTTTTGGTTTCCATGTATTTACTATGGGCGGGTGAAAATTTTTTTTGGGCTAAACTCAGGATAAGGCAGAATATTGTGCGCGGTAATAAAGAATGAAAATCAAAATGGAATCTGATAAAACAAAAGAACGTACGCTACTTGCAAATTATAAAATAGATTTAAATTTAACAATTTCAGCAACACACGAAATAGAGCTTAGCCTGTGGTTTTTTTTTTGGTTTTGGTACAGCAAAACTCAATTTATT
>NW_023458557.1:36129355-36136341 GCF_013731165.1 Rhagoletis pomonella
GATACTGAGTACTCATTCTGGCATCGAGCTCATGGTATCGATACTCTAAAAGTATCAGGGAAAAAGTATCGATACTACTCAGTATCGGACTCATTAAAATACGTTTTTGGTATACTAAAATTATTTTATTCTTCAATCGTATATCTAGTTATTTCCTTAAATTAAAACAAAAAAATTTAAAATATTTGATTTTTATTTCATTGCGGAACTTACTTTCACGTTAGAAGTAATTTTAACGTCAAATGTACATACATATATATATATATATATATATATATACTTTCACGAATTTCAAGTTTTATTAAGAAATTTGTGTAAAGTTTTAGTATGCATTTTTGTAGCCTATTCAATTTTAGTATGATAATGTGCAAGTTTGAATTAAAAGTCAACGGTAGTAGGCTACACGTAAATTTGAATAGGTTACAAAACTGCATTCCCAAAAAGTTTCTAAAAAATCTGCATTTTCGTGAACTTTGCGTAAAGTTTTATGGCCTTATTCATAAAAAATAAAAAAGGTTTATAAACTGAAAAATTTATGAAAATGTCATTTTATTAAGCCTACTTTATTTTTTATGAATAAGGCCACTAAACCTTCACTTATTTGGTTTATGTTATGCAACAGAATACACGCAATTACAGTTTATTTTAAGTGATAGACAAAATTGAATGATAGTAATCCATATAAGCAAAGAAAGCAATGGAAGAAAAAATTTAAAAAGTGTGCGTTTTAAAAAGTATTCAATACTACGAGTACCTTGCAAAGTATCGAGTAAAAACACCAAATAAGGTATCGAGTATTAAAGTACTCATTTTTATACCCTCAGTATCGATACTTACTCAGTAGCGTTCGAACCCTAGTCCTCAGTATATCCAGTAAACAAACTTAGCTATTTTTTTTTCGCCAAGTTTCGTCCCCATAAAGGACTAGTGTTGCAAGCAACGCTTTTTCGGCAATTAGGGTGTTGTGCAGCTATTTAATGTGGTGAAAATTATTTAAGCACTGGGGAGATTTATTCACATGGAATTGGAGATTGGGCTAATAGATTTATTTTAAATAAATTGTGAATCTGCGAAAATATCTTTTCAGCAGATGGATACACTTTTTAACCTTTTTCCCGAAAATGTGCATACAGGCTCGAAAATATGCGAGTAACATTAGGTTTGTATAGTAACAGTAACATTGCAGCGAGAGCGTAAAAGCAAAATAGAGCGTTAAATTGAGAAGAAGAGAAAACTAGCAGAAGAACTTATTGAACACAAAACTAGCAATAACTTGCAAGTGAACAGTTGTTGCACTGCTTTGACAATCTGCTGTAAACATTTTACTATTTATAAATCAGTTTTAAACTCTTTGCTTTACACACAAGCACTAACACTGTCCAGTACATCATTAATATTTTTGTTTCCACTCATTTTACTTTTGTTTGTGCCAAGGCGAATCAATATAAGGTGATTGCAGGAGTACAAAAACAAAAATTTACATGTATTTTGTTTTTGCTTTGGCGGGATAAACTGTCAAAACCTGTAAGTGTGAGTAGAAATTCAAACAAAATTTTTCAATTTGATATAAGAAGCCGTGCGGCGAAACACATACACAAAATCAACTGAGCTAGTAACACCACTTTTTATATATTCTTTTGACATTTATTCTTCTTCTTCTTCTGCTAGCTAATTTCTGCTAGTAAAAATTTCACTAGCAAGAATTTGCAGCTCTCTCGTGTTGTTACGCTCTCGATTCAGTGCTCTCTTGCAAATTTTTGGGTTATCATACACTTTTCCAGTAAAAGTTTGCAGGTTCCAGTACAAATTAGTACTGACTATTGGTAACTATACAAAGCTATTCAAATATCGTCGCCTCGATGGAAAATTGCCGGAAGCGTCATTTTGACAATTTGTGGTTTTTGGATATCTTCTTTAGTTTCCGACTAATTGACTAAAATTTTTTCGGTTATTTGGTACAAATTGCGTTAGTATTGCTGTCGTACTAAACTAATCAAGATCTTTTAAATAGAGTTATCTGTTCTTCTTTAGTTTCCGACATATTCAGTTTTATCATGAGTTTCATTTTCTAGAACCGGGTCACTTTTCGTTTGCGTGTGTTCACTACAGGTGGATGAAAAAATTGTTGGCGAAATTTTGTTCGGGCGAAACTCACGATTAGGCTGATTAGTAAAAAGTATGGTTAATTTATAAAAATTGTTATCACATTTTGGCGTATATCTCTAAAACTGACTGCAAATTTTTTGACAAATGTCGTATACGACAAAATTTTATTAAACTCATAAATGGTTGACACTAAACTAAAAAAAATAAGATAATTTAAGAATTTCATGAACTAGTACAAAGCATTCTCCGACACTTTGGAGAAAATCTGTAGTCGTGTTTCTGAGAAATTGCATTCCAAACTTCAATCGTGAGTTACCGAAAGTAACTTGTGACAATCTTTTATCCAGGGATCTACATAAATTATAATTGTCATTATTTTCGCAGTTGGAGTATATGCCAGACGAGTAACATGTATATACATACAAGGATACCTAAATTAGCGCGCTGAACTTGTATATTTATCTCTCTCCAACGCATTAATTCTATATACGTAGGTACCAACGCCTGACAAAGTTATGTCTAAATTTAATAATGGCTCTATGACAAAATATTCATGGAATGTATTCGTAGATTTTTATTTACTTCATTTCATACATTAGTATTGATGTTTTTTACTAAATACCAGAAATAAATATTTAATAAAAAACTATTTCATTTAAGCTTAACCAACTTTTAGTTGCTCGGAGCTAATTTTGGAACGCTTCACGAAATATTTTCAGACAGTAAATGCAACCCTGGGTGCATCATTAACGAGCTGAAAAACCAAACAAATAAAAAAATTCCATCTGAACCAATATTCCCAAAAATTATAAAGCAAAACAAAAACCATTTTTTCCAATTTATGCACTGTTATTTTTATTATTGCAATACAATTTCGCAGCTCTTCAAACATTTTCCACATTGTGCTTTTAGGGCTAGTAGTTTCCGACCCCATTTGCTCGTTTTTTTTTTCAATTCTGAATTTAGGCTAGGCTTCATGGGAACTTACTGTGGGTGCAAACAGACCACATTTTGTAAACTGAATTGTGATATTTAATTTTATTTTATAATGAAAAATGAATTTAATGTGCAATTTTTTAAGTTTACTAGATGTAAGACAACTTTTAATTTTCTTTATATATTGCATGCTTTAGTTTTAATTGTTTAAGTTAAGTTGTAAAGGTGAAAATAGGCCTCCTGGGCAACCGAGCACATTAAAAAAAATCGGTAACGCTCGTAAAAGCATACCTCACAAGTGGTGTGGAAAATGCAAGACCAAATATAAATGGAATAATTTTCGAAATTATGAAATGGTTATTGGTATTTTCCATCTCAAAGGGGGTGATTAATTTGAACGTTATTTAAGCTGCCTTTTTGTCGTTTAACCAAAATCTACCCGTGTAAATTGCAATTCAACCGTAAAATGTAAGCGTTTTGGCTAGTCGATATCTTAAGTAAATTTTCCAGTCGACAGAAATCGACCCGTGAAAAGGCAACTTCAGGAATTTTTTAATTTTCTTTTTTTTTTTGCTTGAGCGCCTTTTGAAGATGTGCCAAATTATATTGTCGCCTTAAATACAAAACAACAATTTCTTTAAGCCATCTTGTGCAGCAATTTGTTGATCTTATCCTCACGGCTACCGAAATCACCAACCTCAACGTAGTGATTAGCCTTCTTGCGCCAGCCTCGGGTTGATGTGTTGAGCTTGAATAGCAACAGGAAGTTGGGGGCTTTCTTGAAGTGAAGTGAATCAACGCGCTTCGCGAAATTTGCGTTCGATCACAAAGCAGAGATTGGGACACGCTTGACCATTCCACGTTTGTACATCAATTCACAAACTGATTTAAGATTTGGATAACCCCATATAGGGGTTCGGCATACGTAGCATATTAATGGTTGCCTTGCTCAATTTGATGAACACACCGTTTTAATGTGGCGAAGACAGAACTGTAAAACTACGCACTTTTTGTGCAACTTTGTTGATACCGCGGATGCGGATCACAAAAGCCAATTTGCATTTTTCAGGCCCGTCGAATTGGCCGCATTTCTTTGCCACACAGCGTTACTCCATCTCACGGCGTCCATCACGGAGTTTTCTTGTTTGATATTTCTCAGCATGCACCAAGTTTTCACATTTACGGAGTGCAATCACAGCAGACCGCTTTAGTTTACGTTTGATCAGGGTAGCAATTTGCTGACCTGCTCTTGCTGAACTGCAGCTTCGGCTCGGGGACAGGAGGCAGCTTCCTGGAAGGTTGTCTGCCCTTTGCTAGCGGTTTCTTACCGGCCCATGATGGCAGTCATCTTAACTTGTTACTTAGCACGTTGAAAAGGCGAAAAAAAGTTCGCCAAATGTTTGGAGCACATCGTAAATGAGCCACTCGATTTATAACATTTCTATAAACAATTTAATTAAATACTTTTTATACATAGATATGCTGCAACCATGCACTTACTTTCCCAAATTCCATCCTGTTTATCGGCATAATTTTCCAAATATGCCAGCTACTTCATTAGTAATTACTAAATTTTCCAACTGCGCCTTCTTTGTTGGCTCGACATATCCTAAAAAGACAAATTTACATTAAACAATAGAAATCGCAAAAATTAGCAAATAAAATACTTGCTTTGTTTTGTTTTGTTGTCAAATTTCTGAGAAATATGAATTCACCACGATGCGATACAGAAAGAACAAGGACCAGGGATGTAATTTTAAGTAATCTATTATTCAGCGGCAAGGCGCAGAGCGTTCGGGGCAGCAATATTAATTTGTATCAAATATAACATTAAACGGTGGTTCTAATACATTTTTTGATATTATTAACCAGAGTACATACATAATATGGTATTTTTTTTTAAATTAATGTACTATATGAACTTTTTTTTTCAAATATTTCTTAAGTTTCTTTCATGAGTGCTGAAAAGCAACCATGCGTGTAAGAAATTGTGTGCTACCTAAAATTTCACCTCTGGAAACTTTATCCCCATAAAGGACTTCACCACAGTTTTTTTACTGGATATACTGAGCCCTAGTCGCAAGATATTTTACAAGTAGCACCATTTTCTATTGCCAATTTACGCAGTTGTCTCAACGTAGAATTTAGTATTGTTGCAATTGAGCCACTCTTCAATTTCGTTTCTTTTCATTTCGGTGATGGTAATATTTCGAGATGTTTCGCTTAAGTGCTTCGTTGCTTCGATTGCCGATGTTGGAAGCAATATATTTGCCGAAGTTTCTCGAATTGTACGCACGTGTATAATTGAATTGCATTTACATACGGATATATGTACGAAAATGCATAAGACATCCTTAATTTTGTAGAAGGGTTGCTTTAATGCCACTTCTGACGCTTATAGGCAAAAGGTTTTCGACAACTTTGATGCGTAATTGGTATATTTATTTTTAATTTTTTTAAATTCTCCAAAAGTGCTTCACTGTCACTCGTGTCTTTCTCGTCGTCTTGCAAAAAAGGAAAGAAAACCAGATGCAGTCAAAAGTCTCGAGGTCACTCTTCATGCCGACCGGGCTCTCCAACTCGGGCCGGGATTTCGTGTTACGATGCAATGTTTGAGTGCCAAGGAGGCTTACAAGTGGTAGTAGCTAAAACTAATTCTTAGATAGACGTGGAATTTGGTATAGCATACCGATACAATATTACAATATTGTCATAATTTACTAAACTTTTACAATGGTTTAAAAAAATTTTTGGTGCCTTCCACACTGAAAGAGTACTAAAACAGTACAACCTTGCTTGCTATGTTTATGTGGTGTAGTAAGCAAACAGCTGTTGTTTGTTTACATTTGCTTCTCGTGAAAATTCTGTTTTGTTTTGTGCTTATACCGTCTGGCAAATCTAGCTGCTTATAAAACCGGATCCTTTGCCAAATATTCAGGTAAGATCTAATGCATTATCTATATTAATGGACCCAGATTAAATAAATGTTTTTGATTCAGCTAAAAGCGAAGCGTGTGCGCATCAATCCCACCAAGAAATGGACCATAGTAGACGAAAAGGCGCTCATTGAGTTTTTGATGGCGAATGGAGATTTCGAGGTTTGTTTTTTATTAAATAAGTGCAATTTTGATCACACAGAAGGTATTAATTACAGAAGCCAACTGATCAAAACTACTACAGGCGGTTTTCGTTGGAAATGAAATTGGAGGTTGAGTGGAAGCTGGCACGAGCGAAAGTACGAAACATGCGCGACAGCTACAATAAAGCCGAAGGTTGGGAAGGATCAACCGGCGCCGGCAGCATGGATGGCGACACTTTTCGAAGTAGGAAATAGAAATATGGGCCATTCCAGCAGCTTTGATTTAACGAGTTTGTATTTCAGCCATTTTACTTAAAAAGTACACATTTTTACGAGCTTGGCGACATTTTTGGCAACAGGCTCGTTGAAGCGGCTGTCATTGAAGACAGTTTGGACTCCGTATGTGAAGATATTTTCAATTCAACAGAGCTCCTGTTCGAAGAAACCACAATGTCGCCAACAAATGTAACTATTGAAACCGAAAACACAGCTTCCACAAGCTGTAAAGGGATTTATTCTCGAACTGCACTTACAGATATAGGTAATTGAAATGCAAGCAGACATGTTAACTGTGAGGAAGCAGAAAGCTGACCAAGACTTTAGGTTGAGAGAAGAAGAGTTAAGTTAAAAGAAAAAAATGAATTAGCATTGAAGGAAAAAGAAATGGAATCAAGAGAAAAGGAGATGAAGAGTAATGAAAGGCTAAAAATTAGAGAGCTGGAAATGGAGGAGAGACTGGCAATGGAGGACCTTAACCGAAAAGATAAATAATAAAAAACCACTCACCTACGTACATACATACATATGTGTGTAGGTACGTACATATCGATGGCTGAGTGGAAGATCGACCTATCTCGGCAGCCAG
>NW_023458557.1:36141341-36157556 GCF_013731165.1 Rhagoletis pomonella
GTCGATCTTCCACTCAGCCATCGATATGTACACATATCGTCACTAGAGACGAATAAAGGCGCGCTAGTGTTTCGACGGCGAAAAAAGACGCATAAAAAAATTTTACGAAAAAAGGCGCTTAATAAAAACTTCGGCGAAGAGAGACGCGTAACCTAGTTGACGGCGAAGAAAGACGCGTAGTCACACCAAGGACTGTCGCTTCAGCATTATTCGCCAAAAACTCTTTACGGAATGTACCTACCAAGGCGAATTTATACAAGGTGGTGTTGATGGCGAATTTAGATTTTCGCCGCGGTACTTATGTCAAAATGATGTGTTGTAAAATGAATTCGCACATCATTTTGACATTTATAAGTACCGCGGCGAAAATCTAAATTCGCCATCAACACCACCATCTATAAATTCGCCTTGGTACATACTATTACAACCGCAAACATAGTTGACCGCGAAAATAAGTTTACGCCTCCTTCTTCGCCGTCAAATATTTTAACGCGTCTTTCTTCGCCGTCAACTATGTTAAGAGCCTTTCTTCACTGAAGTTTTTTTTATGCGCCTGTTTTCGCGGTCAACTTTTGAGCTCGCGCCTTTATTCGGGTCTAGCAGTGTTGCCAGAACTTTTTCGATGAACCGGCTAAATTGGCAAATAAAACCGGCTAAAAACGGCTAAAATGTTTCAACTAAGTTTCACATGTTTTATTTAAATAAATCACGAGTAAAAAGACTTTTTCTTGGAGAGAAGTTACAAATTCGAGCCGGAAAAAATTTTGCCAGCAAGAATTTGCAATTAGGAAAGATGGCACATGGTTGGATTTTTTGTCGACGATAATTTGAGTAAACAATTTCGTTAAATTTAAAAATTTACAAACTGGAGCGATTTTAAAATGAAAAATGAAGTTAATACTTGTTCACTTAATTAATTTAGTTAATTCAAATGATTTGAAAGGTACTCGGGGAAAAAAAACTATTTATTATTATTATTTACTATCTGATATTTTGAGTGATAATTCTCGCTGGATTTTCGACGAACAAACCTATTGTCTTCCCTACAAGGCCTTTTCAGACTGACCGATTCTCAATACACTCAAATAGAAACCAATACACATAAAACACGCTGTAAAAATTTCCCTTCAATTTTAAGGCAGTAAAACAACGACCTTAAGTTAACATCAACCGAGGCCATATGTTGACAAGGGATGCAAAATCACAGTTACACAAAAGAACTGGTCAGATTTTTCAGAAATCCCTTCAATTCTAATGTAAAATACGATGCCAAAAGACTGCAGATCTCCCATTTAGATGACCGGCCATATGACCGTCAGATGTCTCGTAGGATTCCCAGCGAGTGTTGCTTTACATAAAAATTTGTGCTCTTTTATTTTCATTTTGACTCACTTCAGTGTTGGTTCCTTTAATTTAAGTTGGCATTCGGTTTTTGGAATTTGAATAAGTTCTCAGCAAAAACGTTTGTTTAAAAAAATACATATGTGTACATAGTGCTTGAAAATATCAATTTTTCCATTACCTTAAACCTTTGGGAGTGGGCAGAAGTTATGTTTTTTATTTTATTCAGAATTGAATATGCGCTTTCTGGGAAGACAATATCTACATGTAATATTTATTCTGTTTGTTGGCACTATATCCAAACACAAACGCATCTTAAGAGTCTTAACAGTGAAACAATTTGTTATTTTCTAAGTTTGCGAATAAAACTTCACACTTAAAATTAAGACATTTGTAACAAACATTTTATGAAGAAAATCCCTTCTTCGTTTAAAATAAAAATAAGCGAAATCGGCCCAATTTCATATAATCCTGCCTGACATGAAAATTTTCTCCACGATAAGGCTTGTAGCCATTTCTAACAGATTTTGGGTCGCTTAGTCAAAAATGGAAACATATATACATATTTGAAATTTAAGAAAACAAGGCAAATAGCAAAATCGGCTAAAACGGCTAGTTTTTTTCTGCAAAACGGCTAACAAATCGGCTGCCGGCTAGATTGAAATTTCTCCGGCTGTTTGCTATCGCAACCGGCTAAATCTAGCCGGAAAACGGCTCAAATGGCAACACTGGTGTCTAGTGACGAATATTATCCCTACCATGTTGAATTATCAATGTGAAAGCGCTTTTTTATAACCGTTTTTTTGGTTTAGAGTGTTTAGTTGGAAATTCAGCGAATTATCTCAGCTTTTGCTGCAAAGTTTAGCGATGACATGTAGTATGTATGCGTGTATGTACATACCCACTAGAACCTGAAGGGAGATCTCCCTATGTGAGGAATAAAAGAGTACTCCTCTTAACCTGATTTCTGAGCAATAAGGGAGATTTGTCGTTTTTGTACTCCTTTATTACTCTTTTAGGAATCAAATAGGAGATCTCCTAAGCGAGCGACGAAATAATACTCCCCGAGGCATGATTTGGGATCAATAAACGAGATTTGTCGGTTTTGTCCTCCTGTATTGCTCGCTTAGGAGAGTAATGAGAGATATCCTAAGCGAGCAATTAAAGAATGCTCCCTGATGCATGATTTGGGAGCAATAAGCGAGATTTGTCGGTTTTGTACTCCGTTATTACTCGTTTAGGATTAAAAAGTGATGTCTGCTAAGCGAGAAATCCAAGAGTCTTCTTTTTGATTGATAGGAGAGCAATACGCACCTCGTTCAAAAGAAATTTTGTGTTTTCGAAAAAATTTATCACAGAAAAAAAAAACCAACAGAAAATATTTCTTATAGGCGCATAAAGAGGACACAATAATCTAATTTGGATAGCACACAGATTTTAATAAAAGTCCGTTGGTATGTACCTCAACTTTTGTTTAAATATTTTAAGCATTGTATTACTTACTTACTTGGAAGAAATTGGTTCAGCGGTTACCGAGATATACACATGTAACCATAAGTGGGCGTGGCTACGCCCATTTTCCAAAAATTTATAATATTCTTATTTTTCGTCTAAAAATTGTTGTAAATTTCAATTTTGAGTGAATAATCTTCAGTAGTTACTAACATATCGCAGTTTTCGTATTTCGATAATTACCGTTATATGGGATGTGGGCGTGGTTATTGTCCGATTTTTAATATTTTCGGCCATTTAGTTTGCTGTACCAAGGCCAACAACTGTGCCAAGCTTGGAAGAAA
Source organism: Rhagoletis pomonella (assembly GCF_013731165.1). Taxonomy (NCBI): domain Eukaryota; kingdom Metazoa; phylum Arthropoda; class Insecta; order Diptera; family Tephritidae; genus Rhagoletis; species Rhagoletis pomonella. The sequence goes on from NW_023458557.1 coordinate 36,144,479, forward strand.
TTGGTGCACCGGTTAACAAGATATACACAAGATTTTGTATTTCTCTAAATTACCGTTATATGGGATGTGGGGGTGGTCATTGTCCGATTTTTTAAATTTGCGGCCATTTAGTATGCTGTACCGAGGCCAACAACTGTGCCAAGTTTGGAAGAAATTGGTTCGGCGGTTACCGAGATATACACATGTAACCATAAGTGGGCGTGGCTACGCCCATTTTCCAAAAATTTATAATATTCTTATTTTTCGTCTGAAAATTATTGTAAATATCAATTTTGAGTGAATTATCTTCAGTAGTTACTAAAATATCGCAGTTACGTATTTCTGGAAATTACCGTTATATGGGAAGTGGGCGTGGTTACAGTCCGATTTCGCCCATTTTCAATACCAACCTACCTTGGATAAATGGAAGCCTACATAGCAAATTTCGTTGAGATATCTCATTTTTTGCTCGAGGTATCGTGTACACGGGCGGACGGACAGACGGACAGACGGACGGACAGACAGGCATGGCTTAATCGACTTCTCTATTCATTCTGAGCATTTATGTATACATTTGTCTATATCTATCTCGATTCGTTTTGGCTGTTACAAACAACCGTTATGTGAACAAAATTAATATACCCTTGTGCACAAGTGCGCTCGGGTATAAAAATAGATCAATTACAAACTTATGGCGTATTCCATTCTATTGAAAAATGTTGCCTTATATTGTAACATTTGCACTAATACAAAATGGCTATACTAGTAGAAAGTAAACGCACTTTTGCTTAGTCGGAGGGCAATATTTTGAGAAATGAACACGTAAAGCTTTGAAAGGGGTGAGCAAAATAGGGCAACATTATTTGGAGAAAAAAGCCAGTAATTTAAAATTTTTAAGTTTTTCACAATTAAACTATTTAATTTAGTTTTGATGTCCATATATTCGAAACGTTCCCTGTTTTAAAGACCTGCTTACTCTCTGCTTATGCCTGTCAGAAAGCAATAATAAGCATGTTAACACCATGATACAATAGCTTTGTTTCACACGCTTTCCGGGCTGCTCCGGTAATTAGAGCGTAAAAACAAGTTACTCTCTCACAAGTGTCAAAAATGTGGTAACACGTGCCAAAAGTGCCCAGAGCGTGATTAACGCAAAAAACCACATTTCGTGCCCGGAATCAACAATTCAGCTCTAAACAATGATTTTACGTGTATTTATCTTATATGGCTAATAAAAGTACCAAATAAATACATATAAAATTTGCTTTCAGATTTAAAAGAGAGCTGTTATTTCATTTGTGCCCGGAAAAAGAGTCCGGGCTGTTTTGTGCACAAAGAAGAAGACATTTACGATCCAGAAGTGGAACGTATTCGCTCTCTATTACCCATTTTTCTAGCGTGAGGAACGCGGGTACACGCGGGCTCGTGTGGAGCAAACCTAATTATGCAAAGATATTGTCTTCCCAGAGAGTTTTGCTTCACATCGAAATTCGTGCCCTTTTACTCTCATCGGTTTTTGAGAATAAAACTTCACACATAAATTTAAGACATTACACACTGGCCGGATTTTAAATTCTTTTGGCATAAATTCTAAAAAGAAAGTTATTAATTTCAAACTTGTTACGTATGTTCTTCATGCTATTAGCAAGTTAAAGTAAAACTTTTGGGCCGATCAGATAACCCGTACGTCCCGCCTTCCCCTCTCCCATATATATATAACGTTGTTTTTGATCCATAACCTTTTTCAAAACTTTTTTAAAACTTGCTAAACCCCTTTAGTGTGGCACCCATATTGTGATACATATATTAGTTACCTAATCGCCACAATTAAAGTTGAATTTGCTTGTTTAAACATATGGCAACCCTAGTAAACATAGTTCTGAATAAAGCCTTTCAAACCTATTTCGATTGATACCAATCTCCTTCAAACACCTCAAAAATAGCTTAAATATTCAAACTAAAGATTGCTTAGCACTCTTTCGTTTCGACTTTTCAAACAGAAAAAAAAAAATATGTTGCACATCTATAGGCCAAGCTCTTGATACATTTTTTTTGTAACTTGAATGAACTAATGTCATTAACAAAAAATTCATATGTATGTATATGTAAGGTAGTCATTTTTAAAAAGGTGGCAACCCCACTAAAAAAATAAAACCGTATTGCACATCCGGGGACCGTATCTTTTCACTTTGCACCTCATTTTTAGTCTAACTGTGAAGATATTCTCATTTTTTAAATTGATGGAAATGGATTATTGGATATCTAGAGGCCAAGCACCTTAATTCGACACCTCATTTTCTGTAATCCAACGAACGGTGCGGATCTTATAACTTTTTAGATAAAGATAATACCTCTATTCAAAAATGTTCACAAATCCGTTCAGTAGCTTTCAAGATTAACGTAATTCCGAATTTGCTTTCAGGAGGATACATAGATTTCTAAGTTTACTTCGCTTAAAATGTTTAATTTTGGAAAAATGAGCGAAAATGAGAAAAAAATTGTTTTTACCCAAATAAAAGCTGATTATTATTAAGCATTTTTTAAACATTAATTTGCGTCATCACTGGTCAGCTTGCTTGTTCTACTCCAGGGAACACAAAAATATTGTTTAGTAGTTTTCTTTAAATACGCACTACAAACACATTAAATAACAACAAATAAACACACAAATGATATGCGCATTAACTAATTATTATTAGAAATACCTTGACCTTTATTTTTCATATCTAATTTTGTTTATTCATATTAACGTAACCTTTCACAAGCTCATCACAATTGACTAATAATTTGCACAAATTCTGACAAAATAACAGCTAATCATACACTGAAACCACAGGGTTGAAACTTCAAATCTGTTATTTGGAAATTTTCTTAGTTGACTTATGAACTTTTATAAAAATAACTGATGTCATGAATATATTGCTATAAAAATCTTGAATTTATGCAAAAAAAATCCAATTCCGGCCAGTGTGCACTCATAACAAAAATTTTATGAAAAAATCCCCGCTACGGACTTTGGAAAAAATACAGTGTCCCAAGTATATACTAGGACACGACCTTTTAGCAAGTTTTGTATATTTTTCTTTAGTTTGTGATTACTTTACAAATACCATATAAATCCAACACTCTGTGCAAAAATTATGAAATTTCTGCAAAAAATCACCAAAATTTTTAACTTTTTAGTCAGCATCTTTACAAAAAAATTATAGTATTTAGTTTTGTAGTCTATTAAATTTTAGTTTAATGTGGTGCAAGTTGGAATTAGCGAGGACTTACCACTGATTGTTGGCATTTTTTAATGACGGTGTTACGCATTTTTTTTGACACAAAGACAAGTTTTTTATATGTAAAAAATGCGAAACGCTGTCAACCAAAAAATTGCCAAAAATCCATAATTTTTAATTTCTAAAGGTGCTGATTAAAAAGTTAAGAATTTTGGTGAAAATTTGCATAATTTTCATTGTTTTGGCACAAAGTATGAAATTCGGATTAAATGGCATTTGTTAAGTAATCAGCCATGCTTTCATAAAAAAATAATAAACAATAAATAAACTAAAGAAAAATAATCAAAACTTGTATATGTAACACACTTCGATATGAGAATTTTCTCCGAGCTAGACATTTCTAGTAGATTTTAGGTCGCTAAATTTGTAAAAATTGAAAGTTATATATTTAAATTTTAAGAAAATAGAGCAAATAGCAAAATCGGCTAATTTTTTGGCAAAGCTGCTAACAAATCGGCTGCCGGCTTAACCGAATTTTCTCGGGCTATCGCAACTAGCTAAATCTAGCCGGAAAACGGATAAACTGGCAACACTGAGGCCATACACTTGTATAACACAAATAAGTTTTACATACTTTGGCCAACGTTTTTACTTTGACACTACGGAAAACCCAAAAACACCCCACTTTTGGGCTGATTTCACTCATTCATTCATTAATTCATTCATTCATTCGTACATATATTATTACATATAAATTCTGGTCTATTACATGCGCCCCACGCTTTTCGTTTTCAATCTCATAAATTGTTTATAATGACTTTTGCTAAAATTTCAAAATCAAAAGTTATCTAAACAAATTCTATGGGACTGAGAATTATTATTTTCTACTTTTTAGTCCATTTATTTATAAGACCGTTGTATGTATATTAAAAAGTTTTTTTTATATTATTTATTTTCTTCTTTTTAGTCTTGTCTGTATAAAATTTTGCAAACAGATTTTAAAATAAATCAACGTTAATAATAGATTGGTGTACACACATGCATATACATACATATGTATGTACATTAGACTGCATCACGAAAAAAAGTCGCGGGTTTCCGCCGGAATTACAAAATTTATTATATTTTAAGACGTCCACCAAAATATTTCGGTAAAATATTGAGATTTCAGCTGGGCCGATTTGAGAATAACTCCAATAATGAAATTTTTTATGAATAAAAATAGTTTCTTAAGGAACTTTTTGAAAAAAGTCTCCTCAGATGACAAAACAGATTATGTCTAAAAAATCTGCATAAAAATATTTAAAAATCTTTTCAACGGAATCGTAATAATGAGATTTTTGTGCTGTTTTTTTTACTTTTTTCAAAGATTGATTTAGGAAGAACTTAAATAACTGGGCCAAAACTATTCTCATTTAGACTAATGGGATCTCGGTTGAAAGGTATTTTCCCACTATTATTTATATGCAAAAAAAAGTCATTCGTGTCCCAATTTTTTTTTTCAAATACCAACACATCTTAGTTCAACTATGAATGATGTTCTTTAATCCTACCTTTCTCTTTCATCCCTTGAATGGGCTTGTTAGCAAAGAAATAAAAAGGGTGAGAAAATACTTTACCAATGATACCTCACAAGTCTAAATCGGAAGAGTTTAGGTTCAGTTATCCAAGTTTCTCTTATACCAATCTTTAAAAAAGTTAAAAAACAGCAACAAAAATCTCATTATTACGATTCAGTTCAAAATTTTTCAATATTTTTTTTAAATATTATTATGCAAATTTTTTAAGCTTAACCCGCTTTGTCATTTGAGGGGATTTTTCAAAAAACTCCTTTAAGAAAATATTTTTACTCATAAAGAACTCCATTTTTGTAGGTTTTTTCAACTCGGTCCAGCTCGCTTAAATCTTCATATTTTTCCGAAATATTTTTGTGGACGTTTTAAAATATAACAGATTTTATAATTCCAATGATTTTTTTTTAATGGGGAGTAATGCAGTCTAATGTACATACATACAAGCTCCAATTAATGTTATTTAAAGAAATGGCGTGTTGTCCACTTCCGCTGTAGCGTACGTAGTGCATAGAGCGACATCTACCTCTCGAACGAACGAGGTTGATGTCTAGACTTTATAGGAACTTTGCAAAGCAAAGATTTTATAGCTGTTTGGATACACAACATTGCAAGTTGATAAAAGCGTTGTACAAAATTTGAGATCGATTTTAAGCCATAGTTTCCGTGCCCCTTTTGAAGTCCCAATCCCTGGATCAAGCCCTCGGGATCCCGGGATATAATTTAATTTACTACCAAATTAAAATAAAACGACATTCAGACGCTGTACTGGCATAAAAGAATTATAAAATGCAACCCTACAAATAATGAAATAATATATTACAATTCTAATACTACTCTTACTCTATGTTATAATATATATATACATATGAGCCATTCTTTTTCATACCGGACTCCAAATTTGGTGTCACAATTTCGTTTGGCTTCACATTTTTCCTTTTTTCTTCGGATATATGATCTATTAAATTTGGATTTTTTCGTGATTCTGACTAAATCATCATATACTTCTTCAAATTGTTATATCTCGGGTTCTGTTCATCGTAGAGGCTTCATTGTTGACTCTCGCAAAATAAACCACCTCGTCATAAAAAAAAAATTTTTAAAAATAGTTCTTAAAAAAGTCCGAATTTTTGGAACATGTTTTTTATAGAGCACTAAACAAGGATAAGGATGGTGTAATTTTAAATCCCATATTTACTGGTATTTACTATGCAAATCAACTTAAACAAGTTTAACTGTTAAAATGACTTCGACTGCAATATGAATGAATTTCAATTTCGTAGTTTTTAGTTTATTTACTTTGTAATTAGCTTTTTAAACTGATATAAAATAAAGATATTTATATTTCTTTTCTTAAATACACAGATTTATTTTTCTTTCTAGTATTCGCACTAAAGAAAGACTGCAAAACTAGTTTGTTAGCATATTTTAATTAATGGTAATAATATCCCGAAATATCCCGGGATCCCGGGATTACCAATTTAAGATCCCGAAATCCCGGGAATCACAAAATGGTCCGCGATTGGATGCCTTAATACCCACATACATATGTATGTGCATTAGACTGCATCACTCCCCATACAAAAAAATCGGTACTGTTTTTCCATTGGAATTATAAAATCTACTATATTTTAAGACGTCCACCAAAATATTTCGGAAAATATTAAGATTTAAGCGAGCTGGACCGATTTGAAAATAACCCCAAATATGGAGTTTTTTATGAATAAAAATAGTTTCTTAAAGAACTTTTTGCAAAAAGCCCCCGAAATATTTTGGTGGACGTCTTAAAATATAATAAATTTTGTAATTCCATACAAAATGTGCACACATATATACTTTTCATATCAATTCAAGTCTATTACACGACCCCATATATGTAATACTTCAATATTGGCAGTAAGCTAACTTCAGAATGTGTAAGCATTCCGAAATCAAAGCGAGACAGTCTAGTACGGTTTTTGTGTATATATTAGGGATGTTTCGAATGCCATATTTTTCACATTTGCGAATGCGAATACGAATTTTCGGAATGCGAATGCGAATGTTAAGTCATCGTTTTTATTACTTAAAACTTTTTGAAATTATTGAACATTGAACGAGTGCTTAACCTATACAGTGTTTTAATCTTGTAGTCAAAGTTCAAAATGGGCATATTATATTTCAAAAAAAGTAATTTTGCTGCCTTTTCTCCCATGAGGCAATTTCTTAGAAGCTCGTATATAAGGCCGGCTGCATTAAAAAATTGCTCACTTGGAACGGCGGGTAGAGCGCTCAAATATTTGCGGCCCAGATCTGTCAATTTGTCGTATTTTTGTTTAGTTTTCCACCAATCGAGAGGATTTCCACCGAGGTGAGCCCGTCTTTCTTTAAGATAGGCCTTCAATTGAGCTTTTATTTCATATTTTTTAATGTCTCCAGATTTTACATCAAAGCCTTTGCTTTCGCTGGAGGAATCTAAAATTATTTCTAGGTTGCTTATACGACTTTTAGCAGTACTTGATAAAGGCCCATCAATGTTGCTTGATATACTACTTAACCGTTTAGCGCCTGAAGCCAAAAGCCGGTAATTGCCCGCACCCTGGTTAGACAGACTTAAAGCTTAAACAGACGGCAGCGTTGATCCGGACTAACTCGGACTTAATCCGGATCAACTGCAGTTAATTCCAGAGTTGATCCGGATCAACACTGCCGTCTGTTTATGCTTTTAGAGCCATTTCAACAACATTAGAGTGGACACTCTGCCCATGTACACATTCGCATTCGCAAAACATTCGTATCATTTGAGGCGAATGCGAATGTGTAAAATGATGCGAATGTGAATACAAATATTCGCAACATCCCTGGTATGTATTGTGTACGTGAATGACGTTTTTGTGTATGTGTTGAGTATATGTTTTGTAATGCAATCAAGCATACATTTTACCTTATATGAATTCGCCTTTTACGAATCTATTACAATTAAGAAGTTACAATATTGAAAAATGCAGCCCTGTTGTATGGCGAAAGCAGCTAACGTTAAGTTAAAAAATGAAAAATAAATTGGCGTCATTCCATACGCGCCATTTAACTCGATCTGACGTTTTTTTCATTGACAGTTTTATTAAAAAGAGTTTGGTCTCCCGGGCTTCGGGCAAGTACAGCCCGGAAGAAAAGCATATAACCTGCCCATACAACTTAGGCAGCTTCACCGTTCGACAACGCCGAATCTGCGAACAGCAGCGCTTGAGTGCACGCAGCAGCGGAGCGCTAGGGCTCCATCGAGTAGCAGCTACCAGCAGCGGAGCACCTATACAGCAGGCTAAGTGTGGTGTGTGGTAAGGCGCTTAAATGGCGACCGTGTCCGGTATGGAGGCCCCCGGCAAAAGAAAAAAAAAACTTTCGAAAATAAATAATAAAAAAAATTAAAAATTAATACGTTTTTGTTTAAACGCACATAATTACACAAATACAATGAGATGAACTCAATTTAATTTACAAAATTTAAAAATCCAAATCCTATATTTGCGGTGGCGGTATATTACACAAAAAAAAAAAAACATAAAAATTAAAAAAAAATACGTGAACTCAAAATACTATGGTGGCGGTAATAAAACAAAACTAAACGTTACCTAACTTCGAACAAAAAACCAAAAATGAACTCAATTTAAACGAAACGAGCAAAAGCTAAGCAAACTATTGGTGGTGGTTTTAATTACAAATCAAAAAAAAAACCTAAAAAAAAACTTAAAATTAAAAAAAAAAAACAAAAAAAGCAGTGGTACCAAATTTTATAAACTTTATAAAAAGAACAATGACTTAAAAACCAACAAGTAACGGTTAAAAAAAAATACAAAAATACAAAAAAGCGGTGGTCCCAAATTTGAAAAACTTTACTAAACTAAAATGGCTTAAGAACGGAAAAATTGCAATTAAAACGAAAAAAAAAATCCAAAAAACACGGTGGTACCAAAGTTGATAATTTTTTTGAATTCGTAAAATAAAATTGTTGGTGATGTATGGTTGGTGGACCGGTGGCAGCAAGAAACATTGAAAAACAACAACAAAGAAAAAAGGGCGGTAAAAACTAAAATTTCAAAACTGGAACTATTGAAAAGTGCAAGTACTGTACCACAAATCATAGTTGTGCCCAAAACGCGTCATACATCCGTTGTATAACGACACACAAACCACGCCATCCCCCAACCACAGCTGTACCCATGACCACGCCATGCAACCGTTGTATAACGGCATAGGCACCACGCCAGAAAAGCGTCGCTAAGCCTTGGCGCGATGCAAGACAGCGAGCCGTTATGATACAGACTGCAGCGGGGGAACAATCAGCGAGAACACAGCAACATCACAAGAGAGAGCAACAAAGAACAGCGTCAACGAATAGCGGTTTGCATAGGGCTGCCAGATATCTCTGTTGCCAAACCGGGACACTTTAGGGAGGGCCTCTCGATCCCTTTCCTTTCATTTCGACGTGCGAATGGATGTAGTGAAATTTTATTTTGACAGACAAAAACAAAAACATAAAAACATGAGATCATGAGATCATTACAACGTACGCCAACAAAACAAAACAACTTATTACAACTAAAGCACAGAGAATTTTTGACAATGCATGAACCTTTTTTTATTCTTTATACAAATACACTTTATACTAAATATATGAAAAAAACATAAAAATAAAATTGTTATACTTTGTGCTACACTCGGGAAAATTCAACAAATTTGCATACAAGTTTGCAACATTCTAATCAGATTTTTTATAAAAATGTTTGAAATTAAGTTTTGCAGCCCATTAAATTTTAATTGTATTTGGTATTGTTTTTGCTGAGAGTTTCTACCATACAAACTAAGTTCGATAATTCTTTGCTGGCAACTTCGGACTTGCACTTGGCTCAAAAGCTACATTTTCAAAATTTTTCTAAAAGTTCTGATTAGAAATTGTGATCTGATGAAAGAGCCTCTGAGCCAATAATTTTGTACGGCACTGTACTTATGAGTAGTCTAGGTTTCATGAAAGAAAACAATTTAAGTACAAGATAACATTAAAATATCAGTCATATTTTTGGTTGCTGTGAACTTGTTTCAAAACTTCTGTCTTTTCCTTAATATAATTGTATAACTCTGTGCACATCATTTTGAACGTATTTAGGTTAATATACTAATAATCAACTATTGCTTGTGCAAAGTTCAACTATCTCGAAATGTAACTATTTCACAAATTAAGCCGGTGCACTGGGAGAAAGAAGTTTAGAATTAAAAAAGCGTGCTAAATTAAAAAAAATACGCATATGAAAGAGCACCAACCCAACTCGTAATACATTTAAGTGTACAAATTTTAGTATTGTATAGAAATATTCAATTCAAATAGGCCCATATTAAAATGAAGCGATTTGCAATTACCGATTGCTTTTTCATAATTCAGTTAAAAAAATATTTAAATTCCATGCTGGTTGTAATGGGAATTGAACCCTAACCCTCTGGAAATTAGCAAATTGTGGCAAGCATCCTCGCGCACTCAGCTACAGCCAGACATGTAAATGTGCATTTAAATACTGAGTTTGAATCAACACTACGCGTGCGTGTTATGAAAGCATTATTTTTAAACACGAACATTCTTAAACGATAATCAAATAGAAAATAATCATGTTTACTATGCGTTATTTCCCTCAATGAATTCATAACATTTTACTGAATATTACAACGCGTTTTTTCTCTTAGTGTAGTGATTTTTGAAATTTTATTCAAATTTGTGCAATCAAATCAAAAACCGGGACACTAAAAGGAAACCCGGGACATTTTACGGTTGGACCGGGACACCGGGACAAATAGTCTAAAACCGGGACATGTCCGGGAAAACCGGGACGTCTGGCAGCCCTAGGTTTGCAGCATGGTATGATGCACAGTGTGCAAAAATTTCGAGCATTTTTTTTTCTCATTTAATATTTTCATGTACATATATACCTACACATATAAAAGCCCTATGTACCTACTATTTCTATTACATTTGTATGTATATAGACACATATCATTTGCTTATATGTATATTAAAATATGTTAATACATGCTTTCAACTGTATGCATATAAATATGTGGTACTATTTTACGTTTGGAATTTCAGCTTCTGCGGTACAGTAGCGTGCAAACTTACTACAATTTTTATTTTTAACGTAACTTTGTGACAAATTAATTGTTTTTAACTGGAATTTTGCTTCGGTGCTTTGCAGCATTAGGCTGGAGTCACATTTTTGAATTTTGATTATCGGTATTTTTCGAATATTCAATACAATTGCTCAGCAATTTAAAATTTTAAATCGAAATTTCGCCTGTGCCACGCCGTGTTTGTTATACAAAATTTGTGCTACTCGAAAGAAAACACCGTGACGTAAATAAAAGTTTGCGAAAGCCAACAATTTTATTTAATTCAAAAAAATAAAGTTTGAAAAACAAAAAACCATCTTTTGAATTGCATGTGAGATATCACAAAGGAAAACAACATCCCTTTCCTATTGCATGGTTGTACCCCTTATTGCATGCCAAATTTTCTGCGGACTATGATATTTGACTATTTCCTCAGTAAGTAATACATATATTATTTTTCAACATTAGGGTGCGGTGAGTGGTAGCTGGTAGTAACTATCAGTGCTTGAACTTTTTGAGGTTATCGGTTATGTCGATTTTGAAACACAATTTATAGAATACCAATCTGATTTCGTTAAAATAACTGAGCGAATTTTGCAGAATCGACCACTGTCGACAAATGCGGTTAAACTCAAAGAATACACAGATTCGCTTTTAACTTGTTATAATAAAATTGTATTGCACGTAACCGATAACAGTTCAACACATAACCTCAAAGAAGTACAAGCAAAGTTATCACGTTGCAAGGAGCTACTAGTGAAGTGCTTTGTTAGGTTAAATTGTCAGATTCCAATTCCGAAGGATGCATTAAGTCGTATATGCCAAACGAACGTAGTTGATTCGGAATCAGAAGAATTCGCTGACGCTGAGTCAGAAGCATCGCTAGATTTTTGTATCAAAAGAAGCTCATCCATTCCAGATTTCAAGCACTCATTATTTGTAGATAACGCTCCACCAGCAGCTACCAGCTCACCTGATATTACCGATTTTTCAAAAAGTTTTAACAAAATGGCTACCATCCAACAGAAAAAGTCATTTATTAGTGTATGTTCATCAACAATTAGAGAAAACTATAGTGGGGATCCGTTAGCGCTCGATTCTTTTCTTGATAAAATAAGCTTAATAGAAGACCTAGCTGAAGAAAATCTAACCAGTACGTTGATAGCATTTTTAAAATCTAAATTAGAGGGAAAAGCTCGCGAAGCATTACCGACGCAAATACTGTCAGTTAATGACATCAAAATTGCTCTACGTGGAAGGATTAAACCTGATAATTCCAAAGTTGCCGCAGGAAAAATTTCGGCTTTACACGTCAACAATAATAACTATACAGATTTTGCTAAACGCGTAGAAGAACTGGCCGACTCTTTAGAGCGTTCCTTAATTATTGAAGGAATGACTCAACAGAAAGCTCACGAAATGGCCGTTGAGCAAACCGTAAATGTTTGTCGATTAAATGCCAAGTCGGATCTAGTCAAGTCGATACTTGCTTCAACAACATTTTCCGATTCCAAAGACGTAGTAGCCAAACTGATAGTGGAGCAAAATAACGAAGTAAAAGAGCGTCAGGTTTTAGCATTTCGCACACGTGGTAGTAACTTTTCCAGAAATTTTCGTGGGCATAGTAATTATAACCCAAGTCGCAATTTTACTGGTTATAGGAACAGGTTTTCTTCAGGCAATGGAAATCAGCGCTATCGACCCGCTAACGGAAACACCTACCAAGGTGGCAACAACAATAACCGTTTTAACAATAATCGAGGTAACAATAGGAACAACACCAATATTAGCAGATCTTCAAACAATAGGGGTAGAACTGAAAATGTCCGTGCTTTAAACGCTCACGCCCCTCAGGAGCGAACACTGGGGGAGCAGGAGCTAGACAACTAAACGATTTTTCTATAATAAAAGGCATTTACTGCTTAAATCTAAATTATTCAGATTTTATTCAATTGCAAGTTTCCGGGTCAAATAAATTATGCACATTTTTGGTCGACACGCAAGCCGACATTTCTTTAATTAAAATTTCAAGTTTTAACAAAAATTTTCCAATTGATTCAAATGATATCATCCGCATCACGGGCGTTACTTCGAACACTGTTTCCACTCTGGGTAAAATGACGACAAATTTAAATTTTTCTGACTTATTTATAAAACATACGTTACATGTGGTTA
>NW_023458557.1:36157566-36167548 GCF_013731165.1 Rhagoletis pomonella
AAAATAGCGAAAAAGGCAGGAAAAGGCACTAGGTATTGCAACAAGTAATTTTTAGCAAAAAGAAACGACTTCAACTCTCATATAAAAAAATATCTATATATATATCTCATGATCCACTGATCGGATCTTAACCAGATTAGCATGGGACCACCTCTGAGACACTACCTTTCCGATGCAAAAAGAATTATCGAAATCAGTTGACGTGGTCCAAAGTCATGCGGTAACATACATGCATCGGAAAGGTAGTGCCTCAGAGGTGGTCTTACACTAATCTGGTTAAGATCCGATCAGTAGATCATGAGATATATAAATATTTTTTTATTAGAGAGTTGAAGTCGGGTTTTTTTGCTAAAAATTACTTGTTGCAATACCTAGTGCCTTTTCCTGCCTTTTTCGCTACTTTATTTTGCCTTTTCCAGCCTAATTCGTTATTTTATTTTGCCTTTTTTATAGGTTTTTAGGTCCTAAAAATTCGTTCCCTGCTGATAACGCATCTATTGGTTTTCAAAAAGTCTTTACCCAATATACCGTCTGCAGGGATGTTAAACTCGTCATTAACCACATGTAACGTGTGTTTTATAAATAATCTGGTTAAGATCCGCTCAGCGGATCATGAGATATATATATATATTTTTTTTTTATATGAGAGTTGAAATCGGTTTTTTTTTGCTAAAAATTACTTGTATCCTTTCGAGTTTCTAGCTCATAAAACTTTAATCTGTATAGTTGTAGTAACATTGAACCACAAGATGCATTTTGAAGTTTTCGGGCAGCATTTTCATTCGATTTTCGCGAAGAAAAACCTTGAATGTACTAAATGTGCGCTTGACGCAAATTGATACAAGTGGAGCCCAATTTAAATATGGAACGTTTGAAACGTTCATATTATCAGGAAAAAGGGCGTTTTCCTCGCCCTTTACAATTTTATCCACACCCCTTATTGTCTGCAAGCCTACGTTAGCAGAGAAAACAGCTTTGAATTTTTCCAACACCAATTCGGCAAAAGGTCCCTGCGCTTCTATAAGCCGCATGGGTATGTGTATATTTTTTAATCTGAAAAAAAAAATTGTAAATGCTATAATCACTTTTTTAAAGGTAGAAAAGGCAAAAAAATGCAAATATCTTAAAAAAGGCAAAAAAAGGCAGCATCAAATGTATATATATGGAATCAGGGAAAGCTAAATCGTGGACATTCTTAATGGAATATACTCTATCTCTTTAGCAGAAAAAAAGGCAATTTCCATAAAATCCGTTCCCTGGTTATCAGCTATGCGATCAATTGCATCTCCTTCTGGGTAGGTAACAAAAACGTCGCGATTCCGATTCTTCACGGAACTGAAAGCGATACCTGCGTAATTCCAACCAGATGCGAAGGCTTTCGACTTTTTAATTTAGGAAGTCACCGGAACCACTTTTTGTGGAGTCATAAGAAATTGATACACCGTTATCACGGCAAGGTGCATAATTAGTACAAGTAACCCAATCGTCAAAGTCATAAATACCACAAGTGACATAAAATACGTAAAGAACTGTAACATCCGGACTGAAAAACTCGCTAATTTCTATGTTTATTCTATTAATAAGACAAGAAACGATGACAACCGGACAAAAGAACTGATTAAGACTTTGAAAAAACGAGTTCCTAGTTACGCTGAAAGCGAATTGCTCAACTTGTGCGTAGATTACGCAGATATATTTGCACTTCAGGACGGCAAAATGACATTAAACAACTTCTACGAACAAAAACTAAGATTGACAGACAACAACCCAGTTTACATTAAAAATTACCGTTTACCATTTTCCCAGCGTGAGGAAATCAACCGTCAAGTTAATAGGTCATTAAAAAAAATGAATTAATCGAAGAAAGTTACTCGAATTATAATAGCCCTTTAATTGTTGTTCCGAAAAAAGACACTAATGGTCAAAAAGCGTACCGCATGTGCGTCGATTTCCGTGCTGTTAATAAGAAACTGATTGCCGATAAGTTCCCTCTTGCGAGAATAGATGACATTTTAGACAATCTTGGCCGAGCGAAGTATTTTTCAACTTTAGACCTCTTTACAGGATTTCATCAAATCCCTTTGCATGTTGACTCTCGTTACGTAACATCCTTTAGCACCATACGAGGAGCATTTAGGTGGGAAGTATTACCGTTTGGTTTAAACGTAGCACCAAACTCATTCTCACGAATGATGACAATTGCTTGTTCCGGTATTCCGCCCAATGTGGCATTTCTTTACGTCGACTATATAATCGTAATTGGTTGTAGCGAGGCACACCACATAAAAAATCTATCAAAAGTTTTCAATACATGCAGAGCTTTCAACTTAAAACTCAACCCAAATAAATGCAAAATTCTCCGGCCAGAAGTTACATTTTTAGGCCATAAATGTTCAGCCAAAGGTCTGTTGCCAGATGACACCAAAATAGATGCAGTTAAAAAATATACAAAACCGACTGACAAAGACGCGGTTAGACGATTCGTCGCATTTGCTAATTATTACAGAGGGTTTATACCAAATTTTGCGTCTCTGTCAGCGCCTTTAAATCAATTAGGCAGGAAAAAAGTTGAGTTTATTTGGGACAGTGCGTGTGATAAAGCTTTTGAGTCGCTAAAATCAGCATTAATTTCACCAAAACTGCTACAATACCCCGACTTCACAAAACAATTTATTATTACTGTCGATGCCTCAAAAATTGGGTGCGATGCTATACTGAGCCAAGAGCAACAAGGGAGTGATTTACCTATTTGTTTCGCTACTAAAGCATTTAATAAAGCCGAACAGAAAAAACCAATTATAGAATTGGAACTTTTAGCCATCTATTTTGCAATCAAACAATTTCGACCATACGTTTACGGAACGTTTATTTATTCAATATGAAGCTAGCACGGATACGGCTTGAATCAGCTGAATACAATTTCACCATCGAGTATATTAAGGGTAAAGCAAACGTAGGTGCAGACGCACTTTCACGCATTCATTTTGATAATATCAGGGAACCGACGAAACACGTACTTGCAGTTAAAACCAGAGCTATGACGAAACAATGTTACGGTAAAGACCTACAAAACAAAGATTATACAGACAATTCAACTCAGACAGTAAAAGTTTACGACAAATTTGCATACAATTTTTCAAAAAAAGGCCCGCGTATTAGATCACTAATAGTTTATGATAATAATAACGGAATTTCAACTTTAAAAATTTATGCGCATATAAAACATAAAAAACTCGAGTTACTTAATGTTGAGACTGCTAACGAAATAATGAATTTGGAGGATTTATTTTCGAGGCTAGAACGAGAAGCCAGCAATCACAACATTAAAAGCATTGAATGGCCTAAGGATGATGTATTTTTTAAACATTTTTCTATTACAAACTTTAAAACCAGCGGAAATAAAATTTTAAAGTCTACAAATTATACTAACAGATACCGTAGAAACTATCACTGATGACGACAAAAAATTAAAACTAATGAGAATTTACCACGACGACCCGATCGCAGGCGGACACTGCGGAATGAAAAAATTGTACGCGAAAATTCTAACTAAATATTATTTGGAATTTGTCAAAAAACTGCGATGAATTTCTTTTGAATAAAGTCAAACCTAAAGTAAAAGAAAATTTGATTTTAACGCCAACCCCTATTAAACCATTTGATATATTAGTAATAGACACGATAGGACCTCTACCAGAATCCAAATATGGCAACAAGTTCGCTGTTACAATGATTTGTGATCTAACAAAATATCTGGTAACAGTAGCTATACCAGATAAATCTGCTAAAACCATTGCTTCTGCTATCTTTGAAACTTTTATATTAACTTATGGCATCATGAATTCAACTAAATCGGACTTAGGAACAGAATTTAAAAACGAAAATTTATCGGAGCTAACCAAACTTTTAAATATTAAGCACGATTTCTCAACAGCACTCCACCACGTAACTGTTGGCACCATAGAACGGAACCATAGAGCTTTCAATGAGTACTTGCGCGCATATATGAACGAAACATATGCTAACACGTATTTAAAATATTTTACTTTCTTACAGCACAGTTTTTATACCCGAGCGCACTTGTGCACAAGGGTATTATAACTTTGTTCACATAACGGTTGTTTGTAACAGGCAAAACGAATCGAGATAGATATAGACAAATGTATACATAAATGATCAGAATGAAAAGAGAAATCGATTAAGCGGTGACTGTCTGTCCGTCCGTCCGTCCGTCTGTGCACACGATAACTCGAGTAAAAATTGAGATATCTTAACGAAACTTGGTACGTGAACTTCTTTTGGGCGTGGGACGGATGGTATTGAAAATGGGCGAAATCGGATAATAACCACGCCTACCTCCCATATAACGGTAATTTTAACAAATACGAAAACTGCGATATTTTAGTAACTACTGAAGATAATTCACTCAAAATTGATACTTACAATGAGTTTCAGACGGAAAACATGAATATTATAAAGTTTTGGAAAATGGGCGTAGCCACGCCCACTTATGGTTACATGTGTATATCTTGGTAGCCGCAGCACCAATTTCTTCCAAACTTGGCACAGTTGTTGGCCTTAGTACAGCATACTAAATGGCTGAAAATTTTAAGAATCGGACAATAACCACGCCTACCTCCCGTATAACGGTAATTTTCAGAAAAACGAAAACTGCGATATTTTAGTAACTACTGAAGATAATTCACTCAAAATTGATATTTGCAATGAGTTTTAGACGAAAAATAAGAATATTACGAAATTTTGGCAAATGGGCGTAGCCACGCCCACTTATGGTTACATGTGTATATCTTGGTAACCGCTACACCAATTTCTTCCAAACTAGGCACAGTTGTTGGTCCTAGTACAGCATACCAACTGGCCGAAAATTTCTAAAATCGGACAATAACCACGCCCACATCCCATATAACGGTAATTTCGAGAAATACAAAATCTTCGATAAATCAGTAAATATTGTAGCTAATTTATTCAAAATTGATGATTGCAACAATTCTTTACCAAGAAATACGTTTATGACAAAATTTTGGAAAATGGGCGTAGTACCGCCCACTTGTGATCACATATATGTATCTCGCTAACCGTTCTAGCAATTTATACCAAGCTCGGTATGGTTATTGTGCTTGCCACATAAAAGCAAACCGTTGAAAATTGTTGAAATCGGACTAAAATTGAGGCCGCTTTTCATATAACGGTAAATTTCAGATATGCTTGAAATTTCAATATTTCGAAATTTAAGGACGCTAATTTACTTAAAATGTATACACCCCGGCTTATCATGTAGCGGTAGCTTTCGGAAAGGTGGAAAACATATATTTAATACTTGCGCCGGGTATTTAATGTTCGGCTCCGCCCGAACTTAGACTTTCTTACTTGTTGATAATAAATTTACCCCTTTGAATTACTTTTTGGCAAAAAGGCCATTTTACCACATGAATTGCAAAAGATTGAAATAGACCCAATCTATAACGTTGAAAATTATGCTAAGGAAGTAAAATATCGTATGCAAAAATCACATGCGTTAACAAAAGAGTTGATTAACAAACATAAAATGCAAAGAAAGCAAACTTACGACACGCATGCACGTCCTTTACTTGTAAACAAAAATGATATGGTTTTAGTTCAAAAGGAGCCCCGTGACAAACACAAAAGCATATACCAGGGCCCATACGTAGTGACGAAAGTAGACGGTGTGAACGTAACTATATTTGACAAAGACAAAAACAAATTAAGAACTGTTCACAAAAACAGAACCCAAAAAGTTACCTAAACGGCGAAATCTTATCAATTTTATAAATTTTCATTTCATTCAATTTTATATTACTAATTAAAGCTAAAATTTTAATACTTAAATCATAAATAAATCATATTGAATTAATTATCAAAATTTGCCCATTACTGTGCTCCAAATTCGAAAACATGAATATATGTAAATATAAATTAGTATTTGGAAGAAAACAACACAAATATTTTATGTACCCAAAAATTCCAATTTTCAAACATTTAAAAATACTTAATCTAAATTTAATGTATAAAACCAAAACTTAAAATATCATGTTTTCATATACTGTTAAAGTAGCCACTTGGCGTAAAGAAAAATCTGTGTATAAATATTCACACAACAAAAAAGTAAAATCTTGAATTTCAATAGTATTTTATCATTTCTACTAAATCGCTTATAAAAACCTTAGGCATAGTTAATTCACTATACGATATAAGCGTTAATCACCTAAAATAACATACATATGTATATATGTATTTGATTATTTTGTTACATACTGTAAATATATATATCTACTCTAAATTCGGCTTTTACTACTACTTCCTAAGCTATGGAGGTCCGCCTTACTACATTAATACTTGTTTAATTAGAAAATATGCTTACCCTAAACTCTAGTGTTTACACGATAATTAGGCAACTAATTACTTATTAATAAACTAATTTACTAATAAGAACTACATAATTGCATTTAGTATTCAATTAAATTTTTAGAAAAACTAAATTGTTCTGAACAAACGAATGTAAAAAGGGAAGGAAAATTCCCAACGCATTTAAAATTCGTTCCTTCAAAACAATTTAACCTGGATTTGCCAGGGACAAGAAGAATGTGGCAAACTTGATCAATTTGCCAAATTCTTCTTTTTCCAAAGGAGGGTGATGTAATGCGATCAAGCATACATTTTACCTTATATGAATTCGCCTTTTACTAATCTATTACAATAAAGAATTAAGAAGTTACGATATTGCAAAATGCAACCCTGCTGTATTGCGAAAGCAGCTAACGTTAAGTTAAAAACTGAAAAATAAATTGGCGTCATTCCATACGCGCCATTCAACTCGATCTGACGTTTTTTCATTGACACAGTTTTATTAAAAAAGAGTTTGGTCTCCCGGGCTTCGGGCAAGTACAGCCCCGGAAGAAAAACATATAACCTGCCCATACAACTTAGGCAGCTTCACCGTCCGACAACGCCGAATCTGCGAACAGCAGCGCTTGAGTGCACGCAGCAGCGGAGCGCTAGGGCTTCATCGAGTAGCAGCTACCAGCAGCGGAGCACCTATACAGCAGGCTAAGTGTGGTGTGTGGTAAGGCGCTTAAAGTTTATTTATAAACGTACTAGCCGGACACGGTTGCTCGAGGCTTCGCCACGCGTTGAATGTATGCATATGTATTAGGGATGTTAATTTTTCGGCTTTTTCCGATCCCGGGATTTTCGGGATGGCGTTGCCACAATCCCGGTATCCCGGGAGTAGTCCCGGGATTTAGATATTAATTACTTTTCAACAACTTGAATCGAAAAATTTGCTTCTATATTGTTTGAAATAAATAATAAATAAATGGGTTTGAAACCTTTTTTTTATTTAAAGTGGCGTTTTTATTTTTTCTCTCTGACCGCAGGATTTATTTTGAAGGGGTTTGTAATTTTGAAGATATGTTTAATTCCAAAAACTATTAAAAAAATTCAATGCAATGTAGAATAAAAATATGGGTAACAAATGGGATAGGAAATTTCTTTAGAATTAAAAAAATTTAAATTTCTTGATTTTAAAAGAACGAAATTCGAGGATGTTATCGTGTTTATATACAGTCAGTCAATAAAGTTAGGTACAGCAAATTTTTTACAATACGGGCAACTATTTTTTAAATATTTTAATTTTCACTGATTTTTTATAAAAA
This sequence comes from Rhagoletis pomonella, assembly GCF_013731165.1. Taxonomy (NCBI): domain Eukaryota; kingdom Metazoa; phylum Arthropoda; class Insecta; order Diptera; family Tephritidae; genus Rhagoletis; species Rhagoletis pomonella. The sequence continues at coordinate 36,165,261 of NW_023458557.1, forward strand.
TATGGTTGATTCTGTAACAAAAACCCCAAAAATCAGAGTTTCAAACCTTGTGCAAAATTAAAGAAAATTCTGCAAAATTTTATTCAAATATTGCACTTTTTTAGCGCATTCAATTTTAGTATTATAAAGTGCAAGTATGAGGAACCTAGGACTTACCATTGATTTTTGGGAAATTTTTTTGTTGAAGGTGTCGCAAATTTTTTCCATATAAAAAAATTATCAAACGTTATTTTATATGGAGAAGATGAGCGACACCTTCAACAAAAAAAAATTGCTAAAAATTAATGGTAAGTCCTAGCTACTTCAAATTCACACCTGCGTACTCAACTTTTTTCTAAACAGTGTGTATAAAAAGTGTAATATTTGAATGTAAATTTGCAGAATTTTATTTACTTTTGCATAAGGTGTGGAACTCTAATTTTTGGGTTTTTTGTTGTAGAATTAACCATATTTTTATAAAAAATTAGCGAAAAATATAATATTAAAAAAATAGTTATCCGTATTATAAAAAATTCGCTGCACCTAAACTTTATTGACTGACTGTAAGCCCTTAACATATAATTTTTTTCAAAAACAAATATTGCGAAATTTCAAGGATAAAATTTTAAAATGACATTTTCAATATTTACCAGCCCTTGTGCACTAGAAACTTGAATCTGTTTAAATTCTACAGGATTTCCTCATTAATTTTATACCCATACTTCTTCTCTAAGTACATTTCTCTGAATTTTTTAAATCTCTTTTGAATTACTGACGTCAGAGTGAAAAACTAAAAACGCAATTTTTTTTCTGGATATTTGTGTTTAAAATTTACTATCGCTCGGTGTTATGTATATGTATAATGAGCTAGACCAGGCTTTCCCAAAGTGGGTGACGCCTCACCCTGGGGTGCCGCGAGCGTATGCCTGGGGTGCCGCAAGTGGCTGGAGTATACTAGTGGTGCGGGCAATTCTTTAGACTTTCCATACACAACGCAAGCGGTTTGATCAAAGTTCAACATGGCGGAAAGAAAATCAAATATTTTGATTTTTATTAAAGTTACCTTCAGCGGCTCTTCAAACCCCATACACAACACAAACAGCTTGTAGCAAAGGGATATTTCGCTCTTGAATCAGAAAGTTTTCAGAAAAATGACCGAAAACGTACCCTTTTCACAACCACTTTCGGTACTTTTGTAGACCTAATCCGCGTTTCATCCACTTTTCTTCCCGTTTTCGGATTAATCTTTGGATTTTTTGCTGGCTGGGCTGTTCTCTTAACAAGTGCAGCAGCTTCGCGCACGTGTACATTTTACTTATTTGGAACTTAACAATCACACTGTCAAAGAGCGAATCGGCACGATTTTAGAGGCTATCTTCTCGTGTTACTGAGGTACCCATTCCCAATGCAAATCGAAGAAGAACGAAGAGAGACTTACGCAACTAGCGACTAAATTTTTAAAGCTATCGACAAATTTGTACAGAACAACGGTTTGAAATGGAGCAAGTGTGCGATTTCACTAGTAATTTCCATATAAAATTCTACAAATTAAAATCACTTATCACTTAAATTGCTTTCGTGAAATTGGCTGTAAAAATTATTTTCTTGTCGAATTTTGTTTGTTCATTGTCGAATTTTTTCCCAACATTGACTCTGAGGATGGCTTCAGCTGGATAACAAACCCGTTTTCATGTGGCCCGAAAAGTAAACCTACTAAGATGACTAATTAAGCTTTTGAAAACCTTCTGGACATCAGTGAAGACGGCACTTTGAATATTAAATACTTCGAGTTCTGGATGCAAGTGTACACTGCTGTTGGCATGATTGCATTAAAAATACTAGTGAATTTTAGGCCCTTATTATGAGTTGCATTCGATTTTCGATCTTCTCTGGTTATCGAAGATCGAACATCGAAAGTGAAATTATGAGCTATGCAACCGTGTTGAAATTTTCGTTGAGTATCGAATTTTCTGTCGAACAGAATTTTGGTTTCGATGGTGTAGCGAAGTGTTAGAAAGTTGTGAAAAATTTTTGATTTTGCATTCCTCTTTTTGCTTTATGACGGCTACTTTTAAACAATTTTTATTAATTTCATGCAGTTCTACGTCGTGAATATTAAACACAAGCTCGAAAGGCTGGTTTTACTTGTGAAAGAAAATCCCAATACTCAGTTGGCACGATCACTGAGAACAAAATCGTGAGCTGTTGATAGTTTTAAAATATTTTAAATAGATTTGGCTCACAAACGCCTCTTTAGACAGTTGTAACCCCAGCCTGTGGCACATGCAACAAAACACCCTAGCAACATC
>NW_023458557.1:36167648-36168716 GCF_013731165.1 Rhagoletis pomonella
TATATATATATATATATATGTATGTACATTTGACGTTAAAATTACTTCTAACGTGAAAGTAAGTTCTGCAATGAAATAAAAATCAAATATTTTAAATTTTTTTGTTTTAATTTAAGGAAATAACTAGATATACGATTGAAGAATAAAATAATTTTAGTATACCAAAAACGTATTTTAATGAGTCCGATACTGAGTAGTATCGATACTTTTTCCCTGATACTTTTAGAGTATCGATACCATGAGCTCGATGCCAGAATGAGTACTCAGTATCGATACCAAAGTCTGAAATTTCGAACCCTACTTGCGACCATTATGAAGAAAGTGATCATAGTGGCATTGGAGACAATATTGTCACATATTCCGAACGCACAACGGCAGACCATTAACGCAAAATGGAGGAAAAGGCAACGCCACCATCGTCGAACGAGGCTGCTCGTGCTAATCGCTTGTTATGGGTTACTCTAGTGCACCCGGTAGCATGTCAGAAATTTCACCATCTCATATTTTTCTAGAGCGTACGGCAACGCTAAAACCGCATGGAAGGTCTGCCATTTTGACGATAGCTGTGTTCCTTGCGGACAGTTGTCACTGATTGTCACTAGTTCCTGCAGGTCTGTTTGCCTACTTTGCATACTGTCATATTATTTCTTGCTTCGAAATCCAATGGTGCTTTTTACTAAGAAGCGATACTTTGTACTAAAACATTCTGGCGGCAACATTTCAATATTCTGATATAGAGCCAGTGGCATTCGGTAACTTTTTCGGCATGTACGAATAAATTGAGTTTTGCTGTACCAAAACCAAAAAAAAAACCACAGGCAATGCAGTTTTGTAACCTATTCAAATTTACGTGTAGCCTACTACCGTTGACTTTTAATTCAAACTTGCACATTATCATACTAAAATTGAATAGGCTACAAAAATGCATACTAAAACTTTACACAAATTTCTTAATAAAACTTGAAATTCGTGAAAGTATATATATATATATATATGTATGTACATTTGACGTTAAAATTACTTCTAACGTGAAAGTAAGTTCTGCAATGAAATAAAAATCAAATATTT
>NW_023458557.1:36168816-36171217 GCF_013731165.1 Rhagoletis pomonella
TGCGCAAATAAAACATAAAAAACTCGAGTTACTTAATGTTGAGACTGCTAACGAAATAATGAATTTGGAGGGTTTATTTTCGAGGCTAGAACGAGAAGCCAGCAATCACAGCATTAAAAGCATTGAATGGCCTAAAGATGATGTAATTTTTAAACATTTTTCTATTACAAACTTGAAAACCAGCGGAAATAAAATTTTAAAGTCTTTACAAATTATACTAACAGATACCGTAGAAACTGTCACTGATGACGACAAAAAATTAAAACTAATGGCAATTTACCACGACGACCCGATCGCAGGCGGACACTGCGGAATGAAAAAATTGTACGCGAAAATTCGAACAAAATATTATTGGAAATACATGACCCGTGACATTGCGAAATTTGTCAAAAACTGCGACAAATGTCTTTTGAATAAAGTCAAACCTAAAGTAAAAGAAAATTTGATTTTAACGCCAACCCCTATTAAACCATTTGATTTATTAGTAATAGACACGATAGGACCTTTACCAGAATCCAAATATGGCAACAAGTTCGCTGTTACAATGATTTGTGATCTAACAAAATATCTGGTAACAGTAGCTATACCAGATAAATCTGCTAAAACTATTGCTTCTGCTATCTTTGAAACTTTTATATTAACCTATGGCATCATGAATTTAATTAAATCAGACTTCGGAACAGAATTAAAAAATTTTATCAGAGCTAACCAAACTTTTAAATATCAGGCACGATTTTTCAACAGCAAACCATCACGAAACTGTTGGCACAATAGAACGGAACCATAGAGTTTTCAACGAGTACTTGCGCGCATATATGAACGAAACATATGCTGACTGGGGCACGTATTTAAAATATTTTACTTTCTTACACAATACCACGTCCAGCACAGTTTTTGATAATAAATTTACCCCTTTTGAATTACTTTTTGGCAAAAAAACCATTTTACCACATGAATTGCAAAAGATTGAAATAGACCCAATCTATAACGTTGAAAATTATGCTAAGGAAGTAAAATATCGTATGCAAAAACCACATGCGTTAGCTAAAGAGTTGATTAACAAACATAAAATTCAAAGAAAGCAAACTTACGACACGCATGCACGTCCTTTACTTGTAAACAAAAATGATATAGTTTTAGTTCAAAAGGAGCCCCGTGACAAACACAAAAGCATAGACCAGGGCCCGTACGTAGTGACAAAAGTAGACGGTGTGAACGTAACTATATTTGACAAAGACAAAAACAGATTAGGAACTATTCACAAAAACAGAATCCAAAAAGTTAGCTAACAGTCGAAATCTTAACCGATTTTAAAAAGTTCCATTTCACTCAATTTTATATTAATTAAAAATACAATTTGAACATTGAATTAATTTAATGCACATAATTAACAAAGATTTGCACATTACTGCGTTCCGAATTCGAAAACACGAACGTATATTAAAATATAAAATAAGATTTGAAAAATATTTTATGTACCCAAAATTCCTATTTTCAATCATTTAAAAATACCTAATTAAATTTAATGTATAAAACGAAACTTTAAAATATCAAGATTTCATATATCCCTAAAGTAGCCGCTTGGCTCACAGAAAAATTGTTGCATAAATATTTAAACAACAACAAAAAAATAAAGTTTTGAATTTCAATATTTTTAATAAATTTTAGTAAAATCACATAGTTAATTCACTATACAATATAGATAAATAACGTACATATAGATAAAATAACGTACACATATGTATATGTTTTAATTAATTTAAAATCTACTGTAAATATACATATACATCTACTGCAAATCAGGCTTCAACTACTATATTAATACTATTATAAATACGAAATATGTTTACTCTTAACTGTATTATTTATACGATAATTATGAAATTAATTACTTATTAATAAACTAATTTACTAATTAGAACCACATAATTACATTTAGTATTCAATCCAATTTTTAGAAAAACTAAATTGTTCTGAACAAACGAAAGTAAAAACGGAAGGAAAATTCCCAACGCATTTAAAATTCGTTCCTTCAAAACAATTTAACCTGAATTTGCTACGGACAAGAATAATGTGGCAAACTTGATCAATTTGCCAAATTCTTCTTTTTCCAAAGGAGGGTGATGTAATGCAATCAAGCATACGTTTTACCTTATATGAATTCGCCTTTTACTAATCTATTACAATTAAGAATTAAGAAGTTACGATATTGAAAAATGCAACCCTGTTGCATTGCGAAAACAGCTAACGTTAAGTAAAAAAGTTTAAAATAAATTGGTGTCATTCCATACGCGCCATTAAACTCGAAAAGACGTGTTCCTAATTTTAAAGTTTCAAGAGTTCGGTCTCCCGGCCTTCGGGCACGTACAGACCCGGAAGCCAAGCGGAAATACCTGCCAAC
>NW_023458557.1:36171317-36174445 GCF_013731165.1 Rhagoletis pomonella
ACAAGCATGCCTTACTGCAGGTATATTCTCGCGCCTACCCGCAGGCATTGCGGGAGAACGTCTTTGTCTACCTGGATGACCTGGATTTGGAATTGCTGAAGGAAGTGGCGAAATGCTTACGGGAAGCGGGACTTACAATCAACGTGAAGAAGAGCAAGTTCTGCCAGAAAGAAATCCGAAGAAGAAGCTTAATATGCTCAGCGATATTATACGGTCACCGAGTTGGAATGCCTCGCCGCAATAGTTAGTGTCAAGCATTTCAGACCATATATTGAAGGATTGCCTGTTCGAATAATTACTGACCATTCAAGTCTCAACTGGCAACTGACACAAAAAGACTTGAGCAACAGGCTGGCAAGATGGTCGCTTCTATTGCAAAGATACAACTTTAGGATGGAGCATCGCAAACGATCATTGAATGTTGTGCCGGACACCCTTTCGCGTTTTGACGTGGACGAATTTTCTTCTACCACACCTCTGGAAATTGACTTGGTATCACCGAAATTCGACGGCGCAGAGCACTCGGAGCTTCGTGAAACAATTAAAAACAATCAAGAAGGGTTACCCGATCTACGCATAGTCGATGATAGAGTTTACAAAAGAGTGTTGTTTCGAAGAGGTGTGGAAGAGGAGGAGGATTCGCTCTGGCGTTTGTGGTTACCGGAAGGGCTGACGGAGCTCGCAATCAAATGCTCACACGATTCCATTGCTAGTTACCATGGAGGTTGGCAGAAAACTTAAGAGCGCGTTCGGCAGAAATACTTTCGGCCGCAAATGGCAAAGGACATACGCCTCTATGTAAACCATTGCGAAACCTGCAAAGCCGTGAAAGCCACCAATCAAGTGTCCAGCCCACCTATCGGCAATGCCTTCGTATCCGAGAGACCATTCCAGTGTCTTTACTGCGACTTCTTAGGACCATATCCAGGATCAAAGCGAAGAAACCAGTTTTTGTTCATAGTGCTAGATCATTTTTCTAAATACGTATTTTTGAAGGCGATGCAAAACGCGACGTCGGCAAACTTAATTAGCTTCTTTAGTACAGAGATTTTTCCAGCTTTCGGGGTCCCTCAATTCGTCCATAGTGATAACAGGAAACAATTCATTTCGAAGGAGATGCGAGAGTTTTTTGGAAACTACGGGGTTGTTCTCATTAAGACGGGGTTATACGCGTGAACAGAGAGATTGTTTCGAAAGTAAGAATATTCCTGAAGGACAAACAAGGTCACATGGACTGTGACAAACATATTCCCGAAATTCTGTCGGTTTTAAGAAGCGATTACCATACGTCGCTAACTCTAGCCAACGAATGTGAATAGAGTATCTTGTTTTTCTCTTACTGTCCTTTTCACTGGGCGCTTTGGCGGTCGGGAACAAACCGCCCAGTATCCTCCCCGAGCATCTATATTCATAGGACGTTCACGTGCGCTCCCACCGGGAGTCGTGAACTGCCTGGCAATCCGCATCCCCATTAGGATCGTCTCTTAGGAGTTTTGACGAGTTCTCCTTATCAAAATTTCTAATGCCTTTCGGAGTTTTGACGAGTTCTCCTTATCAAAATGTCTACTTCATTTCGGAGTTTTGACGAGTTCACCTTTAGGAAAATGTCTCTTGGGCCGCAAAGCCATAATGAATAGGAACCAAAATAAATATATACACGCTGATCTGATATATATATATATGATGATGATATATATGCTGATCCACCAAGCATTACAGGCGAATACTGACGCGGAAAGTAGTACAAGCGTTAACTTCAGTGGTCCAGTATCATAGAACTAGACTTACTGGTCTCCCGATACTGAGTCTGGCGAATTCGAACAGCTACCAGATGTAACAACGGGGTTGTAATTCCTTGCCTGGCTAAATACTTTTTTTTGAGACTCTATATCTCAGGGGTGAGTCGTGCCCCACGTTCTTCTGATTTTGCACCCTTGCACGCCTTGTAAAGACAGTTAACCCTTTTTCCTGTTCGCTTCTGTGACGGGTCGTGAAGTGAAGCAGGTTTATTATGGGTTACTCTAGTGCATCCGGTAGCATGTCAGAAATTTCACCATCTTATATTTTTCTAGAGCGTACGGCAACGCTAAAACCGCATGGAAGGTCTGCCATTTTGACGATAGCTGTGTTCCTTGTGGACAGTTGTCGCTGATTGTCACTAGTTTCTGCAGGTCTGTTTGCCTACTTTTTTGTAAACTGTCATATTATTTCTTACTTCGAAATCCAATGGTGCATTTTACTAAGAAGCGATACTTTGTACTAAAACATTCTGGCGGCTACATTATCAATATTCTGATATAGAGCCAGTGGAAATCGGTAACTTTTTCGGCATGTACGAATAAATTGAGTTTTGCTGTGCCAAACGCAAAGAAAAATTTGACAGTTGGAAAAAAAACCACAGGCTAAGCTCTATTTCGTGTGTTGCTGAAATTGTTAAATTTAAATCTATGTTATAACTTGCAAGTAACGTACGTTCTTTTGTTTTATCAGATTCCTTTTTGATTTTCATTCTTTATTACCGCCCACAATATTCTGCCTTATCCTGAGTTTAGCCCAAAAAAATTGTTCATCCGCCCATAGTAAATACATAGAAACCAAAAGTTGAAAAGTGAACCGGTTCGGAAAAAAATGAATCTTATGATAAGGCTGATTACACTTAGAAGCTGTCAAATTTTACCTAGCACATTAGCTAGATAAAATTCTGACGTTTGTATTCACCACGAAACTGTCAAATATAATAACTATCAACTTTCAAAGATTTTTTTTTGCGGTTTAGTCCGTAAAACTACTTGCAGAGGAGTCACAACAACCCCGGATTTTTTTTTAATATTCCTCTTTGCACTGTAGCAAATTCCATTTGGAAGAGTAACGGAACTAGTCTAAATGATGCAGTGCCCGTTATTCTTCCAAATGGAATATTCCCGCAGTGCAAGGGTATAAAAATCTGTTGGCAACTCTGCAGTCAACCATTTTGCATTCTATCATTGACGACTGGTGAGAAAAGTGAAACTTAATACGAAAGAAAACGCATTTTACAACGCGCGGTGGTGATTTTAAATTAATAAAATTAATAGCGCAAGTAAAGCATAGTGTAAAAAAGTGGACGTGTTGCGCATAGTGGAAAAAAA
>NW_023458557.1:36174545-36178375 GCF_013731165.1 Rhagoletis pomonella
ATGATTTGCTTGACCTTATTTTGTCGGTCCAAACAGGAATCTCGATTTACTGTTGTTGGGTAGCTCGTTTCCAATGGGATGGTGACAAGAAAGTGGCAGACTTACGTTTTGATGATTTTGGGATAATCGGCGAATGGGGGTCCAATTGCTGTCAAATGAATAGACCAGGTTTTGCATTCACAACTTCTTTATTTTCCCCTGCACAATTTGGTTGGGGATTCGCCGGAAGAAATGTGACGGAACCCTTTGCCTTTGACTGAACCAGATACAAGATAAAAAAAAACTGCAAACGAATAGCACGATTAAATTCTGTTACCGCCTCGAACACTTTGCACACTTACGGCTTTTTACTGATAGCCTTTTTCCTTATGTTTGGGCTCAGTCGATTTCCCTTTATTAGATATGGGTGAATATCGACTAACTGAATGTCGCCAGCTTTTAACCCAGTTTAATTATTTGGTTAAGATTACTTCCGTTCTTGCGAGGGCTGATGCGTGTGGTTCGCTCCGTGTCCAATTCGGGAAAGGAAGAATATTTCCCTAGCCTCGTGGTATGTGACCACCGATTCTTTTATCGTGTGTAAGTGTGGGCATTTCCCTATTGTCACTGTCAATTCGTGCCTATGCCGATATGATGGTTCGTGTCTTGGATAACATTGGTTACGTACATTCATCTGGCAACCCCCCCCATTTTGAAGTTTAGCTTTGACAGTTTTGTTATGTTTACATTTCTCATGAGTGTTCTTATGTCTATTATTTGGCCACTAAAAATAATAGATCAACTAGCATTACTGGTTAAAAGTGTGAAACATAACGATTTAAACCAATAAGTAGACATTGGCTTCGTCGAAATAAAAATAAAATACAAATAAGCATAATAGACAAATAATAGCGCGCATTTGGGTTGATGGTACATACATACGTATATATATACGTATATATATACATATATTCATCCAAACATACTTAGCGGCTGCTGAGTGAGTGCAAAGATGTCAGATGCGCGAAATGCCGAAAAGGCGTCAGAGGAGAGTCGGGTGTACGTTGTCAAGGTGTGTGCGGGAAAGTGTACCATAGAACGCAGGCATGTGCGTCGGCTGATGACTACAGCTTAAAGGCACTGGAAAACTGTCCGCTTTTGCGCTTCATGTGCGACAACTGGATGATGTATATAGCTGATGTGGATGAAGCTCGGAGAGAAATGATAGGTATTGCCGAGGCTAACAAGATGAATATTATAGATTAAAAGACAGATATAGAGAAAATGTTAAAAAATCACAGCAAGGAGGTAAAAATGTTGGTTGATAGTATAAAGAAGGCAAATCAGGAGAAACTAGAGGTTATAAAAAGAGTAGAGGGCTGTGTAAAGTAAATAAAGAGAAAATGGAAAGGGTAAATTCATCCGCTATGCAAACAAAAACAAGAAATAATTAGCGAAGTGAAGAAAGTGACAACAATAAGCCAAGAAATCACAAAGTGGTGTGGATGTATCGTATGCCAATGCATTGAAAGGTATTCCTCCTATAATTGTCAGACCGGAAAATAAACAAGCGGCTGAGAAGACTAGGGTGGACCTTAATAAGATGCATCCAATATGAAAATTGATAGAGTGTCTAATAAGAACAATGAGGCAGTGGTAATAAGCGCAAATAGCGTTGCAGATAAGGACAAAATAAAATCTGCTATAGCAGACAATTTAAATAAAGATATTATTATGTTTATTTCAGTCTATGATGTACATATATCTTACAGACTAGTTAACAACGAGATTTGGGTACAGATACACAAATATCAAATAGAATTTATACATTATTACACAACAAATTGACAATAAAAAGAATCAAGAATGACTTAAATATACATCTAGGCAGGGAAAATTCAATATCCAATATTTTAGAGATATTATTATACTCCTTAAGTGATCTGAAGATTGGGGCGAACGCAAAATAATTTGGCAACATCAACGTAAAATGATAGATGGAACCACAGGGCCCTGTGAGGAATAAAGAAATCGATCTGTTCAAGAAGAGCAGGGCATTCAATTCTCCCAGAGATAATATCAGAAACAAACATTAGTGAATGTACTGTTCTTCTACTTTCTAAAGAATTCTGTCTAATAAGCATGCAGCGAGCACTATAAGATGGAATGGGATCGGAGAAGTTAAGCGGTTGAAGAGCAAACCGAATAAATTTCCTTTGAACTTTTTCAATTCTACTAGCATGACAACTATAAATAGGATTCCAAATAATCGAGGCATATTCTAATTTTGAGCGAACCAGCGAATTGAAAAGGATCTTCCTGGTATAGGGGTCCCTGAAATCTTTAGCATATCTGCGAATAAAAGCTAGGTTACTATAAGCCTTCGGTAGCAAATGGAAAACGTGATTTACAAACGTAAAGCGATGATCGAAAACAACCCCCATGTCATTAAAGTCCCTAACTATGTCAAGCTGATTATTTAGGATGCTATAAGATGAAGAAAAGGTATTAGCAGACTTAGATAGGGCCATATAGAATCATTTTTTAAAGTTTAATTCTAATTTATTACTATGACTCCATTTAACAAGATTGTTTAAATCGATCTGTAGCTTGACGACGTCGGATGCACAAGTTATCTTGCGGAAGAGCTTAAGATCGTCGGTATATAATAAAAAATCGGAATATTTAAAGCAAGACCCAATATCGTTGATAAACAGGACAAACAAGAGGGGGCCCAGGACGCTGCCCTGCGGAACACCCGAAGTGGCAAAAATTTGCTTAGACTTACATTGCTCAATTTCAACAAACAAGATTCTATTGGAAAGATAAGATTTGATCCAGGAAAGAAAAACCGAGTGAAAGCCAATATTCTCCAATTTGCGAACTAAAATTGAGTGCGAGGCTCTGTCGAAAGCTTTTGAGAAATCAGTGTAGATGGTGTCTACCTGAGATCCACTTCTAAACGCTGAAACACAAAATTCAGAGAAAGTCACTAAATTAGTAACCGTGGAGCGGCCACTCACGAAACTATGTTGATTGGGTACTACTAGGCTCTTAATGGCAAACGAAAGTTTTTCTTTTACCACTTTTTCAAATATTTTCGAACAAATCGTTATTTTAGAAATAGGCCTGTAGTTTTTAACGTCATTCCTGCTGTCGGGATTTATACACTGGAGTAATAGAGGCGATCTTCCACCGTTTAATAAATAAACCGGAAAGATTGAAAATTATACATAGAGGTACACAAATCGAAGAGCTACACTGTTTTACAAATTGGGCGCAGAGGCCGTCAATATCACACTTCAAAGAGGAATCTAGATTGGAAATAGCAATCATAATGTCAGATTCTGTTACGCAAAGTGAGCCAAAATCTAAGCAATGTGATACGCCATGAGAAACGGACTCTTCAGCAGTTTCTTCATCTACAGTAAAATTTGATTCAAAAGATTCTGCAAAAAATTGCACTGTATCAGCCAACGATTGTGAGCTTGTGCCATTGAAATTCATACAGGTAGGTATATTGGAGCATCCCTTTTTAGACCGAATGAAATTCCAAAAGGCCTTGGGATTTTCTTTCAATTCACATTCAAATCTGCTTATATATTTATTGTATAGGAATTTGTCAACGACATTAAATTTCTTCATGAAATGGAGATATTTGGTATTTAGACTAATATCGTTATTACTAGATTTGTACAATTTGTGATACTTGTTTCTTTTGTTTTTAAGTCTCTTAAGATTGCTCGTATACCAAGGCAGTCGGTGAATCTTAGGCGGGATTAAAGAAAGCTTAAGAGTGAACAAGTCAGTTAGCTTGCGCAGGAAGATGTCAAAACATTCACTCACCTCAT
>NW_023458557.1:36178475-36180201 GCF_013731165.1 Rhagoletis pomonella
ATAGCATCCTAAATAATCAGCTTGACATAGTTAGGGACTTTAATGACCTGGGGGTTGTTTTTGATCATCGCTTTACGTTTGTAAATCACGTTTTCCATTTGCTTCCGAAGGCTTATAGTAACCTAGCTTTTATTCGCAGATATGGTAAAGATTTCAGGGACCCCTATACCAGGAAGATCCCTTTCAATTCGCTGGTTCGCTCAAAATTAGAATATGCCTCGATTATTTGGAATCCTATTTATAGTTGTCATGCTAGTAGAATTGAAAAAGTTCAAAGGAAATTTATTCGGTTTGCTCTTCAACCGCTTAACTTCTCCGATCCCATTCCATCTTATAGTGCTCGCTGCATTCTTATTAGACAGAATTCTTTAGAAAGTAGAAGAACAGTACATTCACTAATGTTTGTTTCTGATATTATCTCTGGGAGAATTGACAACTTACCTAATCCCAAGAGGGTGATGACTGCCGGATAATGCAGGGCTCTTCGCAGGCTACGTGGATGAAGATGAATGCAATGTTTGCTGCGCGGTACAAGAGCCCAAAGCGATACCACGTTGGTGTAGCAGGTTTCGTACTCTGCGAGTCCGTGGTATGTAGTCCCCGGAAGTTGGGACCCTACTTGCCAGGTGGGATTGCAGGAGTATGCCGCAACTCGCAATGCTGCTGGCATATGTTCGAGCAGCAGCGTAGCACGGTTCACTTCTGCTTGTTCGCGAATTACCGCACGATATAGTTTTTATTTCTTTATTTTTATTTTTTTTCCACTATGCGCAACACGTCCACTTTTTTACACTATGCTTTACTTGCGCTATCAATTTTATTAATTTGAAATCACCACCGCGCGTTGTAAAATGCGTTTTCTTTCGTATTAAGTTTCACTTTTCTCACCAGTCGCCAATGATAGAATGCAAAATGGTTGACTGCAGAGTTGCCAGCGGATTTTTATACCCTTGCACTGCGGGAATATTCCATTTGGAAGAATAACGGGCACTGCGTCATTGGGACTAGTTCCGTTACTCTTCCAAATGGAATTTGCCGCAGTGCAAGGAGGAATATCCAAAATTAATCCGGGGTTGTTGCGACTCCTTTGTACGTATTTTTACTGGACTTAACCGCAAAAAAATCTTTGAAAATTGCTAGTTAACAAATTTGACAGTTTCGTGGTGAATACAAACGTCAGAATTTTATCTAGCTCATGTGCTAGGTAAAATTTGACAGGTTCTAAGTGTAATCAGCCTTATCATGAGTTTAATTTTTTTTCCGAACCGGTTCACTTTTCAACTTTTGGTTTCCATGTATTTACGATGGGCGGATGAACAATTTTCGGGCGAACTCAGGATAAAGCAGAATATTGTGGGCGGTAATAAAAAAATGAAAATCAAAATGGAATGGATAAAACAAAAGAACGTACGTTACTTGCAAGTTGTAACATGGACGTAAACATCGGCGTAGCCAGAATGAAATTTAGGGGGGCTCGACCCTATTAAGCTGGCATTTCAGGGTACTAAATAAATATATATAACGAAATTTTGAACGTTAGGGGGGGGCTCGAGCACCCCCCTGCCCCTACCTGGCTACGCCCATGGACGTAAATTTAACAATTTCAGCAACACACGAAATAGAGCTTCTGCACGAGCGTTTGTGTGGTTTTCCCCAACTGTCAAAATTTTTCCTTGCGGTTGGCACAGCAAAACTCAACTTATTCGTACACCATGCCGAAAAAGTT
>NW_023458557.1:36180301-36186408 GCF_013731165.1 Rhagoletis pomonella
ACTATGCTTTTTTATAGGAACTTTTCAAAGCAAAGGTTTTATGGTGTCGGACACACAACATTGAAAGTTTCTGGATCCACAACATCGAAAGTTTCTGGACACACAACATTGCAAGTTGATAAAAGCGTTGTAAAGTTGTAAAATACCAGTCGCTAACATTGAAAAAGGATAGAACGTGAACTAGAGGTGGCAGATATTTGCGTATCTGGGACTTTGTCACGGTTACTCAAAAGTCTCGGGTAACTGCTGTAACTAGGGTTCGGACGATACTATCGATATAGAGTAAGCATCGTAGTATCGAAAACTTAAAAAAAACACACTTTTTAAATTTTTTCTTCCATTGGCAATCCAATTTTCTTTGCTTATATGGATTACTATCATACAATTTTGTCCATCACTTAAAGTAAACTGAAATTTCGTGTAGTCTGCTGCATAACATAAACCAAATAAGTTAAAGTTTAATGGCCTTATTAATACAAAATAAAGTGGGTTAATAATATGACATTTAGTAGGTAATAAAATGACATTTTCTACATTTTTCAGTTTATAAACTTTTTTTATTTTTTACATTACATTCTTTACATTACATTACATTGGGTATGCAGTTTTGTAACCTATTCAACTTAACGTGTAGCCTACTACCGTTGACTTTTAATTCAAACTTGCACATAATTATACTAAAATTGAATAGGCTACAAAAATGCATACCCAAAAAGTTTACAAAAATTCTTAATAAAATTTGAAATTCGTGAAACTATATATATGTATGTATGTATGTATGTACATTTAACGTTAAAATTACTTCTAACGTGAAAGTAAGTCTGCAATGAAATGAAAATCTAATTAATTTCAGGAAATATCTAGATATACGATTGAAGAATAAAATAATAGGTTTGTTCCACAAGCTACTCGAAGTCATTTCGAGTTACACATACGTATTCCACCAGTAAGCTTTTGAGTTTCTTTGATATACGCTGACAGTTTGAACTTTGCTCGAGTTTTTCTACAAGTAGCTTGTGGAACAAACTTAATTTTAGCATCCTAAACAACGTATTTCAATGAGTCCGATACTGAGTAGTATCGATACTTTTTCCCTGATACTTTTAAAGTACCATGAGCTCGATGCCAGAACGAGTACTCAGTATCGATACCAAAGTCTGAAATTTCGAGCCTTAGCTGTAACAACTTCCAAAAAGTCACCGTGACAGACTGTGACAAAGGAACAGCCGCAATTATGTTTTGTAGTAGGATTGCGCCTACCACAATAGCAGTAGCAGTCACAGTAGCTGCTACGAACTCTGTGATAAAGAAGCAGTCGCAATTACATACCGAGAAACTGTTACCAGTTATTTAAGACTCAAATCTGATTAATGTTGTTTGATATTAGAATTTCCCACCATTAAAAATGAGTGTAATGCCGAATAAATAAATAATGCCGTTAGTTCACTCGGTAAAAGATTCCTGTTAACAACTTTTTTGTCCCTCTCTTGTCACCGTCACGGATGAAAATCACTGTGGCATCACGGTATTTCTTCAGTTAACGAAGAAACAATTTGAAGTGGTTATTATCAATATTAGGCGTGTTCATAAGACGTAGCTGTTGTCTAACCGTCTACTGTTTGTCTTAAGCAGTGCGCGCGAGTGACGAAAGCAGCCCCAGTAGCATGCTGAAATGACTCGCTTATATCACAGCGCACGGCAGTGCGCGCGAGTGACGAAAGCAGCCACAGTAGCATGCTGAAATAACTCGCTTATATATACACGAGATTTGGAAATTTTTATCCAGACGTCCAATCGACATGTTTGAAATATCGGTGGAAAGGTCTTGTAGAGTGTGTCCAGAAAATGTATTCAAGCTTCATAAACGATTAAGCGGATTCTTAAAAATTAAGCTAAACTGTTGCGACACAAAAAAAAATTTTTTGCTTTCCCCGGTTTAAGGGGCTATGTGGGTACACCCAACATATTTAGTGTTACTTTATAGGCCAATACCTTTCAAACGATACCTTATATATTGAGTTCCGGCTACTAGTTGGAAAGATATAGAGCTAAATGTGTTTTGGCTCGTGCCTCCACTACGAGATGCTTTGCGATGTGGAATTAAAGTACCAAAAAAACTAGGAAGGTTTTGTTCAAGGATGTTTTGATTCATATGCCTTTTCGGGCGTGGCTGGTACCTGAAATTCTGAAAAAGGCAATTTTTCTAAACTACCACTGAGGCCGCACTACTCAGTTCATGTGATTGATGTGGATATCAGTAGAAGGTCTTCACACAAGCTATCTAACGCTATCCTTTGTGTTTATAAAATATAAATATGTCATAACGTTATCGCCTGAAAATTTAAAATCGGGCTGCTGAAAATATACACTTCGGGATACACAGTATTTAACTATGCTACATGGGCTTATCACCCGCACTTAACCTACCTGGGAAGACGCGTACAATATTACGTACAGTTGTACATATATATGTATGTATGAATGCATTTAGTTCACCCAATATGCCGCTAATACTTACAGCCAGTTTCACCAAACTATTTAAGTGGAAATTAACTTTAATTTAATTTTGTATTTAATTCTCATTTAAATAATTTTCAGTTTCAATAAACTATTTATTTAAGTGAGTAAAAAGTGGCTGTAAAACAGACTAGGACTAGCTTTCGCTTTCATTTGTACTGAGAGCTTTTGAAAGCTTTGGCACGCTGTGTTGTAAAAGCAGGGCTGGTATACAAGTAAGCAGCAGATACACAATGATCAGGTGATTAAACGTGTAACACCTCTGAGTGTGGTTGTTCTGATTTAACTTTTATTTAAGTGCAGAGCATAGGTCACTTAAATCAAAATTAAAATTGATTGGTGAAACCGAAAATTCGAAAATTTTCACATAAATAATTTGGTGAAACTGGCTGTTAGGGCCAATTTCAAATCAAAAAGTTAAATGGCATTTAGCTTTAATTAAGAGTTCTTATTTAAGTGACATTTAATTTTTGTCGGTTTTCAGACCGCCCTTATTTAATTATCTTGAGCAGGTGGCAGCACTATGCCTCTTTCTTGAAGTTGGTTGCTTTCAACATATGTTTTTCGGCAAAATATAAATCAGCAACAATCAGAGTCCGCGAGTTTTTTAATTAAAATTTCATAGTCCTTCATAACTGTGGCGTTTTATATAAAGTGAATAAACGCCAACTTACAAGATTCATAAGTGTGCACAAACATAAATTCTGATTTTTTGTTGGGCACGTTTCAGTTCCCGAGTGCAATCGGAAATTCGCAACAAGCAAATAAACTTCTAGATAATAGTGAAAAAAATGGAACAAATTTCGCCAAGGACGAAGAACTTCTGCTCGGAGGAAATAAAACTGTTGCTCGACATAGTTCGCAACAAAAAAAAACATTATTGAATGTAAAAAAACTGATAAGACAGGTGCCGAACAGAAAGATAAAGCGTGGGTTAAAATAACAAATGAATTTAACGCGTCTTCTGTTGTTCAACAGAGAACTGCCAAGGTCTTAAAAACCAAATATTTTAACTTAAAAGCTGGCCTTAAAAAGCGATTAGCAACGGAAAAGCGGGCCCTTTACGGGACTGGAGGTGGGCCGTATCAAAAGGCGGAATCCGGTGAGTTCGACGACCAGTTGATAGAAATTGTACCTGAAAAAACAAATTTTGGGAAACACATCTCACTACGACAACGATTGCGCCATCGATGAAGGAGATTTTATTGACACTGGAGAATTTCTTCAGATTGAAGAGCTTGCTGAGTCTGAAACCGACGTCGGTATGTACATATGTGTCGATTATCATATAAAGCATTGTTATCCTTTCTTTTTATTTGCAGCATTTGACTCCATTGAAGAGGAGAACGAATCGTGGCCCAAGTACACCTTCTTCTTCTTCTGACTTAAAAAAACCGAAAAACCAAAAATTAAAGATTACACAAAAATCATCGCAGTCTAGTTGGGCGAAGCTAGCGCAAATTAAAGCAAAATGGACTGAGGAAAAATTAAGAACGGAGACCGAATGTTTGAAAGCAGAGCACGAACTGCGTATGGCTCACATGAAGGAGATGCACGACCTTAAAAAAAAAATCTTGCAGGGAAACATAACTTGGAAATGAGCATCATTACACAAACTATAATGTAAGGGTGCGCATTTCCTACTCATTGTTTTCATAGGTACACTTGTGGTTAGCTGATTAACTCAAGTAACATTTTGACTAGTTTTGGCTATTTTTCTTTTGTTTGTTTAATGAAAATATTTTTTTTTATAAAAGTGTAGCACTTTACCTAACCAGCGCCACATAAATCCACATTTCAAACAACAAACGAAATTCTCGAGCAGATTTTATATAGAAGAAAATGCACAACACCGTCAGCCCAAAAAAAAAAATGTTAAAAATCAACGCAATTTTCTAGCGTCTTGAAATTTGCGCTTTAACCAACTAAAATATAATGGGATACAAAACTGCATACCCAAAATTTTTCTAAAAACTCTAAAGTGCTAAATTTTGTTCAATTTCATAATTTTTGTACAAAGTTTGAAATGTGGATTTATGTGGCGCTGGTTATAAAGTGCTAAACTTTTATAAAAAAAAAAACAAAAATAGCCAAAACTAGTCAAAATGTTACTTGACACAAGTATTTGTACAGACAATTTTTCGCAATGTATGCAATGGTTTTTATTCTAATTTATTTCCGCAAATTTTTTATAAAAATATTATTAATACTACAACAAAAAACATAAAAATAAAATATCTAAACTTTCTGTAAAACCCAGGAAAAGTCAATAAATTTGCATAATAATTTGCAACTTTCTAATCAGATTTTTTAGAAAAATTCTGAGTATGCAGTTTTATAGCCCAAAAAATTTAAAGATATAAAATGAAAGTTTGAAGTTGCTAAAAAACGACGAGATCAAAAATTTGTTTCCATACGAAGTAGCTTCGACGATTTTTATTATGGAGTAAATATGCAATACCTTCAACAAAAAAAT
Organism: Rhagoletis pomonella; assembly: GCF_013731165.1. NCBI lineage: Eukaryota > Metazoa > Arthropoda > Insecta > Diptera > Tephritidae > Rhagoletis > Rhagoletis pomonella. Next base: position 36,185,295 of record NW_023458557.1, read on the forward strand.
TGCCAAAAATCAACGCGATTTTTTAGCAACTTCAAACTTGCATTTTCTTTAAATTTATTGGGCTATAAAACTGCATACTCAGAATTTTTCTAAAAAATATGATTAGAAAGTTGCAGAAAGTTTAGAGGTTTTATTTTTATGTTTTTTATAATAGTATGAACTATATTATTATAAATAATTAGCGGAAAGAAATTGGAATAAAAACCTTTGCATACATTGCGAAAAATTCTCTGCACAATTCTTTGCCCGGGGCTGATGTATTAATGTTTAGATATAATAGAACGGGACACGGGGTGTATTTTCTTAATTTTTCCTAAGTTCCAAATATATCTGTGGAATTTTATTAAAACAAGTCATTTCGATATAGGCTCTTCTTCATTTTAATCAATATTTCATTGGTTTCCCAATATTTCATTGGGGATTCAAAGTCAAGCCTTCTAAAGTAAGTTATGTATGTAAGTTGTTTTAACAATAAAATACCACAGATTTGTGAACTGATTTGACTGGATTTCTTTGATCACCTTTGTTCCATGTAAAAATGTATGTTTACTTAATGCACTTACGCGTAATTACATAAGTTCCTACATTAATTAAAAGTACACAAATTTGTTATAAACATTACTTGACTTTGCTTTTATTAATAGTAAGTTCATTTAATATTTTATATCTTAACGATTGTGCACCGATGTGCACCGTGACCAAAAGAATATGTACAGCGACCTTACAATATTTGTAAATTTGCAATACAATATTTGTCCTACAAATTTTGAAAGTGATTATTAATTAATTGTCTTCTAATATTACTCGTACTATTTTGGTTAATTGAAATGGATGGCATATTTAAAACTTCATTTATGTGAGCGCGAATTTCTTCTGAAATAGCTGGCACATCAATTTCGTTATGTAGATTGCAAATATTGTGGAGAACCGCTGTTGCCACAATAATGCTTTCTACACGCTGGGTATTCAGCCTTACACCCACCGAAAGAACCGGAAATCTTCGTTTCCACACGCCGTAGGATCGTTCGACGCAGTTCCTCGTTCGAATCTGAGATTCGTTATATAGCGCTTCTGCCGGACTACGAACATTGGATATCGGTGTCATTATCCACTG
>NW_023458557.1:36186508-36193959 GCF_013731165.1 Rhagoletis pomonella
TTCATTAAACAAACAAAAGAAAAATAGTCAAAACTAGTCAAAATGTTACTTGACTTAATCAGCTGACCACAAGAGTACATATACATAGGGTTTTGGACTCAAGTAATTGTACAAACAATTTTTCGCAATGTATGCAATGGTTTTTATTCTAAATTATTTCCGCAAATTTTTTATAAAATATAATTTTTTTCCAAACGAAGTAGCTTCGACGATTTTTATTATGGAGTAAATATGCAATACCTTCAACAAAAAAATTGCCAAAAATCAACGCAACTTCATACTTGCATTTTATATCTTTAAATTTATTGGGCTATAAAACTGCATACTCAGAATTTTTCTAAAAAATCTGATTAGAAAGTTACAGAAAGTTTAGAGGTTTTATTTTTATGTTTTTTATAATAGTATGAACTATATTATTATAAATAATTAGCGGAAAGAAATTGGAATAAAAACCTTTGTATACATTGCGAAAAATTCTCTGCACAATTCCTTGCCCGGGGCTGATGTATTAATGTTTAAACATAAGAGAACGGGACACGGGGTGTATTTTCTTATTTTTTTCTAAGTTCCAAATATATCTGTGGCATTTTATTAAAACAAGTCATTTCGATATAGGCTCTTCTTCATTTTAATCAATATTTCATTGGTTTCCCAATATTTCATTGGGGATTCAAAGTCAAGCCTTTTAAAGTAAGTTATTTATGTAAGTTGTTTTAACAATAAAATACCACAGATTTGTGAAATGATTTGACTGAATTTGTTTGATCACCTTTGTTCCATGTAATTACATAAGTTCCTATATTAATTAAAAGTACACAAATTTGTTATAAACATTACTTGGCTTTGCTTTTATTAATAGTAAGTTCATTTAATATTTTATATCTTAACGATTGTGCACCGATGTGCACCATGACCAAAAGAATATGTGTGCGACCTTACAATATTTGTAAATTTACAATACAATATTTGCCCTACAAATTTTGAAAGTGATTATTAATTAATTGTCTTCTAATATTACTCGTACTATTTTGGTTAATTAAGAAGGATGGCATATTTAAAACTTCATTTATCTGAGCGCGAATTTCTTCTGAAATAGCTGGCACATCAGTTTCGTTATGTAGATTGCAAATATTGTGGAGAACCGCTGTTGCCACAATAATGCTTTCTACACGCTGGGTATTCAGCCTTATACCCACCGAAAGAACCGGAAATCTTCGTTTCCACACGCCGTAGGATCGTTCGACGCAGTTCCTCGTTCGAATCTGAGATTCGTTATATAGCGCTTCTGCCGGACTACGAACATTGGATATCGGTGTCATTATCCACTGATTACAGGGATAACCGCTGTCTGCAACAACCAATGAATTTCCGAATTCGCCCCCTTCGAAGCGACTATAAACGCGCGAGTTTCGAAGTATTGTGGCATCGTGTGTGGAACCAGGCCATCTAGCTACTACATCTAATATATTTAAGTCGCTGTCGCATAAAGTCTGTACGTTGTACGAAAAGAACCCTTTTCTGTTTCGGTATAACTCCGCATCATGACCTCCTATAAAAAGTACATGTATACATACGTATAAGTACAGGGTACAGTTTAGTTATGTGTACAACGATTTCGGGTTTCTGTACCCAAACTCGTGACCCAAATCAAGAAACTTTTACTCACGCTTCTAGACAAGAGTCTACAGTTTATTAAAAAAAATCACTATATCTGTGCACTATTTTATCAATAATTTCGGTTTGAAATATGGTGTTTTTTGCAAATTTCCGAGCTGAGCTGTTAAACACAAAAAATATCCGCGAAATACGTCTGCAAACGCTGTTCAGCCCCTATTCTTTGGCAACACAGAAAGAAGAATTCTACTTTATAATTCCTAAGCGCGCCCGAAGGTTTTCCTTTGCAAAAAATCCAAATTTTCCCTATCTTCAAACAGCTCCCAAAGGGGTATGTGGGAATGTGAGAGGGAGGGGGTTACTTTTCATATAGTGCGGTCCATCCTCTTTCTTTTATGGGAGGTTTGGGGGGTGGGGGCACGCTCCACCCCCTCCGCCTTCACACCAAAATCGTTGTACAAATAGCTAAATATTTCCCTAAGAACAGAACTTTGCTATTTACAAAGCAATTCAAAACTATTTAATTTTTGTTGAATTTGGTTATTAGTTTTCAATTTCTGACACTGACCTGGTGATATTATTTTTATATGCGTGCAGTCCATGATTCAATAATGAAAGGTTTTGTAAGAAAAACTTTCTCTCGCTCTAATTTTATCAATGACACTCCCACCCTACTCCTAAAAACAAAAACAGTGATATTTCTTTTCCAAATATCTTTGCAAGTTTTAAGAACATTTTTAAATTGTTAGTAGTGAAATTTTTACTTTTTAAATTTGAAGAAATGTTTGTTCTTCATTCGCTGGCGCCAACAAGACAAAATGTGTGAGCATCGTTGGACTACAGAAATTCAATGTAGGCTAAAGAGACGAAATTCTCTTAAATGCCGAAATATATTTGTCGATATTCGTGGAGACCTCTTGATTCTGCCAAGTCGCTGTAAAGCAAAGCATGCAATGGTTTTGGTAAATGAGCCAACGAAGGTATTTAGGTATTGTCCTCCACAACACACTCCTGGTGTCTCCGAATGAGGCTTTGACGCAATATAATATTGCCAAACCGCATCCATAGGCCCAATCGTCACACGACAGCTCGGTTTAGTCAATGGCGCGATGTATGTAATTGCACACTTAAAAGGTTTACGCACGAGGCGAATGTTGGCTGGCGACCAAGTTTGTTGAAAGCGATTAGTTGAAAGTAGAATGCAAACGCCTTGTTGTATAGTCTCCCCAGAATATTAAAAGTGCGACATCAAAGAATTCGAATTACCATATTCGAAACAATCGAGCCATATCCGCGAAGGAAACGTAAGCTCCAAATTTTTGTATTTGCCGTTTTTTTTTGTTTAATAAATACTGCATATTTTCCACAAACAAATAGCTTCTTCATATCCATCATCTGTCAAACAAATAGAACAAAAAAAAAAGCTGAAAGTGGACCCTCCATTCTCGAGTTAAATAAGCTTGTTTAAATTAAATAACTAAATCAAATTCGTTTTTGTTTTAAAACACCACCATTCACTATTATCCACACCTTTTTATGGAATTTAGCTCCCATTTTAGGAAGTGTGATTGAATTCTTCCCCTTTTTCCCCTGCTTCCATAAACCATCCCTGTGGGTGGGAGTGCCAAATTTTAGAAAAAAGCTACTTACAAAACCTTTAATAATTGAATCATGCGTGCAGTCTAAAGCCGCTACCACGCGAGGAAATTTCCCTACTAAATAAAACTTTTCGTGCAGCCGTCTTTGCTCTTCTGCAGTTGTGGGAAATGAAATAAACTGCGCTCGTAATACAGCTATGTGGTGCGAAACCAACCTTATGACTCGGGAAGTAGTGCTATTAGAAACTCCGATTAAGTCCCCTCCAGTCCTTTGCATGCAACCCGTGGCATAGAATCGCAAAGTGACCAGAAGCATTTCTTCGGGAGTTAGAGCACTGTTCCTGGAGTAAAAGTCATTAGAAGCAGTACACAATTCCTCTAAATCGGGTTTACTATGTAATTTTATGTTGGATTTTTTCCCGTATCATCCTTAACACCATCCATGCTGACGCTTTGCTTACACGAAATCTGTCCCGGAAATCCTTCTCGTCGAAGTCTCTGAAACGGGTTGGCGCATCCCTTATATACCGTGGACGTCGCGTTATAATGATGCGCTCTAGAACCTCGCATTCCATGTCACTTTCGTCACTCGTACTCATTTTAATAGTATTTAATTTGAATAACTTTTGCCTTTTATTTACTTATTTATATTTTATTTTGAGTAATCAGCTGCTGTTTAGTCGAAAAGCAGGGTTGCATTTTCCATATTTAAATAGCCGACATGCGGCATTTAAATACAGTTTAAATATTTCATCTAAAAATGAAAAATCATCAATCGGTATTTAAATAGGCGATTTGAAATTGGCCCTTAGTGCATTATGTTGTTATTTTTTTCATTTTCTTATTTTGATATACAATTTTCGTTTCTTTAATCTTGCGATTTAAAAATCGAATTCTAAAGAATGTTCTTCCCAAATAAAATCTTTTTATAATATTTTGGTCCAATTTTACTTTTAAATTTCTCATCAGATTTTGCAAAATTTTTGGCTTTGTGGTTAGCGAATCACCATTAATTTCAACAAATTTTGAATTCAAAATTTCCAATGTATGCAAAAAACTTGAATTAGGCTTGTACAGACCGCCCTCCGATAAACAGTTAACATACGTATAATTTTGATCACTTTCTTCATGCGTCCTGAAGCCTAGTTTTGTCAACCCCATTTTCGAAATTATGTAGCCGGCAAAATTTTCAAGTCCATCATATTCCACATCTTTGAGTGGACTGATGAAATCTTCTGCTTCATGCTCTTCTGCGAGCTACTTAAAAAAATTAGAAATCAAATAAAAACGAAAGGGTAAGGAGTTTACCTCGAGTTCTTCTTCTGCGGATATTTCAATATCGTTAAGTGGTTTGAAAACCTTTTCACTGGGCAACTCCTCTTCAAATTTTAACATTACTTCACTTGAAGACTCAACATTTGTTTCCGTGCTCAAAATAGTTTCATTTCGCCCTAATAAAGTTCATGCATACATTTTAGAATCTTTATGACAACAACAATAATTTCTTTAAGTGGTTAAAAAATTACCTAGAAGGTATGATCGAAATCTGTACTTGAATTCGAGAGGTGACGGATGGTCATGCAGCCCTCCTTTCATATATGTTCAATAACTTCACTAAACTTCACTCATTTTCATACATTTTTGTTTACTTTTACAAAAAAAAAAATATTATCTCTGGTGATCAGGTAGCATGAATTTTATGAAATGTCATAATTTTATTAAAAGTCAAATGGTTAGCAACAACAACGAATGTCATTAAATGGAACTACCTTCTTTTTTGTATCATGATTTTATCTTGTATATAAATCACTTTAATTAAACTTTTATCGACTTGTAAATTACATTGAATTTCACACATATTTACAATAACACATGGTTGCAAACTGACACATAACATGTGTTGCCATATTGTACAAAACAATACATACAAAGAAGGCAATGATTAAAAAGGAATACAGGGGAAATCAATACAAAAGAAAATGTTCAGCTCCTTTTCTTCCCAAAACAGAAAGGAGAATTCTATTGCCTGAGGGTTATAATCCCTAAGTGCGGCCGAAGGCCGCCTACGCAGAAAGGTGTTCTCTGCAAAAGGTGTTCAGCTCCTTTTCTTCGCAAAACAGAAAGGAGAATTCTACTGCCTGAGGGTTATAATCCCTAAGTGCGGCCGAAGGAAAACTTTAACAATAAATTATATAAGAACTATAGGGTTGCTAGAAAAAAGGGGGGTAGTTTTGAAATCAGAGGGTCCTATTCTACCCCCCCCTTTTCTAGAATTTGCCGTCCGTCTACTAAAATTTTCCCGTTCTTTTATTAAATGGAATTATAATTAATAAATATTTATAGTTTCGGATCAAAGTATTGGCACAGAGATTTTTTCGCAATGTATGCAAAGTTTTTTACTTGAATTTCTTTTCGCACATTTTTTTTAAATAATAGTTAGTATGAAGACCTACTTTCAAATCAGATTTTTGAGAAAAATTCTAAGTATGCAATTTTATATCTCATTATATTTTAGTATAACATAGTGCATAGTGCAAGCTTGAAGTTGCCAGAAAACCGCGTTGATTTTTGGCAATTTTTTCACGCAGTTTATTCCATGCAAATTATGTGCGACATTTTTTTTGTTTTTGTATGGAAGAAACTGCGTATAAAAAATTGCCAAAAAACAAAGAGGTTTTCTAGCTATTCAAGCGTGCACTTTATTATACTAAAATTAAATGGGCTATAAAACTGCATACTTAGAGTTTTTCTAAAAAAGCTGATTTGAAAGTAGAACTTCATACTAACTATATTTTTATAAAAAACATTTAGAGAAGAAATCAGAATAAAAAACTTTGCATTCATGGCGAAAAATTCTCTGTGCCAATATTTTTTCCCGGCACTGTACATATATGTGAAGATATTTTCAGATAAATAAATATTAACAAACTATCTATTAACAAATTAACAATTACATAAGAGGGGTTTAATATATATTATAAAGTAGCTGAATTTACTTTTTATCTTTTTTGCAGATGGCTGCCAATTTTTTTTTGCCGGTCGTGTGCATATTGGAAGTGCTTCTTTGAAACGGAAATAAAAACTTCTTTGTCGGAGTTAAATTTTTGACGAAAAGCACCTAAGAAAATAAAGTGAAAGATCAAACTCCATTGGAAATCGGAAAATTTAATCAAGTAAAAAGTGGTAATAAATAATTTCATTATCCGTACTTCTTATTGCCGCAGTCGTTGCCAAACCAATAGTGCTATAGGGGAATTAAACGTTTAAATCCTTTAGTGTTGCTCCGCGCAGTAGAGGTCGGGCAATTCGGTTAATCGATTAACCGAATTATTCGAATCTGACTGAAATCGACTACTGTTAATCGGTTAGCAATATTCGAGTAGTCGAAAGCTGTCGACTATTCGGATAACCGTTCACTTTAGATTATTCGGTTAACCGTTCATTTTCGGTTAATCGAATATTTTAAGTTCGAGTTTTATTTTGCATTTACAGATACATATACATTTATGAAAAGTCTTGTTACATTCGTAGTACATATATAAGATTGCATGTGCAAAATTAAGGCAAACTTTTTTTGCAAGAATGTGCGCTAATTATTGAAATGTTATTGCGAAATATTTTAGAGACAATGGCTAAAGCAATACCTACCTCTCATTTTCGCAATTTTTGTTATTGATTTTTGTTAAATGCTTGTTCAGTGAGGATGTGGAGGAGTTGTAGCACAAAACTGCACCACATAGATATGGAACATGTTACTTCGTTTTCGTCCTCTGTTTTTTCGAAATAATCCCAAACCCAGCTCCTTTTGCGTCCGCTCATTTTTGTATCTGAATATACATACATATGTGTGCATGTATATATTTAAAAATTTTTTTTTTCATTTGTCAAAGAAATTTCAATGAAAGTTCGGTTACTGAAATTCGATTTGCTACAATGCTCGAGTAGTCGAAGCAAAGCAACTATTCGAATAATCGAAGGCGGGCGACTATTCGAATACCATTAACCGACTAATAAGCATGCGAACGGTTAGGAATCGAATAATCGGTTAACCGATTAGTCGAATAGTCGAATAATTTTACGAGCCCTACCGCGCAGCCTGTGAAAGAATTGCAAAACTCGTTAAATTAATTTGTATTTCGGAATTACATATGTAGTAGCTACTTACAAGAAGTTTAATTACAAAAGAAAGTGGTAGATCGTCCTTTTCGTTTGCACCAGTCTGCCAATAAATCACATACT
>NW_023458557.1:36194059-36232294 GCF_013731165.1 Rhagoletis pomonella
TTTACACCTTTCAAATCAGTAGAAGGAAGCGGAACGCGCCCACTTTTAATTTTTGTTTTATCTCAGCGGTCGCTATCCTGCACATATGGCAAACTTTGCAGGTTCCAGAAAAATTTGTACTGACTTTTTGTTACTATACACGCTTAAAATGTGCATGCACCCGGTTTTGATCGCCAGTGTATATATAAATTCTTTTAATCAATCCATAGTGAAATTTAACCATTTAATGAATCGTACCTCACTTTGGCGGATATATATGGCTGCTTTCAACACACATTATTTTTTCATAACGATGAACACACTTTACATGAATAAAACTATTTTTTAACATAAACAAAGGCTTAAAAGAGGCTCAGAAAGCGATGGGCCCGTGACGATAAACATTCGATAAACTAATCGATCGCTTCCAAAGTCAACCATTCCTAACACGATCAATTTGTGAAGTTTTAACCATGAACGAAAGACACAAGATCACGTAAGAACAAGAGAGTGAAAAAAGTCGATTTTTTAGCGGGTTCTACGCCATCTTGTTTCACTGGAAAACGAGTGAAAAGTAAACAAAGCAAAGAAAACAACGGAAACCAAAATTAGCCAAAATTATTGTCAGCCACTTTAAATGCACAATTTAGGTAAAATGATGCAACAAAATGCTTTAAAATGTGTTGTCATGTTGAATTAACTCTTCTTTACTTGAATAAAAGTGTAAGATAGTGGTGCTTGTGATGTAAACAAACGCTCAGCTGACGAACCCGCTTTCGCAAACTTTTTTCTCAAAACCAGTTACAAATACAACGTCGCGTTCTTACGTTATCTTGTATTTTTGGTTCATGAGTTTTAACGCACTTAGGGCCGTTTGCACCATGTCTAGTTAACGCTAACTGGAGGTACATCCTTCAGTTAAGCACGTTAACTGCTTTATCGATCACATGTTATATGATGAGTGTCGATAACGTCGATAAAGATGTTTAACTGGGAGTTAGAATTAACTAGACATGGTGCAAACGGCCCTTAGGGCCAGTTGTCCAATGCCTGGTTATCCCTACTTGCCGATTTGTGCTAATCAGACATTGAACAACCGGCCCTTAGGTCCAGTTTAAACTCAGTTTAAGTAAACTGAGTTTAAGGGCCAATTTCAAATGAATATTTAAACGGCACTTAGGGCCGGTTGTTCAATGTCTGATTAGCACAAATCGGAGGTAGAAGCTCCGGTTAAGCACAACTACTGCTTTATCGATCACATGTTACATGCATGATGTCGAAATCGTCGATAGTGTAGTGGTAGTGATAACCAGACATTGAACAACCGGCCCTTAAGTTTAATTGTGGATTGCTGTTTAAATTCCATTTAGGGCCGGTTACTCAATGTCTGGTTAACACTTATCTACGGTTAAACATCTTTATCGACGTCTTCGACTTCATGCATACAACAGGGAGTCGGTAACGTTGATAACTAAGTTTACCCGGAGATTAGTGTTAACCAGACATTGAGTAACCGGCCCTTAGCTTTCGTTGGATTTCAGATCGACTTTATTTAAATATGCCAATCAATTGGCAGCACTGCTGCTTGTTGTCGCATTTGCTTGTTTGTTTACATTTTGTGTTGAACAGCTGATTGTTTTTTGGTGGGATTGATTAAACAACCTACCAATCAATCTTGGTTGTTTGGTACAAACCCAGGGTTGCATATCTCTTATTTAAATAGCCAATATTGGCCATTTATGTTCAGATTAAATGTGTGATCTGAAAATGAATAGTGAAAGTTAATCAAGAATCTTTACTTAATATTACATTTACATTGGACCAAAATGCGTGATTTGAAATCAGTCATTTGAAGGTGTTTACACTGCTTGATCCGCATTTGCTTTGACTTCTCATCAAATGAAAAGGGAAGACAAAAACAAAATGTATGTAAACAAACACTACATTTATTATATTGTTAACGCTTTTTGGACACAAAAAGGCAATTATTCTTTGATTAAACTAAAAATGTGTAAAGCTCTTGTATAAATTAACAATTTTTACACACAAATTTCAAAGATTTATTTATTTCGTTGTGTTTGAAAAATTCCAAATGTCAAAGACAAAGCAAAGCTTTTGTGGAACTTTTGTTTCTGAGTGCGTTCAATAAAATAGTACGGCAATTGGAACGCATTTGTTTCGTGATTTTGTGTAAATGCGTCGAAATGCGTCATTCTGGAAATGTGAATTTGTATGGAGAAATGCGTGATTTGGCCTCGCATTTGAGGTTTCTCGCCCAAATGACCCTGTTGTATGCATGGAGTCGGTAACGTCGATAACTATGTTTAACCGCAGATTAGTGTTAACCAGACATTGAGTAACCGGCCCTAAATGTACATTTATCCATACAAAATTCGTCACCTAAATGCAAATAAATGCAACTCCATTTTTGCGTTAAGAATCTAAATGCTAAAAGCAACCCTGTGATCTTCCAAAATTTCCACGATTCGAACATGGTTTAATGAGAAAAAGTGGCAACATTGCATTTTCGAGTATGCAGTGGCTAGCTGCGTTTCAGTGATCGCCGACCGAGATTCCATTTATTATTTTACATTATTTGGATAAAGAAAAGTTAAGAAAATTCAATATCGATGTGATGCTGATAGAAATCTGGATCAATTTGTGATCAATTCTGTTTGTTTCGTTTCCTAATTAAGTGAGGAAATTTTAATTGACAGCACCGACAAATGAATATATACATAAACAAATGGTCGGTCATGGTTAAAACAATTCAAATTTTTGTATTGAAGTTTTGGTTTAAAATTTATTTTTTTCTTTTCAGTAGGGATTTTGCACATTATCTTCTGCGTGAGAATTGATCGTAATAGATACGGATCTGAATAAGCGACTGGAACACGGCTGTTTGTCAAAAGCATACGATTTTGAACTTGCGTAAATGTATATTTGCTAAATGCGATAGCATGAAATTTTGATATTACATAAAAATATGTTCCCTATTGGATTATATATGATTACATTTTAGGAAATTATTCAGCAAGTTTTTTAAAGATTTAAGGGCCGGTTACTCAATGTCTGGTTAACACTAATCTTCGGTTAAACATCGTTATCGACGTCTTCGACTCCATGCATACAACAGGGAGTCGGTAACGTCGATAACTATGTTTAACTGGAGATAAGTGGTAACCAGACATTGAGTAACCGGCCCTAAATGTTTTAAATACCGAAATTGAGAGAATGTTGTCTGGTGGCGTCATGCGGCAAATGCTTATTTCAAGACATCAAAGTGCCCACACACAAAAACTTGCCATCATATTGCTCGTCAAAATGACAGTTGGTAGGCCATCGGTGTTTGCCTGTGGAGTTCTGCGGTAAGGGCCAATTTCAAATCAAAAAGTTAAATGGCATTTAACTTTAGTTATGAGTTCTTATTTAAGTGACATTTAATTTTTGTCGGTTTTCAGACCGCGCTTATTTAATTATCTTGAGCAGGTGGCAACACTATGCCTCTTTCTTGAAGTTGGTTGCTTTCAACATATGTTTTTCGGCAAAATATAAATCAGCAACAATCGGAGTCCGTGAGTTTTTTAATTACAATTTCATAGTCCTTCATAATTGTGGCGTTTTATATAAAGTGAATAAACGCCAACTTACAAGATTCATATGGGTGCACAAACATAAATTCATATTTATTGTTGGACACGTTTCAGTTCCCGAGTGCAATCGGAAATTCGCAACAAGCAAATAAACATCTAGACAATAGAGAAAAAATGGAAGAAATTTTGCCAAGGACGAAGAACTTCTCCTCGGAGGAAATAAAACTGTTGCTCGACATAGTTCGCAACAACAGAAAAAACATTATTGAATGTAAAAAAACTGATAAGACAGGTGCCGAGCAGAAAGATAAAGCGTGGGTTAAAATAACAAATGAATTTAATGCGTCTTCTGTTGTTCAACAGAGAACTGCCAAGGTCTTAAAAACCAAATATTTTAACTTTAAAGCTGGCCTTAAAAAGCGATTAGCAACGGAAAAGCGGGCCCTTTACGGGATTGGAGGTGGGCCGTATCAAAAGGCGGAAGCCGGTGAGTTCGACGATCAGTTGATAGAAATTGTACCTGAAAAACAAATTTTGAGAAACACATCTCACTACGACAACGATTGCGCCATCGATGAAGGAGATTTTGTTGACACAGGAGAATTTCTTCAGATTGAAGAGCTTGCTGAGGCTGAAACCGACGTCGGTATGTACATACATATGTGTCGATTATCATATAAAGCATTGTGTTGTAACTGCGTTTATCTTTTCTTTTTATTTGCAGTATTTGACTCCATTGAAGAGGAGAACGAATCGTGATCCAAGTACACCCCTTCTGACTTAAAAAAAAACAGAAAAACCAAAAATTAAAGATTACAAAAAAATCATCGCAGTCTAGTTGGGCGAAGCTAGCGAAAATTAAAGCAAAATGGACTGAGGAAAAATTAAGAACGGAGACCGAATGTTTGAAAGCAGAGCACGAACTGCGTATGGCTCATATGAAGGAGATGCACGACCTTAAAAAAAAATCTTGCAGAGAAACATAACTTGGAAATGAGCATCATTACACAAACTATAATGTAAGGGTGCTCATTTCCTACTCATTGTTTTCATAGGTACACTTGCGGTCAGCTGATTAAGTCAAGTAACATTTTGAGTAGTTTTGGCTATTTTTATTTTGTTTGTTTAATGCAAATATTTTTTTTATAAAAGTTTAGCACTTTACCTAACCAGCTCCACATAAATCCACACTTCAAACTTCGTACACAAATTATGAAAATTCAACAAAATTTAGCATTTTAAATTTTTTATTTAGTTTTTAGAAACATTTTTTTTTTTGCAAATTTCAAGACGCTAGAAAATCGCGTTGATTTTTAAAAATTTTTTTGGCTGAAGGTGTTGTGCATATTCTTCTATATAAAATATGCTCGACCATTTCGTTTGTATGGGAGAAAATGCATAACACCGTCAGCCAAAAAAAAATGTTAAAAACCAGCGCAATTTTCTAGCGTCTTGAAATTTGTACTTTAACCTACTAAAATGTAATGGGATACAAAACTGCATGCTTAAAATTTTTCTAAAAATTCTAAATAAAAAGTTTAAAATGCTAAATTTTGTTGAATTTTCATAATTTGTGTACGAAGTTTGAAATGTGGATTTATGTGGCGCTGGTTAGATAAAGTGCTACATTTTTATAAAAAAAAAATATTTACATTAAACAAACAAAAGAAAAATAGCCAAAACTAGTCAATATGTTACTTGACTTAATCAGCTGACCACAATAGTACATATACATACATAGGGTTTTGGACACAAGTATTTGTACAGAGAATTTTTCGCAATGTATGCAAAGGTTTTTATTCTAATTTATTTCCGCAAATTTTTTATAAAAATATAATAAATTATAATATATATCTTTAAATTTATTGGGCTATACAACTGCGTACTCAGAATTTTTCTAAAAAATATGATTAGAAAGTTGCAGAAAGTTTAGAGATTTTATTTTTATGTTTTGTATAATAGTATGAACTATATTATTATAAATATTTAGCGGACTGAAATTGGAATAAAAACCTTTGTATACATTGCGAAAAATTCTCTGCACAATTCTTTGCCCAGGGCTGATGTATTAATGTTTAAATATAATAGAACGGGACACGGGGTGTATTTTCTTAATTTTTCCTAAGTTCCAAATATATCCGTGGCATTTTATTAAAACAAGACATTTCGATATTTTCAATATTTCATTGGCTTCCCAATATTTCATTGGGGATTCAAAGTCAAGCCTTCTAAAGTAAGTTATGTATGTAAGTTGTTTTAACAATAAAATACCATAGATTTGTGAACTGAATTGACTGAATTTCTTTGAGCACCTTTGTTCCATCTACAAAAGCATGTTTACTTAATGCACTTACGTGTAATTACATAAGTTCCTATATTAATTAAACGTACACAAATTTGTTATAAGCATTACTTGGCTTTGCTTTTATTAATAGTAAGTTCATTTAATATTTTATATATTAACGATTTTAAGAAAATGTTATACATATTTGTTTTTTAGTCTTAGGAACTAACTGCTTAAAATGGAGGTTCTATGTGCACCGTGGCCAAAAGAATATGTGTGCGACCTTACAATATTTGTAAATTTGCAATACAATATTTGTCCTAAAAATTTTCTAAGTGATTACTAATTAATTGTCTTCTAATATTACTGGCACATCAATTTCGTTATGTAGATTACAAATATTGTGGAGAACCGCTGTTACCACAATAATCGTTTCTACACGCTGGGTATTCAGCCTTATACCCACCGAAAGAACCGGAAATCTTCGTTTCCACACGCCGTAGGATCGTTCGACGCAGTTCCTCGTTCGAATCTGAGATTCGTTATATAGCGCTTCTGCCGGACTACGAACATTGGATATCGGTGTCATTATCCACTGATTAGAGGGATAACCGCTGTCTGCAACAACCAATGAATTTCCGAATTCGCCCCCTTCAAAGCGACTATAAACGCTCGAGTTTCGAAGTATTGTGGCATCGTGTGTGGAACCAGGCCATCTAGCTACTACATCCAATATATTTAAGTCGCTGTCGCATAAAGTCTGTACGTTGTACGAAAAGAACCCTTTTCTGTTTCGGTATAACTCCGCATCATGACCTCCTATAAAAAGTACATGTATACATAAGTATAAGTACAGAGTACAGTTTAGTTATGTGTACAACGATTTCGGGTTTCTGTACCCAAACTCGTGACCCAAATCAAAAAACTTTTACACACGCTTCTAGACAAGAGTATACAGTTTATTAAAAAAAAAATCACTATATCTGTTCACAAATCTATCAATAATTTCGGTTTGAAATATGGTATTTTTTGAAATGCGAAATACGTCTGCAAAAGGTGTTCAGCCCCTATTCTTTGGCAACACAGAAAGAAGAATTCTACTTTGTGAGGGTTATAATTCCTAAGCGCGCCCGAAGGTTTCCTTTGCAAAAAAGCCAATTTTCCCCTATCTTCAAACAGCTCCCAAGGGGTATGTGGGAATGTGAGGAGGAGGGGGTTACTTTTCATAAAGTGCGGTCCATCCTCTTTCTTTTATGGGAGGTTTGGGGGGGTGGGGGAACGCTCCACCCCCTCCGCCTTCACCACAAAATCGTTGTACAAATAGCTAAACATTTCCCTAAGTACAGAACTTTGCTATTTACAAAGCAATTCAAAACTATTTAAATTTTGTTGAATTTGGCTATTAGTTTTCAATTTCTGACACTGCCCTGGTGATATTATTTTTATATGCATGCAGTCTAAAGCCGCTACCACGCGAGGAAATTTCCCGGGTGGGCTTTAGTAGTCAGCCGCACTGTGTTTTAAGAAAACCAGGTGGAATTAACAATTGAAACTTGGTCAGGATGTTAAGGGAGGTATCCTCTAAAACATATATAACTAAAAAATATAAACAATATAATTGTTTATAAGTTATTTGTTGTTAAAATTTCTTAAGACGTTCCACTTGATATCCTTATCAAAGAGTGCATTTGTCACATACTTTCATATATATAAATGCACATAACACTACCTAATAGTTTACACACTTTTATTTTATTTTATCTTGTATATAAATCCCTTAATCCAACTTTTATTAACTTGTAATTGCACCATGTATGTAGTACTTCTATATTGCTAGTAAATTCAAAGTACATTCTCCAACATCAGAGTGTCGATATATTCAAAAAAGAAAGAGAGAACCGATAAGAGAATAGGTTCATTCCTTATCTTTTTGGACTAAAATCTGAAAAGTGTCAAAATGCCAGAGCGTATGCAAAATGCGCTCACTTAAAGAGAATAACATGAAAAGTAAAGGAACGCAAAAAACCAAATTTTTAGTCCAAAGAATGGCAACAACAAAACTAACGTCAAATAAGAACAGAAATGTATGTACAAAACACATTCACACAAGCACAAGCACAATAAACACTTGCTATATCAATTATTTTTTGCCTTCTTCCAATTTCAATTCATTTCTTTTACTTTTTAGATTATTCTCACTTTTAGCGTATTCCTTAATTTCCGTTAATTTAAATTCAGTTGAGTTTGACACTTTTCAGGATTTTGCCAGAAAAAATTCTTCTGACTACTTCGGACTGATGAGAGTCACTCTCACTGACTGTTGGTCTCTCATTTTTGCTGTCATTTCCGAGTTAAGGAACGCTTTTTGGACTAAATCTGACTACTTCGGACTTTTTCTGACTATTTCTGGGAGATAAGGAACGCTCCTAATGTACTCAAACTGACATTTTTACTTTTCAAAATTCAGGAGCGGTTTATCAAATTCTTATGAAAAATAATTCACATGAAAAATTAACAAAAAATACAATATTTGTATATCTATGAGAAACACTGCAGCCGCTGTGGTGGCAGAGGATAAAGGTACCAGTTACAAAAGGACTTGGTATCAGTTGGCATTTCCAGTTGGCGTCAATAAGCCCAGAACAGAAACGAATAGCGTGCTTTATTGGATTCGGTCAACTATCATATGCCACACAGCTTCATGTGTAAATAAGTTTTGTCTTATGGCGATTTCTTTTCTACAAAAAATGTTGCCTTGTCAATGCCCTCTCCTTAGTATTTGTGCGTAGAGGGCACTGAGAAGGCAACATATTTCGGTAGAAAAGAAAATGCCATTAGTTACGAAGAGCTTCGTAAAAAGTCATATCGAGCCCTAACCGCAAAAAATTTAGGATTTTTTTTCAAAACTTACTTCTTGAAGCAGAAATACTCTAGGACCTAGAGTCTAGATGAACAAAAATCTGACAGAGAGTAAATATTGGGAAAATGAAAGCAAATTTTCGCCGAAATGCCGATTCAGAATAAGAAAATAGGCGCAAAGTTTATGCTTCTATTCCGAAGCGCCCCGCAAATGAGAAATTGGTCATTTAGCAGTAAATACACATCATATTCGCTGTAAAAAATTTCGATTTATGGCCCGTCCATGCGTTCTTCAAGTTTACAAGTCAACTCCGCACAGGTGCAAAGACAGTCTAAGAGCGTTTATGCTTTAAAATTTAATTTTGAACAAAATTCGTTTGAGTTAACTGCGGTTTGAAGGAAACATTTTTTATTTGTTTCTTTAATTCTCTGAACCGCCCCTGTTATGATGTGGCACTTCATTCTATGTAGTAGTTTACAAATATACACTATACTTCTACAATCACAAAAATTTTCATAGGCTGTCTTTCTTTGATTTCGAATTGAAAACACATTGCGATCATACTGTACTAGCAATATAGAAATATTACATATATGCATTGCACCCATATTTACAATCATGATACAATAACACATGGTTGCAAACTGACACATAAGATGTGTTGCCGTACAACACAATACAATAGGAAGAATTCTACGTAGTGAGGTTATAATCACTAAGTGCGGCCGCAGGCCGCCTACGCAGAAAGGTATTCTCTGCAAAAGGGTTTCTGCCCCCTTTTTTCGGCAACACAGAAAGGAGAATTGTACGTAGTGAGGGTTTATTTTATTTTATTTATTTATTTTTTACAGTCTGTTAGACTTATATTGCAACAAAGATTTAACATTCTTATAATAAGATTTAGATTTAAAATGTAAATATTAAATATTAAATACAAAATACAAAATGCTCTACGGAAGTTTTTAAATAACATTATTTCTTTATCACTGCAACTATTTTATGTCAATATAAACGCATGCAATTTTCTGGAAGTTATGTAGTCGGTTGGAGAGGCCGAGTTTCCAATCCGCGCTATTCTTTTTGGGTTACTCCATTTATTGATATCTCCTGGGTGGTCGAAAAGGCCGAGTTTCCGATCCACCCAGTCGCGCTTTCGTGACGGTTGGAAAGGCCTAGTTTCCATTCCGCTCGTTTATTGTTTATTATCTAAGAGTCTAGGTAGTCGGAAACGCCGAGTATCCGATCCGCCTAGTCTCGATATCTTGGTGGTTGGCAAGGCCTAGTTTCCAATCCACTCTATTGTTGATACATCACTACCTTGTAGGCTGCGTTCTACAATAGTCAAATAGCAGCCGCTTG
The DNA here is from genome assembly GCF_013731165.1 of Rhagoletis pomonella. Taxonomy (NCBI): domain Eukaryota; kingdom Metazoa; phylum Arthropoda; class Insecta; order Diptera; family Tephritidae; genus Rhagoletis; species Rhagoletis pomonella. The sequence continues at coordinate 36,204,135 of NW_023458557.1, forward strand.
AAAAGAGTGATAGTATCACAATTTTGTATAGCCTCTGGTAATTCATTGAAGCACTTTAAGCCTTTATAGAAAATATTTTTTTTGTCCACTTCTGTTCTATACTTCGGGAGTCTGAAACTGTTATTCTCTCTCAACAAATATGTATGCGTCTCATCTATATATCGGAGATTATCGCTAAGATAATCCGGCAGGTTGCCCTTCTTAATATTGTACACAAATTTCATAGCGTGGTACAAAACTTGTTGCTTCACGCTTAACCAATTCAAGGTTTCAAGCATACATCTTGTTGGTGTGTCATACGGTTTGTTGAGGATGTATCTCATCGCTCGGTTTTGCATTTTTTGCAGCTTATCTACATGGGAGTCCCCCGCTAGGAAGAAAATCGTGGGGCAGTATATAAAGTGCGGTTCTACTATTGACCTGTACACCAACGTTTTATATCTTCTTCCCAAGTACTTACACGATCTCTTTATAAGGCCAATTTTTTTAGCAATCTCGTTGACTGTATACTCAACGTGCTCATCAAACTTTAGTTTGTTGTCTATGTATATTCCTAGGTACTTGACACTTTTCACCTCTTCGATATTTTCATCTTTGATTTTTAATTCACGGCTTATGGAGTCAGCATTTGCCGCTCTGGAAAATACCATAAAGTTAGTCTTTTTCACATTCAGTTTGAGTTTATTTGAATGTTCACCAACGCAAATAAGAAAGGCAGCGAAACTACTGCATGTACAACATAAAGGCCAACGACTAAACGTCCTAGAAAATATGGAAATATACAAACTAAAAACCTTCGACGGCAAAATAATAAACGAACAAACAAATACCGCATCGGATGTTATATTCGAACCCTTAAAATTGATTTACGAAAAAAAGAAAAATGACAACAAAACAACAGGCATGGACACTCCGAACACACCAAAAAGCACCACCAGGCAAAAATCACTGACTTTTACCTACCTGCAGGCAAAAACCATACAGCGACAACATAATGGATGTTAATATCGAAACAGCGAAGATGAACCTATTACCTGCTTCAAAAAAATGGGCACCATGGCATATCTAGTATTTAATCATCGACGAAAATCACATTACCTAAGATAAATGAACATAAATTAGGGACAAATCTCGGACCAGACAGAACGAAAAATGACACTGAAGATGGCACAACGCCGAAACCGGTTTGTCTGCAAACCAAACTTGACAAGGGATGACGGAAATTCGTTCCAAAATAAATTAAGATCTTCTTGCATTTTGACAATCGCATTTGGTAGTTCCCTATCACTGATCGTTAACAAGGCATCATCCGCAAAGAGTTTTATCTTACAATGTTTGAGAGAACTTTTAATATCGTTTATATATATATTAAAGAGTAGGGGTGCCAAAACTGAGCCCTGTGGTAATCCGATGTCTACGGCTATCTTACTAGACATCTTTGAATTAACTATTGTTTTTTGCCTACGATTACATAGAAAGCTTCTAAACCAGTCAAGCTCAGTGTTTTTTATACCAATGTATTTTAGTTTATCCAACATTCGGACCTTATCAACGATTTCAAATGCTCTTTTAAGATCAATAAACACTGCCACTACATTAAGGTGTCTGTTAAGATCTTCTTTCCATTGAGAAAGCACCAGATTCAGCGCAGTCTCACAGGAATGTTTAGCTCTGAATCCAGATTGTTCTTTTATGAGTATTTTATTGGATTCCACATAGTACTGTAGCTGGTTTTTCACAACGGTTTCTAGCATTTTTTCCAAGCTAGGGAGAGTATTGATGGGCCTAAGCTCCTCAGCTTTAATCGTTTTTCTAACTTTCTTGACGGGCACTATTGATGAAATTTTCCATACTTCCGGTACTGATCCTGTTTGGAGACTCTTATTTATAAGTAGGGCATAGAAATATCCCATATAATCAGCAGAGTCCTTAATAACACCTTCAGAAAGTAGGTTGTTTCCCCCAATTTTCCGCTTACATTTTTTGGCAATTAGAAGAATGTCTTCCGTTGAGACCTCTTCAAGTTTTAGCGTACTTGTGGGAGCTCGTTGCTCGAAAAAATCATAGTTTACACACTCTATATTGGTATGTATTTCCAAAATGCTGACCACGAAAAAATTATTTAGGTTTTCCGCAATTTCAAGGCTGTCTACGTTTCAAAATTTTGAAAGTACCATTTTTGAAGCATTCATTCTGTTTTTTTATCATATCCGAAAGCTGCTCATTCTCAAGTTTAAAGCTCATTCTATATACCATGAACCTTGGCTTGGCTACGTTTGGAATTTTTATTTCATATCTATCACTCATTTTATTCTCTATTGCCTTTTTGATTTCTTCACGCTCAGCCTCATTTTCTGTTTGTATTACTACAGCCCCACTTTTCCTCCCCTGTACACTATTAATTTTCAAGCCCGAGGGGTCAACATTTTTGTTCAAATCTTCTTTTGTTTTTCCCACTTCCTGCTTCTCCTTTGGTTGTAGAACAAATGGCTTCTCTTTATTTACTTTCGGCAGCCTATTATCTTTCGCAATGTTACCTTTAAAGAGATCCGCGTAAGTGGCTTTCGCCCGCTGACCTGCTAACGCGTCAGCAGTCACCGATTTCTTTATCTCTTCACAAAGAGAATACTCGCCTCACAGGTTTTTTGTACTCTTTGCATTGCATCAATGCGTTTCCCAATTTTTCTCTATTGATTGCAAGAGAAGTTTAAGCTCTTTCACTTGCATTTTTTGCGACTCCTGGAAGTCATCATTACATTCTTGGATCTTTTGACTATTTTTCTCTATTGTTAAGTTCATATTTCGGAGCACCTCATCGATGTTATGCATGTATGTGTGACATTGGTTACTCATAAAGCGCACAAAGTTGTTTTCTTTGAGTACATTCGCACTGTACTCATCCAATTCAGAGCATTTTTTTTGCCCAGTGCCACACTTTACCACACACACCGTCGCAGCGGATTCCGCTGTCACCGCGAATTGGATTCTTGCACTTATGGCGTTTATCCATTTTCGCGCCTTATTGTTTTTGTCACCTCACTGCACTTGTATGTCTGTAGCTATATTTATTTGTTTGTTTAAGCAAAATGAAATGGGCTATAATCCTTAAGTGCGGCCGCAGTCCGCCTACGCAGAAAGGTGTTCTCTGCAAAAGGTGTTGCGCCCCCTTTTTTCGGCAACACAGAAAGGGGAACTCTACGTAGTGAGGATTATAATCCCTAAGTGCTGCCGAAGGCCCCTCTTCTTTGGCAACACAGAAAGGAGAATTCTACGTAGTGAGGGTTATAATCCCTAAGTGCGGCCGAAGGCCGCCTACGCAGAAAGGTGTTATCTGCAAAATGTGTTCAGCCCCCCTTCTTGGGCAACACAGAAAGGAGAATTCTACTAAGCGAAAATTCGGAATTAAAAGTCCGCTTTTATAATTCAAAATTTCAGTCTGGCAGCACCAAGTTTTATGTTATTTTGCTATCTTATTCATCGTTTATATGAAAACTTTAACAATAAATTATATAAGAACTATAGGGTTGCTAGAAAAAGGGGGGTATTTTTGAAATCAGGGGGTTCTATTCTACCCTCCTCATCCCCCCTTTTTCTAGAATTTGTCGTCCGTCGACTAAAATTTTCCCAATTTCCCCACTAAATAAAACTTTTCGTGCAGCCGTCTTTGTACAGCTATGTGGTGCGAAACCAACCTTATGACTCGGGAAGTAGTGCTATTAGAAACTCCTTTTAAGTCCCCTCCAGTCCTTTGAATGCAACCCGTGGCATAGAATCGCAAAGTGAGCAGAAGCATTTCTTCGGGAGTTAGAGCACTGTTCCTGGAGTAAAAGTCATTAATAGCAGTACACAATCCCTCTAAATCGGGTTTACCATGTAATTTTATTGTGGATTTTTTCCCGTATCATCCTTAACACCATCCATGCTGACGCTTTGCTTACACGAAATCTGTCCCGGAAATCCTTCTCGTCGAAGTCGCTGAAACGGGTTGGCGCATCCCTTATAGACCGTAGACGTCGCATTATAATGATGCGCTCTAGAACCTCGCATTCCATGTCACTTTCGTCCCTCGAACTCATTTTAATAGTATTTGATTTGAATCACTTTTGCCTTTTCTTTACTTATTTATATTTTATTTTGAGTAATCAGCTGCTGTTTAGTTGAGAAGCAGGGTTGCATTTTCCATATTTAAATAGCCGACATACGGCATTTAAATACAGTTTAAATATTTCATCTGAAAATGAAAAATCATCAATCGGTATTTAAATAGGCCATCTGAAATTGGCCCTAAGTTACTCAAAAATAAGGCTTCTGCAATTTTTAAAATATGGACTGTTCTGCAACAATTCTAGACATAATTTTTCAGTAATATCTCTTCTTTTCTTTTTCTGAAATGTGTTTTGTGCATGTACACAGAGACTTTTTACAATTTCGTCATATTTTATAGTTAAAACGCTCACATTTATTGAATTTTAATGCAATTCTCCACTTTTTAATAATTTCCACAGATTTTATGCAAAAAATACTAATTTTTATGCAATTTTAATGCAAATATTAACTTTTTCACTAACTGTTCCCCATAAAATGTAAACAAACAATGCGTGCACAACGATTAGCAAACGACAGTGCCGTACTTATCCGTTTCTGTATCTTCTACGATTTGCCGATAACTAGCCGATAACGACAAGGGTGCAGATCTCCCATGAACCAACGACTACAGATCACGTAATCCGCCATCGTTGTATTTGTAATCGATTTTCAGAAAAAAGTTTTCGTAGCGTTTTTGATGTTTTTTGGTTCTGTTTACATCGTCTTCTACCTCTTCGTAGTGATATTTTAGCGATTTTATGTGTTTTCTGCAGCGGTTTTAATTCGAAATTTTGATTTATTACAAATTTATGATATAATATGAAGTGCTTCGTGATTGGAACAAGTTTGTGCGTCTGTTTGATTTGCCAAGAGGCGTAAATTTGCGTGAAAAGTGGGTGCACATTTGTGGTCAGAACGTTGGCATTGAAAAATCGGCCGGTGCCGATAATATGCGATTGTAAAACACTCTCAATCATTAAAACCATATTTTATGAACTTTTTTTGCTAATTGTCATCAAGTTTCACTTTTTATATTTTATAATAAATACAAATCTAATCGCACTCAATAACCGCGCCTTTTTCGTTTTCTTTGTTTGTTTTCATTTTTAGGCAGATGTCAAAAACGCTCAGAAATTTACTTTTTTCATTCTTTTCCGATTGCGTGATCTTGTTAGTTGGTTCATGCAGATCTCCTTTGAAATGCAAGTGCTCGGCTCAAAATTTCAGTGCGAGACGATAACGCAACTATGATTGGACGACAAGTGTGCAGATAGCCTTAATGTACATTTAACCATACAAAATTCGTCGCCTAAATGCAACTAAATGCAACTCCATTTTTGCATTAAGGGCCGGTTACTCAATGTCTGGTTAACACTAATCTCCGGGTAAACATAGTTATCGACGTTACCGACTCCCTGTTATATGCATGGAGTCGAAGACGTCGATAACGTTGTTTAACCGCAGATTAGTGTTAACCAGACATTGAGTAACCGACCCTAAGAATCTAAATGCTAAAAGCAACCCTGTGATCTTCCAAAATTTCCACGATTCGAACATGGTTTAATGAGAAAAAGTGCCAACATTGCATTTTCGAGTATACAGTGGCTAGCTGCGTTTCAGTGATCGCCGATCGAGATTTCATTTATTATTTTACATTATTTGGATATAGAAAAAATACGCAAATTCAACATCGATGTGATGCTGATAGAAATCTGGATCAATTTGTGATCAACTCTGTTTGTTTTGTTTTCTAATTAAGTGAGGAAATTTTAATTGACACCAGCGACAAATGAATATATACACAAACATACATATGGTTATGGTTGAAACAATTTATGTTTTTGTATTGAATTTTTGGTTTAAAATTCATTTTTTCCTTTTCAGTAGGGTATTTTGCACATTATCCTCTGCGTGAGAATTGATCGTAATAGATACGGATCTGAATAAGCGACTAGAACACGACTGTTTGTCAAAAGCATGCGGTTTCGAACTCGCGTAAATGTACATTTGCTAAATGCGATAGCATGAACGCTCTTCGAAAACATATGTTCGAAAGTGCTAAATGTTGCATTTTAAATGCAGCAAAAACGCTGCATAAGGTGGAAATAAATAAGGGTGACAGCCGACTCATGTGGAAATACTTAAAGGAGATAGTCATTAACACGGAGGTCAAAGAAAAAAATGGAGAAGTGATAATAAATAACACCAACTATGTAGCTTTGAAATTGCGGAAAACTTAAATAATTTTTTCGTGGACAGCATTTTGGAAATTCATAACAATATAGAGTGTGTAAACTATGACTTTTTCGAGCAACGAACTTCCACAAGTACGCTAAAATTTGAAGAGGTCTCAACGGAAGACATTCTTCAAATTGCAAAAAAATTTAAACGGAAATTTGGGGGAAACAACTTACTATCTGAAGGTGTTATTAAGGACTCTGCTAATTATATGGGATATTTCTATGCCCTACTAATAAACAAGAGTCTCCAAATCAGTACGGGTAAAATGGAAAATTTCATCAATAGTGCCCGTTAAGGAAGTTAGAAAAACGGTTAAAGCTGAAAAACGGCTAGAAACCGTTGAGAAAAACCAGCTACAGTACTATGTGGTCCCAATCTGGATTCAGAGCTAAAAATTCCTGTGAGACTGCGCTGAATCTGGTGCTTTCTCAATGAAAAGAAGATCTTAACTGCCACCTTAATGTAGTAGCAGTGTTTATTGACCTTAAAATATCATTTGAAACAATTGATAGGGTCCGAATTTTGGATAAGCCAAAATGCATTGTCATAAAAAACACTGAGCTTGACAAGTTTAGAAGCTTTCTACTAAGAAGGCAACAAACAATAGTTAATTCAAAGATTTCTAGTAAGATAGCCGTAGACATCGGCTTACCACAGGGCTCAGTTTTGGCACCCCTACTCTTTAATATATATATAAACGATATTACAATTTCTCTCAAATATTGTAAAATAAAACCCTTTGCGGATGATGCCTTGTTAACGATCAGTGATAGGGAACTACCAAATGCGATTGTCAAAATGCAAGAAGACCTTAATTCTTTGTACCAATGGCTGTGTTCAAATAAACTCAAACTGAATGTGAAAAAGATTAACTTTATGGTTTTGTCCAGAGCGGCAAATGCTGACTCCCTAACAGGCTAACCTAATAGTCATCATCCGGAATTGGCTTGCGTGCATTTGCATTTGATTTCATTGAGCTTGAGCGAAACGTCAAATCAAAATGTCACGCAGAACAAAAATTGGAAATTGAGTTAGCTTCATACGCACGCCGCTAAATTTCGGTTGGTCCCATACAAGTTGCATGTGCATGAGAAATTTTTTACAATAAATTGGCGGCGTGCGTGAATATTAGGTTAGCCTGTAAGCCGTAAATTAAAAATGAAAGATGAAAATATCGCAGAGGTGAAAAGTGTCAAGTACCTAGGAATGTACATAGACAACAAACTAAAGTTTGATGAGCACGTTGAGTATACAGTCAACAAGATTCCTAAAAAAATCGGCCTTATAAAGAGATCATGTAAGTACTTGGGAAGAAGATATAAAACATTGGTGTACAGGTCTGTAGTAGAACCACGCTTTATATACTGCCCTACGATTTTCTTCCTAGCAGGGGACTCGCATGTAGATAAGCTGCAAAAAATGCAAAACCGAGCGATGAGATACATCCTCAACAAACCGTACGACACACCAACAAGATGTATGCTTGAAAACTTGACTTGGTTAAGCGTGAACCAACAAGTTTTTTACCACGCTATGAAATTTGTGTACAATATTAAGAAGGGCAACCTGCCGGATTATCTTTGCGATAATCTTCGATATATAAATGAGACCCATACATATTTGCTAAGAGAGAATAACAGCTTCAGACTCCCGAAGTATTGAACGGAAGTGGACAAAAAAAAAATATTTTTTATAAAGGCTTAAAGTGCTTTAATGAATTACCAGAGGCTGTAAAAAATTGTGATACTATCACTCTTTTCAAGCGGCTGCTATATGACCATTGTAGAACGCAGCCTATAAGATAGTGATGTATAATATCATGGATTGGAAACTAGGCCTTTCCAACCACCAAGATATCGAGACTAGGTGGATCGGAAACTCGACCTTTCCGACTACCTAGAGTACATTAAAAACCTTAGATACTAAACAATAAAGGAGCGGATTGGAAACCAGGCCTTTCCAACCGTCACGAAAGCGCGACTGGGTGGATCGGAAACTCGGCCTTTTCGACCACCCAGGAGATATCAAGATATGGAGTGGCCCAAAAAGTATAGCGCGGATTGGAAACTCTGCCTTTCCAACCCTCTACATAACCTCCGGGCATGGCATGCTTTTATATTGATATAAAATAATTGCAGTGAAGAAATAATGTTATTTAGAAATTTCCGTAGAGCATATTATGTTTGATATTTAAATTTTAAATCTAAATCTAATTCTAAGGGCCGGTTACTCAATGTCTGGTTAACACTAATCTGCGGTTAAACGTCGTGATCGACGTCTTCGACTCCATGCATACAACATGGCGTCGGTAACATCGATAACGATGTTTAACCTGTAGTTAGTGTTAACCAGACATTGAGTAACCGGCCCTAAGAATGTTAAATCTTTTTTGTAATATAAGGGCCGGTTGTTCAATGTCTGATTAGCACTAATCGGAGGTAGAAGCTCTTTTTAATTACAACGACTGCTTTATCGATCACATGTTATAAGCATGATGTCGAAAACGTCGATAATGATGTTTAACCGGTAAGTAGTGATAACCAGACATTGAACAACCGGCCCTAAGTCTAACAGACTGTAAAAAATAAATATATAAATTATACAGAGAAGAAGACTTCTGAGCAGCGTTGCAGAAAGCTTTCACTGGAAAATCGTCACTTTACCCTAAAAATATCGTCATTTCGGCAAAAAAATCGTCAAATTTTTGTTTATTGTATTTTTTTAACAAAATAAAAAACACAAAGGAACTACATACAATGAGTCGTATGCATAAAAGCTAAGTAATTGCGTTATCTTAAAATTGCCTACCTTTAACATAAATTTATTTGAACAAATTGAGTAAAAGATCTGAAATTTTAAGAAAAAGCATTTTCTTAGGTTTTGTGCTTACGGCCCAATAAATATGGACACACATTACGAAACCAAATGGAACCCATATTGCATATGGATTAATAAAAGTGGATTTGCAATTGTTAACGACAATTGCCGAAAGGCATAGCGCATATGAGTAAGTAAAATACCTTAAATTTTCTGTTACAATTTATTTTTTTTAGGAAAAAAGTTACGAATCCTCTGTTGATAAACATAGTTTACCAGACTTAGGGCCGTTTGCACCATGTCTAGTTAATTCTAACTCCCAGTTAAACATCTTTATCGACGTTATCGACACCCATCATATAACCTGTGCTCGATAAAGCAGTTGACGTGCTTAACTGAAGGATGTACCTCCAGTTAGCGTTAACTAGACATGGTGCAAACGGCCCTAATAGCTCAGTTATGCATACTTGCACCGCTATACCATCTTTACGTAAAAATCAAAACCAAACAGAATTCTACATGTTAAGTGCTATGCGTTGGGTGACCGCTTACACGCAAAGACCGTTTAACGGATTCTTATGTGACAACTCTCATGCAAAGCTAAGTATGCATAACTGGGCTATAACAAAAGGACGTTCACAGTTGATAAAATTACCGATTGTCAACCAGCAATTTACCAAAACTAACAAAACGGATGTGAAGACCCTTAGGGCCGTTTGGACCATGTCTAGTTAACGCTAACTGGAGGTACATCCTTCAGTTAAGCACGTCAACTGCTTTATCGAGCACATGTTATATGATGGGTGTCGATAACGTCGATAAAGATGTTTAACTGGGAGTTAGAATTAACTAGACATGGTGCAAACGGCCCTTAGTGTAACATTAGCATTTATTATCTTGACTGAACAAATTCCCTCTCCTACTTTTATGTCTCTTTAAAATCAGTGTCAGCAGTGTAAATTAACGATTTGATTACAATTCTAGAACCAATTTAATATAACTAAAAGCACGGTTGTAGAACAAAACTATATAAATGCATGGTTGTACTTTGGATTACGTTTTCCTGTATTTTTAATTTTTTACATACATACATATGTAATTTAGTGAAAAAACTATAATTAAAAATCGTTAAAACGTCATTGAGCTAAAAGACGTCAAAATGACGACGATATCGTCAATTCGACAACGCTGCTTCTGAGGAAACTCCGAGACAGTTTTTTTGAACAGTTTTTACCCGTTGCAGTTCGGGGTGGCCTTTACATAACTGCATCTGCTATTGTGTGGTGCGTTCATATCTTCCACGCCTGTTAATACACGAATTCATAATAAAAAGAAATGAATTTTCCTATTTTAAAATTACTCACTTTTCCGGCGTTTCGTTGTTGTTTTTGTTGTAGCGGCTACAACAGCCCCGCCCTGGACGGTTGGTATCTCAGTCGTTGTCGTCAAGTTCCACTAACGGTAGCCCTAGGAAGCGTGCAGCTTCTATAGGGTTGGTCCACAGGGACAAGGCCGTTAGGGTTGTCGGGTTTTCCGGGCATGCGAAGAGATGTTTCGAGTCATGTGGGGTCTCTCCGCATGCCGGACACTCATTTGGCACATCCTCATTCAATGTACTCAGGTAGGAGTTTAACCTGATGCAGTAGCCGGAGCGAAGTTGGGCTATTGTCGTTCGTGTCTCCCGAGGCAGATGAAGCTCCGTCTCGTCTATATCCGGGGGGCGGTATGCCTAGAACGGTATTCACAGGTCTAGAGTCTACATAACTCGAGACTGACTCCCTGTGAATGCCGTTCAGGGCCAGTCGGTAAGCTGACGGGTCCAGAGGTTGCTTGATGAACCTCTGGACTTTGTCCGTCAGTTCATATAGATGCCTCCTGACGTGCCTAGGCGAGGGCTCCTCTGCAAGCAGCTGTCTGTTTGGGTGGCCACATCTGTGGCTCCCGATTAGGAACTGCTTGCAGAGCATTATGTTGTGCTCCTTTACGGGGAGCATTTGCGCCTCGCCGTGGAGATGGTGTTCGGGCGACATCAGGAGGCATCCTGTCGCTGTCCTGAGTGCGGTGTTCTGTACAGTCTGTAGCTTCGTCCACTGCGTCCTACTAGTCCCCGGCGACCACACTGGCGCTGCGTAGTTTAATCCGTTTCGTAATCCATTATGGTGTATTTTATTTAAAAGAAATCCAGTCTGTTGCAGTGGCGGTCAAAACGAACAATTAAAATGTAAAAAACAGCTGTTTCACTTTCGCCGCAATTGGCAAATAAACGGATTTTTTGGTTTGTCATTATTGACTGTGCATACCTATGACTACAGTTGATGACACGATAATGACAATTGAACTGAGACAATCGACGGCTGTGACTACACGCGAAGAGGGCTGTAAGTAAACTGAGTTTAAATTGAACAGCTTGGCTGATCTTAGTTTAAACCAGCCAGATCGGGCGTTTAAACTGATTTTAAACCACGGCCGGTAGCTCCAGTTTTTCAGTGCCAGTTAAAACTTAGGGCCGATTTCAAATTAATATCACTGGTTTACAGCAAAAATGTTCAATGGATGCCACTATCCAATTTCTATGTAGAATTTCTCGGTGATTCCGAAAAAAAAACAAAGTATTAGGGGAGTAGAGGGGGTCCCCCTCCGGGAGACTTATAGTTCTTAAGCAATTTGCATTTAAAGTTGCAAAAAATACCAAATTTAACCTCACTTTTTCCTTTGTACACCAATTGAACTGAAACTTTATGTCGCCAAATTTCAAAACAAGGTCAAAAATGTTTTTAGAAATGCCTGATAAAGACGCAACAATAAGAACTGCAAAATTTAAATCAAGGTGTAGGGCGGGACCGGGTTTGATTTGGAAAATTACCAAGCGCAATAATATTTAAACTTGTATATTTGAAACTGAATCTCAATGTTTAATTTGTCGGTGTATTCATGCAACAATTGCTAAAATATAATTTTGGTGTTATTTTCTTAGGTATGTCCTTTTTGGGATTTTAGTAAACTAGGACTGAGTATTTCATGTTAAAGTAAAACGATGTTAACTTAAATTTAATTTTAGCAATTTATGAATTTTATTAGACCCGCAAACTCGTTATCCGCGATTATTCGATAAAGTTTGTATCTCAGTTTATTTGCCACTCCTCTTAGACTTTAAACAACACAATTTCAGCTGCTGGAAAATGCTAGTTTTGATGAAATTCTTATTTCAGGCCTACTAGGAATTTTATTTTCTTCGAGTAATTTATTTGCATTTTATCTCGACCGAGACCAACTTTTGTATTTTCGCTTTTGAATAAAGAAAGCTTGATTCATTACCATTCCAATAGTACCCAATTTTTGTAAATAGAGCAAGAAATATTAAACTTATAACGGAATTTTGTTGACCCAACTCGACTTTTTTACCGATATCTGCCACGCCCATAATTAAAAAAAAAATATTTTTAAGTCCATTTCTGTCAGTTTATAATTCCCTGTTATAAGGAAATTGTAAATATAAATTTTGGGCATTTACGCTTTTGTAGTTAGTAAAATACTTCAGCTTTTGCCTTTTTAAAAATTGCAGTTATATAATAATGTGGCATAACAGTAACTCTAAGGCCCAATTTCAGATGGCCTACTTAAGTAGAGATTGTTGATTAACTTCCATTATTCATTTTCTGATCATACATTTAATCTGCACTTAAATGGCCAATATTGGCTATTTAAATATGAGATATGCAACTCTGTGTTTGTACCAAGCAACCAAGATTGATTGGTAGGTTGTTTAATCAATCCCACCAAATCCCACCAAAAAACAATCAGCTGTTTAGTACAAAATGTGAACAAACAAGCAAATGCAACAACAATTTCAAGCAACAAGCAGCAGTGCTGCCAATTATTTGGCATATTTAAAGAAAGTTGATCTGAAACCCAACGAAAGTTTACTGGCATTTAAACTACAATCCACAATTAAACTTAAGTGCCATTTAAATATTAATTTGAAATTGGCCCTAAGGGCCGGTTGTTCAATGTCTGATTAGCACAAATCGGAGGTAGAAGCTCCGGTTAAATACAACGATTGCTTTATCGATCACATGTTATATGCATGATGTCGAAATCGTCGATAATGATGTTTACCCGGGAAGTAGTGATAACCAGACATTGAACAACCGGCCCTTAATGACCAATTTTTTGTAAAAAGCTTCGCCTATTTATAACGTACCTTGTACAATATTTCATTAATCTATCTTCAATAGTTTTCGAATTACAGAATTAAAAGCAGCTAGATGGGTCAAATCTTACATTCTGCGCCGTAGGCCAAAATTTTTTATAAAAAAATCGCGCGACTTTTAATTAAAAATTTTCATTATTTATCGAAGTATCGATTTTTTTCACTTTTTCCTTTGTACACCAATTGAACTGAAGCACCGACATTTGCCATACATACCAAAAAAGTGCCGGAAATCACAAAACGGAGTCAATAATTAAATACACATAATGATCGCGCGATTTAAAAAAAATTCATTATTTATGGAAGTATCGATTTTAGAATAAAAAGCGCAGCAGGCGAAAATTTGTAATAAAAAATCGCGCGGTTTTTTATTACTTATTTTTGAAATATTTTATGCTATTATTTATTGGCCGTTCGTTTCAAACAATATTGTATATTTTTCGAGCTCAAGGCCACATGAAAATCAAAACACAATTTTTGATTTTGCATTCGTTTTTATTTGCCGATATTTCGATTTCAGTCTGAAGTCATCATGAGGACTGAAAAAATACATTATTACAATTACACACATTAATACATATGTACGTATAAACATAAACAAGTACAACTTACACATTTGACAATCATGGTGTAATGAACTGAAGGTGGCGCATTCCCGAAACCGCTACTTTGGTTTTGCCGACTTTGACGTTTATGGCAATACGTAAACAAACTTTTTGTTTATAAACAAGTACAAACGTATTGTGTATTTTCAAGTGAAAAATCGAAGTAATACGTGCGTTCTGAAGTAAAAGACGTTTTATTTGTAATAAAAACTTTATAAAAATGTCGAGTCGTGTGTTGAATTGCAGCAGCCGTAGGGGTAAAGGCCCCAAATGCAGTTTTCTTTTTGTTTCCCCGCGACGACGCCTTGGCCGGAAAGTGGGTAGAGTTCTGCCGGCAGGAGAAGCCATACAATTTAGACACCAGCGTAATATGCATGAAGCACTTTACGGATAAGGATTACATGAGTAAATATCATTTACTTTCATTACTTATAAATGTCGATATCTAATAAAAGTCTTAGGAACTGCTAGTCGACCATCGCTCCTGCTTCGGTGTGTGAGTCAGAAAATGACAGCGTTGAGGAGGTCACTGAGCTACAAAATTGCGAAGGTAGCAAATATTATACTATAAATATTATATTATTAATGTCAGTGGTTTATTAGTTGGTTTAAATGAAGGCGATAAAGAATATCGGCCCAGGGACGGTACTGCTGATGCTTCGACGTCACCTATCCGTAACTGTGTTTACTATGATAGTGATCTTCAGGAAGTGGAAGTGTACGTTAATAAGTAACAGATTTTAATGTGTAAATGTAATAATATCTTATATTTCTCTTATTTGAAGTGAGACATTCAAGCGCGAAAATGCACACCTCAAAAAGGAGAACGAAAAGCAGTGCACCGAGCTCGCTACATTGAAGCGGGAGTCCGACCTGCAATTGAAGAGACACGCATGGAAAATGGAGTCACTGCAAAACCGGTTGGATGAAATGGCTGCCGAAATGAAAAATGTGGAAGATGCACTAGCTTCCATCTTTACCAAAGGGCAGATAGCGAAGCTGAAGTCTGGGTCGAAGCGACGAAAATGGGCGGAAGAGGATATTGCGAAGTCAATATCGTTGTATGCAGCCAGCCCCAAAGCATACAGGTTGCTATATAAGCAATGCCTTCTACTCCCGTCGGTCCGCACACTTCAAAGTTGGGCACAAAAACTGGACATTTCGCGCGGACTTATAACCCCAGTCTTCCGGTTATTGGCCGCCGCTACCCACATGAACGAGGCACAGAAGCTATGCGTGTTGAGTTTCGACGAAATGAAAGTAAGACAATCTTACTGTTACGATGTTTCGTCGGACTCAACATTAGCCCCCGTCAACTACGTACAGGTAGCGATGTTAAGAGGTGAACATTACAATCAAGATTTTATAGAATATCAAACCTTTATTAAGGCCTTTTATATTTCAGGTCTCATGGCAAAGTGGAAACAGCCAATCTTTTATGACTTCGACTGCAAAATGACTTCCGTTTTGCTTCGAAGCATGTTGCAGAAGTCAAAAGATTGCGACTATAATGCAGTGGCTGTCGTATGCGACCTTGGAGGTACCAATAGGACCCTCTTTAATGATCTAGGCGTAAATGAAGACCAGCCGTGGTAAATAATCACAATTAAACTTATTGATTTCAGTTCTTATAATACTTCTCATTTCCATAGGTTTATTTTCAATGACCAAAGGATTTACGTTTTCGGTGACGTGCCACACTTGCTAAAATTTTTGCGAAATCATTTCCTTGATCAAGGTTTCCTAATTAATGGGAAACCTGTGAAAAAGGAAATAATTTTGGAGTTATTGTCAATTACAAGCACGGACTTGACAATAACTCACAAGATTTCTGCAAGTAACTTGACCGTGGCTGGAGCTCACCGTCAAAAGGTCAAGACGGCAGCGAAACTATTTTCGCATACTGTGGCGCAGGCCATAACAAGGGCAGCAAGTCTGGGTCATTTGCAGAACCACAACCGGACCGAATGCTTCCAGTTATTCAAAACAGTATGTGTTATTATATTATATTATGAAATTGATATATTATTTTACTATATTACATATCGTTATCTTAATCCACAAAGGCTCTAACCAACAGTTTTTCGTACTAAAATATAGCTTAAATAAAAATTTCAAAGTGTTAGTACCAAAAGCAACGCAGTTACGTGCCCCTTTTTCAAAAGCTCTACCTATTTTCGATACTATTTTTATAACGTTTATTGCTTCTGCTATAATATATATATATATTTTTTTTTGTTTAGGGCCTTTGTGAATTAAGGTTACGATATATTTAAACCTCAATATTAAAACTCATGTTCAAATTATACACCTTAGACAAATGACTGGTTTGACGTTCTAAACGTCAGGGTGCCTCACGCCGAGTCCAGGAAGCGGTGTCTTGCTTACGGTTTAGCGATCGAGGAGCAAAACAAGATCCTAGACGAGATGACCGACCTAGTCAAAAATATGAGGGTGCTTGGCAAATTTAGTCTGCTGCCGTTCCAAAAAGGTAAACTAATACATATGTTTATCTCAAGAATAACATTAAATGTTTGTTATTTTTTCTTACTATATCCCTAGGAATCATTCAAAGTAATACGGCGTTGAAGTTGTTATTCGAGGACATTAAAGCTCGCTTTAATGTCAAGTATGTCTTGACGTATCGACTAAACCAAGACGTACTCGAAGATTTCTTCGGCATTATTCGGTCAAAAGGCGGGTTACATGATCACCCTGACCAACAGGATTTCAAGTACCGTCTGCGACTATACCTGCTAGGACACAACAAGGGCGTATTATCCGATTCTGCTAATGTAGAAGAGGATAATACGCCTGACATAGAAATCACGCAGCCTTCGCTTACAAGTAATTTAAAATAATTTTTTATCTTTTTCATTCAGCTTAAATATAAAAATATATTGTATTAATAATCACACATATATATTTTACCATATATACAGGTATTTTGCTGAAGAACTTAAGCTCTAATGCAGAACTGTGGCCGGTTGAAGAAGCGGAATTTGAGGATTTAGAGCTAGACGGACTCGAGCATTTAGCGGGATATATTTGCCACAAGTTGCAGGACGACATTCCCAGCACGTCGTTTAGGAGCAATGACGACCATTCATTCTCCTGGGCGGATCACTTTAACGAGGGTGGGTTATCCATTCCAAGCTCCTCTATGATGGTCCATATGCGAAGTCTTGAGTCAGTCTTTAAGGCATTGAACGAAGACGGCTTGCTTATTACAATTGATTTTGTAAAAACTCACATTGAGCATGCTGCAACAATTCAATGCGACATTAAAGTAAAAAAAATTATTTTTTAGGGCAAGAATGTTCTTCAAAATACGAAAATTAAATAAGGAACTCGTTGAAAATGCCCAAAAAAGAAAAAGAAAAGCCAAAAAAACTCTGACCTAGATCGATCCATATCCATTATAGAACCGTAAGTACCGCATAAAATACCAAACATGTGGTAAGCTTTCCACTAAAGCGTGTTTAAATTTGTAGAAATTAACCGTTGTTTACTTGCAGCATGAACCAACGTCCGCATTTCACACGCACTGATCTCAGTATTTCAGACGCCTAAAATTAAAATACTTGAATGCTACGTAAGTCCCTAGTTTTAAAAAATCATCAAGTGTCTTTTATACAAATATAAACTTATTTATTTGCAGGCAAGTAATATGATTTAGCCAAAGGACCTTTTCAGGGCCGCCAATTAATTAACAAAGAGATTAAAATTTTATGTTTAGATAAATACATATATACCAATCAACAAGAGGCCCTTTTCAGGGCCGCAATTATAAATGAAATATAAATGAAAATATAATATACTGCAAATATATGTATATTATATACTGCAAAATAAAGACTATAGTAGTCAAAATTTCAAATCGAATAAATGTTTATTAAAACTATACCTCATTGCACTAGCTTCCAAAAACAGAGAAGAAAAATAACTATGACGTACTGAGCTCTGGTTGTTGATGCACGATTATTTTGCTGAGACTGACGCGACACACACCAGTACACCAGGTTGGGGTTACTTTAGTCGTCGCTGAAGTGTTTGCACTAGTTGGTGTCGGCTGGTGTACAGAAAAACTATCAAACTCCAGGTTGATTTTCGTCGCCGATGAAGCAACTGAGCCGAAGATATCATCAAGGTTGGCATTTGAAGTTGGTTGTACATTAATTTCTAAAATAGAAATGTAGGTCTCAATTCAGAACTTGGCAAAATATAAATTTGGATGGCCGCCTAAAAGTCTAAGACTTTTTTGAATCTACCAAATCCTTACCTAAAATATCAGGTATTGGAGCCGAGCCAATGCCAGATGAATTATCCCCGAATACTCCAAGCAAATCGAAACTAGCGTCACTCGTTGGCATAACAGTGGCTTGTGGATCTTGCACCGGCAGCTGGGGTTGGGGCTGGTTTAAATTGAGCAAGTCTATTGGTGGTGATGGTTGAGGTTGAGTTCGAGGTACATCCTCTTGCTTTATTTCGGTAGCATCTGGTAAAATAGGCGTTATCTACCGAAGCAGCTGACTTAACAGGCGTAGGTTTGTTGATGGAACTAGGTTTTGTCACTGTAGTAAGGAAAATAAATAAATTAATGAAATGGGCGGAAAAACTATAGGGACTTGCCGAAATTATCCACCATTTCCTCGAATTCTAATTGCGAACTAAATATATGTTATGCGTTTCTTATGGGCTTTGCTGGCAACCAAGGAGGATTCCTACTCGGCGGACATTCGTTATCCGTGAAACTCCACGACAGCGAAACCGAAAAGTCATGAGGAGCCTGATCGGCAAAATGTTATCTATGTTTCTTGTTCCGGTAAAAAATGAAAAATTATGGAAATTAAGAACGTAGTCTTTCCTCTTCCCAAGCTGCATCACCACCGGCATGCTTGCCGTGACTTATTTTTCTAAACCCTGTAAGCAAAGTTTTTTTAATACGACACAAATTTGTTATTACTGCCACGCACTCACCAACTTAAATGATTTCACAAGCACAGTGCATGATTTACAAGGCGGCATCTTAGTTGATTTTTCCTTTTGGTCCTTTGGAGATTTGTCAAAAGCTTCCACAGCTTCACAGTTCTCAAACAGCAACACCAGCCCACATATAATTGAAAGCACCACTTTTAAACACGACATGTTAAGTTGAAAACGTTGAAATACCACAATTTACAAATTAAAATCGGAGGTAAGCAAGCATCGACCACTTTCTGCAGGAAAACATGCGCTGCGACAAGATATTATCACTTTTTCGGCACCTGCAACACAAACACAAAATTCTTTCTATTCTTTTGAACACATTTCAAGAGTGGTTGTATAATTTTTGTTAACGTTGTGCTTAATTTGCTATAAGATGGCTTGAAAAATTGGTGAATCGTGAAGAAAACACGTTTTCTCATTGCAAATTCACAACTGTCAACTCATTGTTCTTCGCCAAATTCTTTGTTTACCCGTTGCCGCAAATGTCATTCTGCGGGAATGCGCAATCTTGTATTCTATCGTTCTTGTTTGACAATGTTTGATCGACTGAAACAGATGAGCGAAAGACACTATTTAAACAAGCAAATTTGGAGACAATAGAAAACATCAACATGAGAATGTAAACAATTCAAAATACAGTAATTGTAAACAAAAATCCACGAACCACAATACATAGGAAAACGAACAGTAAGAGCCATACCTAAATAAGCGCGTCAAGCGTTGGGCCTGTCGGCCTCTCTTCTTCTAGCGTATAAAAATTTAATGCGTCAGAGAGAGATAAAGATACAAGCGAAACGCTCAACGCGCTAATTTAGGTACGGCTGTTAGACATGAATACATATGTATGCATATCGCTGCAGCTCTCTTTTGTTGTTGCCCGCAGCATATAAGGTACGGAATGGCAGTGGACTGCGAACGAACATATGACACCTATACTATGAATTGTTGTTGCCTTAGAATTAAGTTGCGATAAACATGCGCTCAATTGTCGGTGTCCGATTTGAAGTTGATCCTTTTATTGTTAGGGGTGTTCATAATATCTAGCATTTCCAAAGTATGGCGTTTATGGTAATGCTTTTCCTTTTGTAAAATTGTTACGTTGTCAAAGTTTGGATAATGTCCCGTATTCTTACAATGATACAAAAAGGCCTTCTTGTTGTCCGAAAGATGTCAAATGAAAAGCACAAACATAATTTTGGACCCATCTTTATTTATGAATTGAAAATAGCACAAAGGAACATAAAATCAAAGAAAAAAGAATAAAAACATAGTTTCCGGGAGATTACAGGGGTGTACTCAAATGAGTACACTGACCACCTAAGTATCGAGATCCCATTGGATCAAAAGTAGTTACTTGTGACTTTCCACAGTAAAAATCGAATGTGTAACAATATCCTGTAGAACTGGCCGCTACCCAATTTTGGTATCAAAAACGTAGTGGTTTTCCACGAATGAACTGCTTAGAAGAGTGGTGGCCATAATATTTCACCATCGATTCGTCTACGGAGATACTATCATGAAACATCCCCCACTGTAAAAATTTCTGCATAAGAGCGTCGGCCAATGATCTTATCTTGAACATGTTATCATTCGACGTTGCTGCTGAATTGTTGTCGACCAGATGAAGGTTTCTTTTTATGTCTCGAGACCTATGCCTCGATAAGGCTTGAGCGATCAATTCCACCCCAACATCTTCGTCTAAACTCCAATACATTGGTTCTCGAGGTAGCTTATGATATCCAAATAATATCAATACTCCTACAAACTTTTTCAAATCAGATGAGTCTAGTTGAAAATCATGTCTGTTGTTTTGATTTGAATAAAGTAGACTATTTGATATAATGATGTCAACAATATTTTCATCAACAAGCTTTTCAAATATTTGTACAGGGCTAAGGCCTTTTAGTTCTTCACGACTTCGGAAGTACGCTGAGAAGTTGAGGTGTATGATAGGGGACATTTGCGCCAGGTTGGGATTGGCCGGCGAATAATATCTAGTCGCCTTCTTTTTGCTAGCGGTTCATCGTCACAATCATCGCTACTACTATCTTCATAATCACCATCCTTGCGATTCGTAAATACCTCAATAGTACCAGGCACGTCATGCGGTAGAGATGATAGCACCATATCTTCCTCGGCGCCTTCTTCTTCATCGGTCAATTCACTTGGATCAGGTGGTATGATAACCATTTGAACTTCATCATCACCATCGTCACTATCGCAACTAACGGCATCAATAGCTTCTTGAAGCCCTTTGTAGCTATTTTTAGCCGAAAATTGTTGTTTGCACATTATTAGGAATCTGAAGACAAAAACAGTTATTTTACTTACGTAAGTTGTCACTGTACTCAACCGAGTACAGCAAGATATATATGGCTACAGTTTTGTTGTTATTATAACTATTTGATTATTTTATAGTTTATAACTTAATTTGACATATTTTGTTTAGTAATTGAATGTGAAAACAAATGATTATACAGTAATTATTATCATATTTCAAAAATAATTTACATAACTGCGATGTTCCCACGTTGCACAACTTCAACTGACGTTTTGACGTAAAAAAATCGCAATAGCCACGAACTTCTTATTTATACCTTTGAACAGTATAATGGTAATATAAAAAAACTAGAACACTACCAAAAATTATTCGAAAACTATAATCCACACTTAGAGATATGACTGTACTCAATTGAGTATGGTGACCTTTGACTTATGAGCGGAAATCTTGCCTTTAATTTTGATTTAGTTGTCCCCACATATACCTTATTACATACGTGGGACCCGTCGCCATTGCATGGAATTTTATACATTACATTAGATTTCTCATAATTCGGAATCTTGTCTTTTGTATTGCTGTAGATTTGTCGTAGTATGTTATTATATGTTAATGCTATTATATAATTTTCTTTATCATATATACTCGCATTCTTAACCCTTTCGGATATCCCTGGAACAACGAATCATTTTGTTTATCAACGACAAGGGGAAATCATTATGTTCCAGAATTCTTTTAATAACAGCAATATTTTTTGTATGATAAATTTTGTCACTAATCGAGAGGACCCTTCTAATGAAGTTGTTGGCTGTATTTATAATTGTCTTTTTCTCATGTTTGGAGTGAAAGTTAATTAGTCTCCCAGACGCAGTCGGCGTTTTGTACCAGTCAATCGTTAATAAATTATTTCTTCTTATTACTAGAGTGTCAAAATGAGATAACTTTCCCTTCTTTTCCTTTTCTATTGTAAATTTAATCGACTTGTTGTAGTTATTGGTGTCTGTAGCATTATGTCCATATCTTGTGTTTTAATAATGGCAAATAGATCATCAACGTATTTGGTGAGTAAACGCGGTTTGTTGGTGGAGTCCCTTTCAAATTTGGCCAGTAATTACTCCATTATTATATCCGCTATTATAGGTGAGGCTGGAGAACCCATTGGCATTCCTGATCGCTGCTCGTAGATTTTATCATTGTACTTAAAATAACAGTTCTCCTTAACGCAGAATTTTAGTATTAACAAAAATATCTCTTTCGTCAAAAAAGTGTGGTTTTTAATCTCGTCTTGAGATGGGACGAGATTGAAAAGTATAGAATACGCACGTGAAAATTGAAAATATAGTAGGGTATTCTCAAAGTCTTGTACGATGCACGGATTGCACGAAATGCAAAATTACCATACCAATTTGGAAGAGTACGAGAGCACCCCATTGCAAAGTGGTAGCATGCATGGGTACCAAGCAGCGAAATTATGTATCAAATAAAATAACAGACAGCAAAAAAATGACAACAACAACAAAACAACTAGCACAGGATCGCATCTATCTTGCTATGCTATTTTGCTAAATATATACACGGGTTTCGACGTTGCGTATTTTGCAGCGATAGGAAATGTTGTTTCCCATGTATTTCGTTGTTGTGCGTTTGCAAGTTATGCAGTCCATGCAACGTGCTACGTGCAATGGCTTTGCAAGATTTGGAGAATACCCCTGGTATATCACACAAAATATAAGTGATAAGTGGCATTTTGTACAAACATTTTTGGGGTGGTAGTGGAGATTATTTAACAACGAATTGCTTAAATACTATTAGCAACTACATTGTGAGAGTGGCCAATTCATGTGGAGAAAGCCCCTCCCCAACATCCTCACCAAGTTTCATGACGAAATTCCTTATACTTTCGCTGAAATCTCGATTGGTTCCGTTTTGGAAAGCCAACCCCTAGTTATAGTTAGATATAACATGTGATATGCCTTATGTTGAAAACGTCGATAATGATGTTTAACCGGCAAGTAGTGATAACCAGGCATTGAACAACCGGCCCTAAATGTATGACCTAAAAATGAATCGTTCAAGTTAATCAACAATCTCTACTTAAATAGGCCATCTGAAATGGGGTCTAAGGGCCGGTTGTTCAATGTCTGATTAGCGAAAATCGGAGGTAGAAGCTCCGGTTAGATACAACGACTGCTTTATCGATCACACGTCGATAATGATCTTTAACCGGCAAGTATTTAGTGATAACCAGACATTGAACAACGGACCCTAAGGGCCGGTTACTCAATGTCTGGTTAACACTAATCTGCGGTTAAACATCGTTATCGACGTCTTCGACTCCATGCATACAACATTGAGTCGGTAACGTCGATAACGATGTTTAACCGCAGATTACTGTTAACCAGACATTGAGTAACCGGCCCTAAGTGTTTTTAAAAAGTATATTTAAGTGATACAGTAGCAACGAAGACAGTGAGTCCAACTATTCCGAAGTATTAAATATTAGTTGTGATCCCGTATGAGTCCGAACTTACCATTTTTTACCAGAAGTTACTGGAAATTTGACTCAACTGAGAGATAAGATAGTACGAGTTTTAGTCCGAAGATTTTTTGCTAGTAAATTTGTCAAACGATCAGCTGTAGTGTACTTGACAACCAAATTGTAAACAAAAGGAAAGTGCACTTTTCTAATGATTGTTATAAAATATTTAATTACTTGTTGGTTATTTACATGTGTGAGCTGATCTAACTTAGAGCATGTTATGTTATATACATTTGTTGAAGTTGTCAGAAGTTGCAATTTTTTACAAGAAAGCGAAACCATTCTTTTCAGTGTTACGCGCTCGTTCTGAGCGAATTTTAATTTTTTCGCAGTTTTACTAGATTTAATCCGGAATAAAATCTGTTATTAAGCAAGAGATGATTTATGATTTGGATAAATGTAAAAGTACGTAAACAAAGCATTTCGCTTCGGTGCTACCATACGGCCCGTTTATACTAGACAATGCTGTCAAGACAATAAAGAAATACGTGTAAGTTTTCAAAAACGCTGATAATTGTCTACGTAGCGTAGGCGTCCTGACAATAGTTATGGCAATTCATTTTGAGCAAAATATCGGACGTGAACGTTGCATTATAATTACGGTGACCATCTGTCCTTTATATTAAAGGACAGTCCTTTATTTTAACCCCCTGTCCTTTATAATTTTTTTCAAAATAAAGGACGCCTTTTGTCCTTTATTTCTTAAACTGTCCTTTAAATCAGCTCTGCATTTTTCAGAGTTAAATTTTTCAGAATATGAAAAATAAAAATGTTCCTTATATAATATAATGAAAACCTTCGCCAGTTTGTTTCGCACCCCACTTAAGGGTTTTTATTTAATAGGTAATCTTTGCACAATCTATAAAGCACAGGGAAAGTTGTGCCCAAGATCGTGTTGCACGCTGAGTTTCCAGTTCCACTGAAAGAGAACCATAAACTCCCTTCTGCACAGTGGTTCTAAACTGACATTTAGTGTTCGTAATTCACTGGAGCCTTCATTTTTTTCACTTAATTTGATCATTTTTTTTTTCATTAAAGCTTATAATATTTGCAAGAAACCAGTTGAGCATGATTTGTGAATTTTTATTTGATTATATTAATTTCTTTAGTGCAAAATGCAGAAAAAGTGGCAATTTTGAAGAAAATGAAGAATACATTAGTTAATAAATGTTACATAACAAAGACTAGTTAAAAACGATTGCATGGTACCCAAAACGAAAAAATTACAAACAAATGTTTGAAATGTTATAAAAAAAGGTTCACAAAAATAAATTTTTTTTTAGGTTTTTAGTAAAAATTGTTTGAAAAATGAAGACTGCGGTGAATTATGAACATTAAATTCCAATTTTGAACCACTGTGTGCTGACTTCGGTAAATGCATTTTGGCAGCAAAGGATGGCGAAGTTCTTGAAAAGGATTTGGCTTCATTTTTCGGAATCGGTTAACTAACTGGTAAATATTTGATATAAATTACGATATGGGTAAGGTACTTTTTCCATACAAGTTCTATATACGTATTCCCAAATAATTAAAAAAAAAAATGTCCTTTATTTTACATTGGTTAATATGGTCACCGTAATTATAATACGCATTTCGCGCGAGCTATTTAATCTAAAAACTAAAAAATAATAAAGAAGAGACAAAGTTACATACACATCAGCGTCTCTTGTGTTATTTTAGTTCTTTTGTTATGATTTTCTCTTCTTTATTGCACAAGACATTAAATATTTTCCATACTTAAGTATGCATTGGGAAACTGAAATTTTAGCAAAATCTTAAACTGATTTAAGCTAAGATTTTTCTCAACCATAACTTAAGTTCAACTTAAGTTTGGTTGATGAAACCGGCACGTAAAATGGCAGTGGAAGATATGCTTTCTGACGATCACAAAGCCATAATCAGAGCAGATAAATATCCCACTGGAAGTCATTAATTGAATAGTTGGTGGAAGTGTTGTACTAAAATGTTCCAACAAAATATTAATTTTGGGCGAGACGAAGTTCGCCGGGTACGCTAGTTATTATTTGTTACTATTTTGTATAAATTTAAGTAATGTTTAATCTAATAAATGTATAGCTGCATATGTAGGGCTGCCAGATATCTCCGTTGGCAAACCGGGACATTTTGGTAAATGTAACACAACAATCACAAAATCAGTCATATTTTTCGTTGCTGTGAACTTGTTTCAAAACTTCTGACTTTTCCTTAATATAATTGTAAAACTGTGCACGTCAATTTTAACGTTTGTACTTATATTGAGCGAATTTCTTTCCTTAGTCAATTGAGATGAAATAAGAGAAAAAATTTATCCACATTAGAGTTATGACTACTAGGTATGGTGTATTAAACAAGGTGTGGTTGACAACTCAGTGAGGCTCTCTTTCAAGGCACTATGTTGTCAAAAAATATAAACAAATGACGCACTCTTCTGTGTAAGCGGAAAATAGTTTATACTTTCTCTTTGGCATTTTCTAAGTGTAATTAAAACACTAAAAACACACATTTTTATATTCTATAAAGTTTGTCGCGAAAACTTTGATTGGAAGTGAAGCACGCACGAAAATCAAATGAGGAAAACAGCTGATGCTAATTAGGAAGAGCAATTTGTACATAAATGTATGTACATATGTGGGTATATCGATCATCAAATATTGCTTGTGCAAAGTCCAACTATCTGGAGATGTACCTTTTTCACAAATGACACCGGTATTGATTTTTGATCTTTTATTAAAATTTGTTAAAAGTTTCAATTCGATTTAGAAATGAGTTTACATGTGTGTGTCCAAATAACATGATTAACTTACAACGAATTGAAGCATCATATAAACATGGTAATGGAGAGTCAAACGACGACCGAGGAGGATGAAGTGCTAAGTCGATGTTCAGACACATGAACCAACGACTACAGATCACGCAATCCGCCATCGTTTAGGGTATTCCTTTAAACTCGCAAAGTCTTAAACCATGTAAAACTCATAAGTTTACGAGGCTTTTATTGGAACGCCCGCTTTGTAAACATGTGTAAATAGGTGCGTAAAGTGACTGTTTGACAGATCTACCAGGATTTTGGGAAACAGTTTTTGTTTCGTAATATTTTTCCTAACAGCCCGCCATCTTGTCTCTATCACTATTGGCTAAAATAAAATTAAAAATGCCGAAAATCAGCAGAAAACCCATGTGCCGAGTTGCTCGTACTCGGGCAACACGCTTTGTGCTCATGTTCGTCTAATACTACGTTTATGCGTAGGCTAATTCTCGAATTCATTTCATGAATTTGGGCTAAAATTGGCTGCATAAACGCCATTTCATGAATTCAATTATACACGAAAGTTAACCATGAATTCGGCATCATTTGAAATCGTCAAGTGCAAGTCCGGCAACGCCACGTTTGACAAACAGCTGTTTACTAGGGTTGTTTTTAGATTAAAAAGCATGAGTGGCATAAACAGGATTTACAACACTGGAAAAGTTACGTGGAATTGTTCAAATATATAATAAATTCAAATAGATTAAAATGAAAATATATTAAAACCAATTTAAATATAATATGATTGATTTCCTGGTACCAATAGGTTTTTCAAATTCAAAAGGAGGCCAAAAAAGCCACAACCCTACTGTTTAGTTTCTCGCTAGTGCGTTGCACCTTTTTCAATGCTCTTTATTTCATGAATTCGCGAACTATGCATAAACGGGACCACTTTTGAATTCATGAATTCTGTCGCATAAACGTAGTACAGCTGACAACAACAATTGCGCACAAAGTAGTTGGTGTGTGTGAATGCAAAGGACAACACCAAAAGAGAAATCGCCGATAATAAGCAGACTAATTAATTTTGTTAAAAGCAATTAGAATTTATATAATCAGCCCTATTCTGTATTTCGACTCGAAACGAAATTTTCTCCGTTTGGTAACTTTGGTATTCTGCGTTCCGTTTCGTTTCGATCAATCTTCGAAATTCGAATTCGAAATTTTCGAT
Organism: Rhagoletis pomonella; assembly: GCF_013731165.1. Classification (NCBI taxonomy): domain Eukaryota; kingdom Metazoa; phylum Arthropoda; class Insecta; order Diptera; family Tephritidae; genus Rhagoletis; species Rhagoletis pomonella. The sequence continues at coordinate 36,231,877 of NW_023458557.1, forward strand.
CGTAGTTCCGCTTTTCTAAAGTTCTGAACACATTGAAAACGACGAGCTACGGACCACGGCTTCCACTTTGTATTCTTCATTATCTAAACGCTTTGCCGATGACGATATGATTTTTTGAACGCGGCAGCGACATCTGAATTTGTATGAGTTTGACATAAAAGAAGAGGAAGAATCTTATCTGTCGCTGGAAAAATAGAAATAGATATAATCTGGCCGTAACCACATCCATCGCGTAGCCCGGTCGCACAGTGGTTCGAATCGCAAATCTAGCTGGACGAAACTATTTAAACAAATACTCGTTGATGGATCTTTACACCACTTCTTACCTAGGGGATTTTTGAGTCGCTGATTACGAATCTGAAGTCACTTATCAAAAATTCAAAATGGCGGATCCAATATGGCGGACGAAAATTTAAAA
>NW_023458557.1:36232304-36238725 GCF_013731165.1 Rhagoletis pomonella
ATCCAATATGGCGGACGAAAATTTAAAAAAATCGGTAGATTTCTATGTAACTGGGTACTATTTTTTTTAACTCTTTCATAACCAAAGGTTTTATAACTCCAAGTATTTTTCTGTTTTAACACACAACCCCCCGCCCCTCTTCCCCGGGGATCCGCCACTGATCTTATATTTATATTCAGATACATTCCTGTTACTAATTACTTTTGAATTTTGAGATTTGACATACTGTCACTAAAATGTAAATATCTAAGCCAATTGGTTAGACTTGGTTATCGAACTTACCCTCTGCATTTGCGAAGGTGTAAAGAATAATATGCAAGTGGTTTTATAACGGCCTTCGGCGGCCTTTAAAACGACGATTTTTCAGAATAAATTTGCTTATACCAATGTGGACATAAATTGCGTTATGACCTCTGAATCTATAGCGGAATAAGTGTAATTTTTTGTTTATAAAGTCAATTTGCAATTATGCAAATATTTGTGAGTGCAATCAGCAATCTTTTAAGTTAAATTTCAGCTTTTAAAATAGAGTTCTCAAATAGGCGGCGTTGACATACCTTTTTTTGTTTGTTTTCATATGTTAATGCTTTAATAAATGCAATTTCTATTTGAATGTATTGTCAGGAATGTATTCCAAGTACCATTAAGTATTTTAAAAACAAAAAAAAATTTGACTTTCGTCCAGCTAGATCTGCTATCCGAACCACTGTGGGTCGTCGCCAAAATATTTATCTACATAAGAGTACGTGTTATAATAATTTGACAGCTTTGGTCCGTAGCTCGTCGTTTTCATTGTGTTCGGGCTATAAGTTGCAAATTTGTTGGCAGAGAACTTTTCGATAGTTATTTTCGTGGGTTTAAATAATACAATTTTATAAAAAAATTAAGTGAAATATGCTGTGCATGATTGTAAGTCATCATAAATGAATTTTCTCGATTTCTGTGTTTTCGCGAGCAGCAATACGGGCAATACGAAAATACGAAAATGGAAATCAAAAGGGATATTGCGCGGGGTTTTCAAAGAGGAAGTCCAGGCGTTTTTGTTTCCATTATCTATCTGAATACAATTTATTCTTTTTCACTTAAATTAAGAACAAACGAAATTTTATTTTTAAATTACAATGATGTTAGATATATTTAGTTATTTTAAAATATTTAAAAATTTTAACTTCATAAGCTGCTATAGTTTGGTGGCCAATATTTCTTTTGTTTTGTTTCGATTTCACACATTCCTAGGCAAGCAGCTGATTTCGAAGATGTTTCGATTTTCCTCTTTCGATTCGATCGTAACTCAGAATCAGGAATGAAAAATGGAAATTTCAGATTGTACCTAATATCATAAAATAAATGTCCGCGTATCAGCAAAATGCAAAACCGCGTATGTGAAGTTTTAGAAATTATTTTCTAGAGTGTAAAAACACGCATATTTCAAAATCATTCTCTTTTTTATAAAGCAATTGCATATCTGGCTAGTATATTTCAGGACGAATCATAAAATAAATGTCCCTAAATGAGACAGATTCTACCTAAAAAAAAATTGCATCATTCATTTGTAGTTTTTTTTATAAATTTTATTTAAAACATGAATATAAAAGATTGATGTACTTTAAACATGATTAGGTTTTTTTTTAACTGAGCTGATATCTGTAGACTATAGTCTAATGGGAATCGGAGAAGCGTGGTTTTTCTCTAATTTTGACTACTGAAAAATATTGGCGAAAAATACAAAAACACACTTTGCGAAGTATACTTCTTTATGGAGCTTTTTATAAAACCACAGGAAAAGTCTGCTAACTAATCCGATTCCTTTTAATAGGTGCAGCAAGTCTAGAGAAAATAATCAAATTGCCGTAAGTAACCCTGAAAGCATTTTAAATATATTTCCAGAAATCAAAAAGCGAATATGGGTCAAATAGCTATAGTTCTCATCTAAAGAAAATATGAAAAAATATCCTAGACACTGGACTGTATGGGCGAATAAAGGCTGGTTTTCATTATGTCATATTTTGACAACAAAATTCGTCGACATATTTCGACACAACTTTCTTTCCTTTATCCCTACCTTTATCGATGATATTATGGGCCAAAAACTTACAAATAGCCGCTTTAACAGCGCATGTACACGCCTGAAAGCCTATTCTGATCTAAATCAAACAAAATACCATTTTTTAGTCCCATTTGACAATTTGTTTTCACCCATTTGACCGCAAATGCCATTGAATTGGACTTAGTGAAAATAAGCGGTAAAATTAATAGAAAAAACCACGAATTTGAGGATAGCTAAGTAAAGTGTTAATTTTTCGTAGGGGCTGCTCTAAATGCAATGTAAAATGTTTGAGATAATACATAATATGACGTTTTTAATTTATTCCTTTCGACCACTTTTCTTTAGAATTGTTTATTCTTCAAAATGAAACTGAAGCTTCTCCCGTGCCTACAAGTAAATATATTAGCACGGTAAAGGAAAAAGAAAAAAAAAAGGTACAATTGTACCTACTTTTTCATCCCTCCTCAGAATACCAAATTACGGTAACTAATTTATTAATAAATTCGGTCTGATATATGCACTTTTCTGTGAACGGTTGACGGGTACTGTTCAGCTATTTGCCTAAACATTTCGGGTTATTGTGTCCAAATGGGTGATCCGATCCAAGAAAATTTTAACACGCTTGTAGTCAAGGGGGCAAACCTTATTTTTAAACCTAATTGTTTAATTTTCGGTAACTAATTTATTAATAAATTCGGTCGGAAATATGCACTTTTCTGCGAATGGTTGACGGGTACTGTTTAGCTATTTACCCAATGATAGTAGTTCAACATAATTCTGCAGGCCATGTGTCGATCCCCACCCCTTTTACGCCTATATGTTTGTCTATATAATACGAATTTTTATTCTATTTATGTTACGTTATATTGTGATTTTTATTTACTATTTTTTTTGTAGTGCTAGGACTATAAGGCATAATACAAAAATTCAACAATTAATGTTTGTACATATATACATTAAAGTGGTCCAAAAATGTATGTAAAAAAATAAGGTCGGATTTTTAATGCCGGCACCCCCTAGGATTGTTCTATATCGAAAAAATATACCCCTATTTTTTTAATTTGAAAAAAAAAAATAAAAATAGGGAGTGCTCAAATTGCTCAAAGTTTTCCATGTATTTTACATGGGGGAAAAACCACTTTTCGTAGAAATAGTGTAGAATTCTTGAAAATCAACAGTTTTCGATCGGAAAACTTTTCTTATCTTCAGGAGATTCCCAGTAATAATACGCAATTGTCTCTTTAACCATTTTTTCATAGTAACTATATTTTAATCATAAAAAATGGTTAAATAAACAATTGGATATTAATACTGGAAGTCTCCTGAAGAGAACCACAGTTTTCCGATTGAAAAATATTGATTTTTAAGAGTTTTATACCATTTCTACGAAAAATGGTTTTTTCTCCATATAAAATACATGGAAAACTTTGAGCGCTTTGAGCACCCCCTAAATATTTTTTGATTTCAAAATAAAAAAATATGGGTATATTTTTGTTCGATATAGAACAATCCTAGGGGGTGCCGGCATTAAAATTCCAACTTAATTTTTTTGGACCACTCTAATATACATACAGTTGTCCACGAAATAAAAGTAGTACGATACTTTGACCAGCTTTGACTACTTTTCTTTTGTTTTTTTAATGTTTATTATTTTTTATAAACGTCTAGCGGGTAATACAACAAACATCATATAAATTAACATTTCAAACTTTCTACAAAAATTATAAAAATTCTGCAAAGTTCCTCAAAAATTTCAAACTTTGATTACAAACCTGATTACAAAGTTTGAAATTTTGATGAAACTTTGCAAATTTTTGTATAATGTTTGAAATGTTAATTTATATGGTGTTTGTTGAATTACCATCCAGACTTTTATAAAAATAAATAATAATCATTAAGCAAACAAAAGAAACGTAGTCAAAGCTGGTCAAAGTATCGCACTCCTATTATTTCGGGGACAACTGTAAGGTAACCAAGTGTTTATAAAATAAGTTCAATTATTTACAAAATGATGGTCCTGTCATTCCACCGCGCCAATACCATTGAAATACTCTTTAAATTCTTCGCGTATCTGTTACTACGCACGTATTATTTGCAAATAACAATTTGCAAAATGGTAAACTTTGCCGTATAAACGCTAGAGTCGGACCGATTCCAATTTATTTCAGGTACCGATGCCGATCAATCGGCTTATGGGGAAAGAATCGGCCGATGCCGATGCCGATTCCATAAAAAATTACAAATAAATGTATTAATTCATAAAATCAGTTCATTTCACGGAGTTAAAAAAACAAAAGAAAAGAAATAATTGAATTAATTGGCTTGTTATGCAATGCATATGTATGTGTAAAAATATATGTACATATATCACATTTATGTATATTACATAAAACACTTTTTTATATGGTGCTAAGCAAAAAATATTTAGGAACATAAAATTTCATTTCGTTTTGTACTAAAATACACTCTTTTGCACTCAATGCATAAGAACTTATATGCTAGGTATGTATGTACATACATATCGTCGTTTAAAGTGCAAAACCGCGTATCAACAAAATGTAAAACCGCGTATCAGCAAAATGCAAAACCGCGTATGTGAAGTTTTAGAAATTATTTTCTAGAGTGTAAAAACACGCATATTTCAAAATCATTCTCTTTTTTATAAAGCAATTGCATACCTGGCTAGTATATTTCAGGACGAATGGATAAGGATTGAGCCAAGAGCTTGTGTGAGCAAATCCAATTTTTGGCAGCCAATGTCAGTTACGCGGTTTTGCAGAATGACGATGCGCAGTTTTGTACTTTAAACGACGATATAGTGGTCCACAAAATAAAATAATTGCGATATTTTGACCGATTTTGTCTTTTTTATTTAATGTTTATTATTTTTTTTTTATAAAAGTGTAGCTAGTATACAACAAACACCATATACGTACATAAATTCAGATTTCAAACTTTGTACAAAAATTAGAAAAATTTTGCTTATTTTCACCAAAATTTCAAACTTTTTAATCAGAATTTTGGTATGCAGTTTTGTAGACCATTTCATTCTAGTATAATGAAGTGCAAGTTTCAAGCTGCTATAAAACCCCGTTAATTTTTGGCAATTTTTTTTGCTGGCAGTGTTCTCCATATAAAAGAAAATTGTAGCACATACTTTTGTATGGAAAAAACGTGAAACACCTTCAACCTTTTTGTGAGCTGTCTGCAAATGTTTTTTAATGTAGGCTGTCGCTTCACCTGAACATTTGAAAAGAAATTCCAACGAATCGGCAAAGAATCGGCGAAAAAACGCCGCTGCCGATGCCGATGCTCAATTTTGTGCCGATACTAGCCGATGCCTATGCCGATTAATCGGGCGGACTCTAATAAACGCTGAGTTATTTTTTTATTTGCAAAAAACTAAATCACGCAAATAAGTATTGATTAGTGGTACTATTTGCAAATAAGCGCAAGACGCCGCCATTATTAGGTTTATTTTCTTTTTCGATGGTCATCTTATCGCCTTTTTATAATCAAAACGTTGCCATTTTTAACTTTATTTTCTTCTTCGATGTTCATATTATTGCCTTTTTATAATCAGGCAATATTAAAAAAGAATTTTTCACCATCGAATAAACAGTGAGTTAGGTATTTGCAAATTATTTTTATTTGCAAATAGCTTACGTATAAACGTAGTATGTGTTGGTCTATTAGCTCCTCGGGTATTATTTTGAGAAAGTGGTACTAAATTGTTTTCTGGTAGAGGTATAATATCACTATTTGTACCCTGCCAGCCAAAAGTAGTGAAAAATCTGGTGAAACCGCGGGTTTCATTCACTTCAGAACTGGTGAAAAATCTGGTGAATTTTATATGGGCGATGTGCAGATTTTCATTAGTTTTCCCCTGTACGTGTGAGCCTTGCATCACTGTCGCACTCATTCAGATACTTCGTAAGGAAAACATATAGCTGCACTCGTCTAGCATTGCCCACTTCAGTCGGCGCAGGGCTGCATTCTCTTCACAGCAAATTCAAAATAACCTTAAAAACTTTAAATAAAAAATTTTAACTTTATTTTTATTTTGAAAAATGTATTTTTTATAGTTAGTAATCAATATTATGAATAAAAATTAGTAATCAATATTGTGAATAAAAATTAAAATTAACATTAATAATAAAGATATTTTTACATACATATGTGGTTGCTTAATTGCTTATTATTACTACTACTCCTTTGCATATATGTAGCTGTTTTCAAAAGTTGCAAAATTTCTATAAAAAAGTTAAGCGATTTTAACAGTATTATAACACTGTGGAACAAATTCAGGTTAGCAAAAGTTAGGTCGATTCTGAGAGTGAGGGGTGAAAATAGAGGCTAAATTAGAAGACCCGT
>NW_023458557.1:36238825-36240094 GCF_013731165.1 Rhagoletis pomonella
ACGGGTCTTCTAATTTAGCCTCTATTTTCACCCCTCACTCTCAGAATTGACCTAACTTTTGCTAACCTGAATTTGTTCCACAGTGTAATACTAATGTTTACTATGTAGAAAACATTGCGATGCGAGGGAGCAAAACCTTCCTGGGGTTTGACCACCACTAAGGAATGCTAACGTAATTTTCACACAGCCACCTAGTACTTGTATACGTATGTGGGACCCCAGAATAAAATAACGTACGAATGTAAATATTTAGCAAAAAATGTGTTTTAAATATTAAAAATATACATAGAACAATCAACTTGTCTTTGTTTTATCTCCAATAATTTAGGAGTTAGTTGCAAAGAGGCCGCTTCTATTAAAACTGCTTTCTGAGATATTGGCGTTAAAGTTTTCGATGTGTTACAACTTTCTTGTTGTTGTAGTAGGTGTATAAAAAAGTAGTATTGTTGTAGTATTGAAAAGAATTGTCTACTGTGGAAAAAAATCGTTAGATTACCAGTATTCGACCCTAATTTAACTGTAATAAACGCTTTCGTCGAAAAATATGTTACCTATATTTTTTCTGAGTTAGGTACGCTATTTTTGGAAAAACAAAGGAGATCATATTCTTGTCTAATGGCCCAAATTATGGAAAAAAAACTAATTTAAAAATGTAATTTTCATTTCGTAAAATTGTGTTTTTATACAAGTTGTATTTAGTTCCTCCAAACGATGTATTCAATGTACATACATCATGAATATTTTGTACAAAATTCCTTAGGCGCCGCACGCCGCCGCCGCCGCGTCGGTATTTTCGTAACTCGGCGGCGGAGCGTGAGGAATGACAAAAAACGGCGGCGGCGGCGGCGTGGCTCGGCGGCGTATACCTCTAGTCGGAACACATTGAAAAGGACAACCACAGCTGTAAATTATTCATCTTCGTTATCTAAACGCTCAGTCGATGGTGATATGAATTTTTTGAACGCGGCAGCGACATCATGCATTTTTATGAGTTTGTCATAAAAGAATGGGAAGAACTCATTTTTCGGTCGGAAAATATAAATGGATCTAAGCTGGCCACAATCCCAGACGTGGTTCAGTCGTCGCCAAAATAATTATCTACATACGTCGAAAAATAATTTCCAATTTGTTTAGAATATTATGCTCATAAAACTTTGGTAATTCTTTTCTGAGTTTGGTAATTTTTTTTTAGAGGTTTGGTAAAAAATTAAAAATCTTTGTGGCAACACTGATACAGCATCACGCAAAACACTGATAGCAGCACACCGG
>NW_023458557.1:36240194-36243709 GCF_013731165.1 Rhagoletis pomonella
GCAACACTGATACAGCATCACGCAAAACACTGATAGCAGCACACCGGCCACTTCGTTCACTAACTACAATCGTAGCCAGTGCGCACGACGAATTCTCAAACTGAGCACGCAGCAACGGGTATAAAAGGCTGAACAAGTCCGCAGGCGAGTCAGTCTTGCTAGGTAAGCGCTTGGCTTGACTAGTCGGTTGGCGTCTAGTGGTGTGTCTTCGGACGCGCTAAATCGTCTCTGACTAGTTAATCCAAACATTGCTTGACCAGTCGGTTGGCGTCTAGTGGTGTGTCTTCGGACGTGTTAAGTTGTCTCCGGCTGTGTAACCCAAGCACGGCTCGACCAATCGGTTGGCGTCTAGTGGTGTTTTCGGACGCGCTAAATCGTCTCCGGCTGGTCGAGCCGCGGTTACCGCCGCCTCCATTCCAGCCCCTAATCACATAGTGCGCGACTATGGGAACGGCGGTGCTCCAACGATTGCCGAGTACCAGTACGAACAACCCGTCGCTGCCGAAGATCACCCGTCTGGCCGCCACCGCTGGTGAACCGTTGCTCAACAGTTGCTGAGAATCACCCGCCGTGCCGCCGCCGCCGGTCCCCGTTGCTCAACAGTTGCTGAGATTAAACCGACGTGCCGCCACCGCTGGTCAACCGTTGCTGAGAATCAACCCACCTCATAATCCATCTGAAAAATGTGTGGCACTCCTAACTGAATTCAGTCATAAAATTTACATATGTATGTATTAAAACTACTATTACACGCAAACGTCAAAGCTGTGCTTTTTTGTGCTCTGTTTCCATTTCGTGTTTTATAAAGCTGTTTACGCTTAATAACGTAAAAAATTAAAAAAGTGTGTGTGGTGCACAATTTAAAGATAAGTCAAATATCAAAATTTCCTGTAAATTTTATTAATTGAACTTGATATTCTTAATTGCATGTGCCGAGTATTTTGTTTCATATAATATATTGTTGTTGTCTATTGATTTTGTTTATCCATAACTGCAATTGTTTTTGTTTGTGCACATTGATTTTACTCCCTACAAGAACAGTGACTATCATTTGACAAATCATTTGAGTGGCAAGACTGATAGAGATTTCTGTCACTGGCTGCCTACAAGTTTCTATCAAATTCTAAAGGGCAGTGTGAAAAATCTGATGTAAACATTTGTGTTCCGTCTTCCTCCGACTTATGGCATTATTTAGTTGTCTCTTTTTAACCAACGCAAAGTTTGTAAATGTGTTAGTAAGGTAAATGAGAATGTGTTAGTTTCCATCACACAATTCTTGTAGGGCTCTTTTTGTAATTTCTGCTGTTTCATCTTTGTCACAGCTGTTTGCGTTGTGTTTATTAGGTGTCAAAATACAGTGAATTTAAAACTGTTTGCTCCACAGCTTTCAAACTGATATTTACCAGCTGATTGGTTCTCTGATTGATACATCGTTTTCAAAACTTTTTGGCCTTTTTGCTTCTAAAACCTATAATAAATATCATTTTAAACATGTCGTGTATTTACACCAATTGCCACGTTAAACGCGACTCCTATTTGTTATGCTCGCTCTGCGATGGGATTACCCATATAAAATGTGCTGGTTTGAGCGGTAGGGTGTTAGACGCTATTAATGAGGGAAAGGGTCTTGTCAAAAATGTATATTGACGAAATTGATTTAAATTAAATCGTTTTTCTGATATCGGGAAGGATATGTCGGTGCTTGTTGAGAAATTTAAGCATTATGAAAAAATGTTGAAGTTTTTCACTTGTCTCGGCAACCCTCCACACTGTGGGGATAGCCGAGAAAATAAATGTAGGCGTGTTAGTAGTCCACTTAAAAAGATAGTCACTGAATCTAGTCAGAAAAACCCTCCATCCCAGTCCTTGGAACTTATTAATCTTTCCACTCCATGCCCTCAGGCATTGGAGCCTCCGCTATCTAAAGCCATATCCACTAGATCTACATCTAAAAATAATAACGTCAATCAAACCGTTGATTTAACAGTGTTGCCATCAACATCTGAATCTGCACTGTCTAACATAGTTCCTCCGAATAACTCGGAATCGCGCATATCAGACATCATTACGAAAAAGTTGGTTGTAATTCCTCCGAGAAGATCAATCTTTGTCTCTAAATTTGCTAAAGACACTTCTTCGGATGATATAAGTAGTAGCTGTTAGCAGCGCTGCTGCACCGGTTCCAGAATCGGTATATGGTTTGCTGTTGCTCCGGTTTCACAACCGCTATAAGGTTGGCTGTTGCTCCGACGCAAGCTTTGCTGCTCCGCCAAAAGATGTCGCCTATCAAATCCAAGATCAGAACCCAGATAAAAGCCGCAAGATGTCGCTGATGAAAAATCCGAGTCCAGAACCGGGACCGATCACAGGGTGTACCGCTGATTGAAATCCGAGAAATCCGATACAAGGTGGTTTATATGTCGAAAATTGATAAAGTGTATTGGTATACATATATACATACGTATTCTCATACATACATCCATATGCAAACGTACATACGTACATATGTATATACATATATAGATGCTCCACCCCTAGAAAAGTGTGTTAATAATGTTCACATAGTTAATTGCTAAGTATTTAATATGTATGTGTATATGAATGGAAAGGCCTGTAGATGTTGATGATGAGAACAAATAAAATTTAATTTGAAATAAAAGAAAGTTTTATAATTAGTTATTTATTTTGATAATAAGAATTTTAAATATAAATGTCCGCAATTATATGAATTATAGCTTTGCTGTTTATTATAGTTATATTTAATGTTTTTTCCTAAATACTTTATTATTTGCTTAGGCGGCTGTAAGTTTCCAAAGCTATCGAAGTAATCAATCTCATTATCGTTTTTCCAGTAAGCTACCCAATGCGTTCCCGGATCTTTTGAACTATCCAAATTTATTATTCCACATTCTCTCTTAAATGATTTACGGGGTAAAGTGTCACACATGAATACCCCTCTAAAATTTGGAATAAATTTTGAATACTTCTTTAAGTCTACATCAGTAAGAGGTCTTCTGGGTAGCTTCATTAAGAGTTTTTTTGGTATGGTTTTAAATATAACCCGAATCCCTTTATGTTTTCATCAGTTAAATGTGCTTCATATGCATATACAAACAAACATATTGCACAAAAGCTTATACTTATATTTCACAGCAAAGCTACACTTTTTCCAAGTAAATTTGCAAAGAAGCAAAACTTTGCCACTGCTAAGGGAGCGGTGCGAGAGAGACAACTGTCAGTTTATCGAACCTTGTATTAAGAAAATTTTTGTAGTGCTTATGAAGCAAAATGTTGGAAATATTTTTTTTCATGCTTTTTGAACATATTTCCCACAAAAATAAGTATTTTTTGCTTTCTGTTTGATCTATAATATGCTTCTCAGTTTCTTCAATAAATTTCATTTGAAAAGAGAACAATCCTAATACAAAACTTGCGTTTTCCAGCTTAATATTAATTTACTTCTCATTTCTTATGTACCAATTTTTTCAGTGTTGGTTTTGAAGAAACATTGAAAA
>NW_023458557.1:36243809-36252699 GCF_013731165.1 Rhagoletis pomonella
AAAATGTTATCTATGTTTCTTGTTCCGGTAAAAAATGAAAAATTATGGAAATTAAGAACGTAGTCTTTCCTCTTCCCAAGCTGCATCACCACCGGCATGCTTGCCGTGACTTATTTTTCTAAACCCTGTAAGCAAAGTTTTTTTTTAATACGACACAAATTTGTTATTACTGCCACGCACTCACCAACTTAAATGATTTCACAAGCACAGTGCATGATTTACAAAGCGGCATCTTAGTTGGAGATTTGTCAAAAGCTTCCACAGCTTCACAGTTCTCAAACAGCAACACCAGCCCACATATAATTGAAAGCACCACTTTTAAACACGACATGTTAAGTTGAAAACGTTGAAATACCACAATTTACAAATTAAAATCGGAGGAAAGCAAGCATCGACCACTTTCTGCAGGAAAACATGCGCTGCGACAAGATATTATCACTTTTTCGGCACTTGCAACACAAACACAAAATTCTTTCTATTCTTTTGAACACATTTCAAGAGTGGTTGTATAATTTTTGTTAACGTTGTGCTTAATTTGCTATAAGATGGCTTGAAAAATTGGTGAATCGTGAAGAAAACACGTTTTCTCATTGCAAATTCACAACTGTCAACTCATTGTTCTTCGCCAAATTCTTTGTTTACCCGTTGCCGCAAATGTCATTCTGCGGGAATGCGCAATCTTGTATTCTATCGTTCTTGTTTGACAATGTTTGATCGACTGAAACAGATGAGCGAAAGACACTATTTAAACAAGCAAATTTGGAGACAATAGAAAACATCAACATGAGAATGTAAACAATTCAAAATACAGTAATTGTAAACAAAAATCCACGAACCACAATACATAGGAAAACGAACAGTAAGAGCCATACCTAAATAAGCGCGTCAAGCGTTGGGCCTGTCGGCCTCTCTTCTTCTAGCGTATAAAAATTTAATGCGTCAGAGAGAGATAAAGATACAAGCGAAACGCTCAACGCGCTAATTTAGGTACGGCTGTTAGACATGAATACATATGTATGCATATCGCTGCAGCTCTCTTTTGTTGTTGCCCGCAGCATATAAGGTACGGAATGGCAGTGGACTGCGAACGAACATATGACACCTATACTATGAATTGTTGTTGCCTTAGAATTAAGTTGCGATAAACATGCGCTCAATTGTCGGTGTCCGATTTGAAGTTGATCCTTTTATTGTTAGGGGTGTTCATAATATCTAGCATTTCCAAAGTATGGCGTTTATGGTAATGCTTTTCCTTTTGTAAAATTGTTACGTTGTCAAAGTTTGGATAATGTCCCGTATTCTTACAATGATACAAAAAAGGCCTTCTTGTTGTCCGAAAGATGTCAAATGAAAAGCACAAACATAATTTTGGACCCATCTTTATTTATGAATTGAAAATAGCACAAAGGTACATAAAATCAAAGAAAAAAGAATAAAAACATAGTTTCCGGGAGATTACAGGGGTGTACTCAAATGAGTACACTGACTACCTAAGTATCGAGATCCCATTGGATCAGAAGTAGTTACTTGTGACTTTCCACAGTAAAAATCGATGGTGTAACAATATCCTGTAGAACTGGCCGCTACCCAATTTTGGTATCAAAAACGTAGTGGTTTTCCACGAATGAACTGCTTAGAAGAGTGGTGGCCATAATATTTCACCATCGATTCGTCTACGGAGATACTATCATGAAACATCCCCCACTGTAAAAATTTCTGCATAAGAGCGTCGGCCAATGATCTTATCTTGAACATGTTATCATTCGACGTTGCTGCTGAATTGTTGTCGACCAGATGAAGGTTTCTTTTTATGTCTCGAGACCTATGCCTCGATAAGGCTTGAGCGATCAATTCCACCCCAACATCTTCGTCTAAACTCCAATACATTGGTTCTCGAGGTAGCTTATGATATCCAAATAATATCAATACTCCTACAAACTTTTTCAAATCAGATGAGTCTAGTTGAAAATCATGTCTGTTGTTTTGATTTGAATAAAGTAGACTATTTGATATAATGATGTCAACAATATTTTCATCAACAAGCTTTTCAAATATTTGTACAGGGCTAAGGCCTTTTAGTTCTTCACGACTTCGGAAGTACGCTGAGAAGTTGAGGTGTATGATAGGGGACATTTGCGCCAGGTTGGGATTGGCCGGCGAATAATATCTAGTCGCCTTCTTTTTGCTAGCGGTTCATCGTCACAATCATCGCTACTACTATCTTCATAATCACCATCCTTGCGATTCGTAAATACCTCAATAGTACCAGGCACGTCATGCGGTAGAGATGATAGCACCATATCTTCCTCGGCGCCTTCTTCTTCATCGGTCAATTCACTTGGATCAGGTGGTATGATAACCATTTGAACTTCATCATCACCATCGTCACTATCGCAACTAACGGCATCAATAGCTTCTTGAAGCCCTTTGTAGCTATTTTTTAGCCGAAAATTGTTGTTTGCACATTATTAGGAATCTGAAGACAAAAACAGTTATTTTACTTACGTAAGTTGTCACTGTACTCAACCGAGTACAGCAAGATATATATGGCTACAGTTTTGTTGTTATTATAACTATTTGATTATTTTATAGTTTATAACTTAATTTGACATATTTTGTTTAGTAATTGAATGTGAAAACAAATGATTATACAGTAATTATTATCATATTTCAAAAATAATTTACATAACTGCGATGTTCCCACGTTGCACAACTTCAACTGACGTTTTGACGTAAAAAAATCGCAATAGCCACGAACTTCTTATTTATACCTTTGAACAGTATAATGGTAATATAAAAAAACTAGAACACTACCAAAAATTATTCGAAAACTATAATCCACACTTAGAGATATGACTGTACTCAATTGAGTATGGTGACCTTTGACTTATGAGCGGAAATCTTGCCTTTAATTTTGATTTAGTTGTCCCCACATATACCTTATTACATACGTGGGACCCGTCGCCATTGCATGGAATTTTATACATTACATTAGATTTCTCATAATTCGGAATCTTGTCTTTTGTATTGCTGTAGATTTGTCGTAGTATGTTATTATATGTTAATGCTATTATATAATTTTCTTTATCATATATACTCGAATTCTTAACCCTTTCGGATATCCCTGGAACAACGAATCATTTTGTTTATCAACGACAAGGGGAAATCATTATGTTCCAGAATTCTTTTAATAACAGCAATATTTTTTGTATGATACATTTTGTCACTAATCGAGAGGACCCTTCTAATGAAGTTGTTGGCTGTATTTATAATTGTCTTTTTCTCATGTTTGGAGTGAAAGTTAATTAGTCTCCCAGACGCAGTCGGCTTTTTGTACCAGTCAATCGTTAATAAATTATTTCTTCTTATTACTAGAGTGTCAAGATGAGATAACTGTCCCTTCTTTTCCTTTTCTATTGTAAATTTAATCGACTTGTTGTAGTTATTGGTGTCTGTAGCATTATGTCCATATCTTGTGTTTTAATAATGGCAAATAGATCATCAACGTATTTGGTGAGTAAACGCGGTTTGTTGGTGGAGTCCCTTTCAAATTTGGCCAGTAATTACTCCATTACTATATCCGCTATTATAGGTGAGGCTGGAGAACCCATTGGCATTCCTGATCGCTGCTCGTAGATTTTATCATTGTACTTAAAATAACAGTTCTCCTTAACGCAGAATTTTAGTATTAACAAAAATATCTCTTTCGTCAAAAAAAGTGTGGTTTTTAATCTCGTCTTGAGATGGGACGAGATTGAAAAGTATAGAATACGCACGTGAAAATTGAAAATATAGTAGGGTATTCTCAAAGTCTTGTACGATGCACGGATTGCACGAAATGCAAAATTACCATACCAATTTGGAAGAGTACGAGAGCACCCCATTGCAAAGTGGTAGCATGCATGGGTACCAAGCAGCGAAATTATGTATCAAATAAAATAACAGACAGCAAAAAAATGACAACAACAACAAAACAACTAGCACAGGATCGCATCTATCTTGCTATGCTATTTTGCTAAATATATACACGGGTTTCGACGTTGCGTATTTTGCAGCGATAGGAAATGTTGTTTCCCATGTATTTCGTTGTTGTGCGTTTGCAAGTTATGCAGTCCATGCAACGTGCTACGTGCAATGGCTTTGCAAGATTTGGAGAATACCCCTGGTATATCACACAAAATATAAGTGATAAGTGGCATTTTGTACAAACATTTTTGGGGTGGTAGTGGAGATTATTTAACAACGAATTGCTTAAATACTATTAGCAACTACATTGTGAGAGTGGTCAATTCATGTGGAGAAAGCCCCTCGCCAACATCCTCACCAAGTTTCATGACGAAATTCCTTATACTTTCGCTGAAATCTCGATTGGTTCCGTTTTGGAAAGCCAACCCCTAGTTATAGTTAGATATAACATGTGATATGCCTTATGTTGAAAACGTCGATAATGATGTTTAACCGGCAAGTAGTGATAACCAGGCATTGAACAACCGGCCCTAAGGGCCGGTTTCTCTATCTCCGGTTAACACTAATCCCCCGGTAAACATCGTTACCGACCTTATCGACTCCATGTTATATGCATGGGGTTAGAACGTCGATAACAATGTTTAACCGGGGAGTTAGTGTTAACCAGAGATGGAGAAACCGGCCCTAAATGTATGACCTAAAAATGAATCGTTCAAGTTAATCAACAATCTCTACTTAAATAGGCCATCTGAAATGGGGTCTAAGGGCCGGTTGTTCAATGTCTGATTAGCGAAAATCGGAGGTAGAAGCTCCGGTTAGATACAACGACTGCTTTATCGATCACACGTCGATAATGATCTTTAACCGGCAAGTATTTAGTGATAACCAGACATTGAACAACGGACCCTAAGGGCCGGTTACTCAATGTCTGGTTAACACTAATCTGCGGTTAAACATCGTTATCGACGTCTTCGACTCCATGCATACAACATTGAGTCGGTAACGTCGATAACGATGTTTAACCGCAGATTACTGTTAACCAGACATTGAGTAACCGGCCCTAAGTGTTTTTAAAAAGTATATTTAAGTGATACAGTAGCAACGAAGACAGTGAGTCCAACTATTCCGAAGTATTAAATATTAGTTGTGATCCCGTATGAGTCCGAACTTACCATTTTTTACCAGAAGTTACTGGAAATTTGACTCAACTGAGAGATAAGATAGTACGAGTTTTAGTCCGAAGATTTTTTGCTAGTAAATTTGTCAAACGATCAGCTGTAGTGTACTTGACAACCAAATTGTAAACAAAAGGAAAGTGCACTTTTCTAATGATTGTTATAAAATATTTAATTACTTGTTGGTTATTTACATGTGTGAGCTGATCTAACTTAGAGCATGTTATGTTATATACATTTGTTGAAGTTGTCAGAAGTTGCAATTTTTTACAAGAAAGCGAAACCATTCTTTTCAGTGTTACGCGCTCGTTCTGAGCGAATTTTAATTTTTTCGCAGTTTTACTAGATTTAATCCGGAATAAAATCTGTTATTAAGCAAGAGATGATTTATGATTTGGATAAATGTAAAAGTACGTAAACAAAGCATTTCGCTTCGGTGCTACCATACGGCCCGTTTATACTAGACAATGCTGTCAAGACAATAAAGAAATACGTGTAAGTTTTCAAAAACGCTGATAATTGTCTACGTAGCGTAGGCGTCCTGACAATAGTTATGGCAATTCATTTTGAGCAAAATATCGGACGTGAACGTTGCATTATAATTACGGTGACCATCTGTCCTTTATATTAAAGGACAGTCCTTTATTTTAACCCCCTGTCCTTTATAATTTTTTTCAAAATAAAGGACGCCTTTTGTCCTTTATTTCTTAAACTGTCCTTTAAATCAGCTCTGCATTTTTCAGAGGTAAATTTTTCAGAATATGAAAAATAAAAATGTTCCTTATATAATATAATGAAAACCTTCGCCAGTTTGTTTCGCACCCCACTTAAGGGTTTTTATTTAATAGGTAATCTTTGCACAATCTATAAAGCACAGGGAAAGATCGTGTTGCACGCTGAGTTTCCAGTTCCACTGAAAGAGAACCATAAACTCCCTTCTGCACAGTGGTTCTAAACTGACATTTAGTGTTCGTAATTCACTGGAGCCTTCATTTTTTTCACTTAATTTGATCATTTTTTTTTCATTAAAGCTTATAATATTTGCAAGAAACCAGTTGAGCATGATTTGTGAATTTTTATTTGATTATATTAATTTCTTTAGTGCAAAATGCAGAAAAAGTGGCAATTTTGAAGAAAATGAAGAATACATTAGTTAATAAATGTTACATAACAAAGACTAGTTAAAAACGATTGCATGGTACCCAAAACGAAAAAATTACAAACAAATGTTTGAAATGTTATAAAAAAAGGTTCACAAAAATAAATTTTTTTTTAGGTTTTTAGTAAAAATTGTTTGAAAAATGAAGACTGCGGTGAATTATGAACATTAAATTCCAATTTTGAACCACTGTGTGCTGACTTCGGTAAATGCATTTTGGCAGCAAAGGATGGCGAAGTTCTTGAAAAGGATTTGGCTTCATTTTTCGGAATCGGTTAACTAACTGGTAAATATTTGATATAAATTACGATATGGGTAAGGTACTTTTTCCATACAAGTTCTATATACGTATTCCCAAATAATTAAAAAAAAAATGTCCTTTATTTTACATTGGTTAATATGGTCACCGTAATTATAATACGCATTTCGCGCGAGCTATTTAATCTAAAAACTAAAAAATAATAAAGAAGAGACAAAGTTACATACACATCAGCGTCTCTTGTGTTATTTTAGTTCTTTTGTTATGATTTTCTCTTCTTTATTGCACAAGACATTAAATATTTTCCATACTTAAGTATGCATTGGGAAACTGAAATTTTAGCAAAATCTTAAACTGATTTAAGCTAAGATTTTTCTCAACCATAACTTAAGTTTGGTTGATGAAACCGGCACGTAAAATGGCAGTGGAAGATATGCTTTCTGACGATCACAAAGCCATAATCAGAGCAGATAAATATCCCACTGGAAGTCATTAATTGAATAGTTGGTGGAAGTGTTGTACCAAAATGTTCCAACAAAATATTAATTTTGGGCGAGACGAAGTTCGCCGGGTACGCTAGTTATTATTTGTTACTATTTTGTATAAATTTAAGTAATGTTTAATCTAATAAATGTATAGCTGCATATGTAGGGCTGCCAGATATCTCCGTTGGCAAACCGGGACATTTTGGTAAATGTAACACAACAATCACAAAATCAGTCATATTTTTCGTTGCTGTGAACTTGTTTCAAAACTTCTGACTTTTCCTTAATATAATTGTAAAACTGTGCACGTCAATTTTAACGTTTGTACTTATATTGAGCGAATTTCTTTCCTTAGTCAATTGAGATGAAATAAGAGAAAAAATTTATCCACATTAGAGTTATGACTACTAGGTATGGTGTATTAAACAAGGTGTGGTTGACAACTCAGTGAGGCTCTCTTTCAAGGCACTATGTTGTCAAAAAATATAAACAAATGACGCACTCTTCTGTGTAAGCGGAAAATAGTTTATACTTTCTCTTTGGCATTTTCTAAGTGTAATTAAAACACTAAAAACACACATTTTTATATTCTATAAAGTTTGTCGCGAAAACTTTGATTGGAAGTGAAGCACGCACGAAAATCAAATGAGGAAAACAGCTGATGCTAATTAGGAAGAGCAATTTGTACATAAATGTATGTACATATGTGGGTATATCGATCATCAAATATTGCTTGTGCAAAGTCCAACTATCTGGAGATGTACCTTTTTCACAAATGACACCGGTATTGATTTTTGATCTTTTATTAAAATTTGTTAAAAGTTTCAATTCGATTTAGAAATGAGTTTACATGTGTGTGTCCAAATAACATGATTAACTTACAACGAATTGAAGCATCATATAAACATGGTAATGGAGAGTCAAACGACGACCGAGGAGGATGAAGTGCTAAGTCGATGTTCAGACACATGAACCAACGACTACAGATCACGCAATCCGCCATCGTTTAGGGTATTCCTTTAAACTCGCAAAGTCTTAAACCATGTAAAACTCATAAGTTTACTAGGCTTTTATTGGAACGCCCGCTTTGTAAACATGTGTAAATAGGTGCGTAAAGTGACTGTTTGACAGATCTACCAGGATTTTGGGAAACAGTTTTTGTTTCGTAATATTTTTGCTAACAGCCCGCCATCTTGTCTCTATCACTATTGGCTAAAATAAAATTAAAAATGCCGAAAATCAGCAGAAAACCCATGTGCCGAGTTGCTCGTACTCGGGCAACACGCTTTGTGCTCATGTTCGTCTAATACTACGTTTATGCGTAGGCTAATTCTCGAATTCATTTCATGAATTTGGGCTAAAATTGGCTGCATAAACGCCATTTCATGAATTCAATTATACACGAAAGTTAACCATGAATTCGGCATCATTTGAAATCGTCAAGTGCAAGTCCGGCAACGCCACGTTTGACAAACAGCTGTTTACTAGGGTTGTTTTTAGATTAAAAAGCATGAGTGGCATAAACAGGATTTACAACACTGGAAAAGTTACGTGGAATTGTTCAAATATATAATAAATTCAAATAGATTAAAATGAAAATATATTAAAACCAATTTAAATATAATATGATTGATTTCCTGGTACCAATAGGTTTTTCAAATTCAAAAGGAGGCCAAAAAAGCCACAACCCTACTGTTTAGTTTCTCGCTAGTGCGTTGCACCTTTTTCAATGCTCTTTATTTCATGAATTCGCGAACTATGCATAAACGGGACCACTTTTGAATTCATGAATTCTGTCGCATAAACGTAGTACAGCTGACAACAACAATTGCGCACAAAGTAGTTG
>NW_023458557.1:36252799-36253892 GCF_013731165.1 Rhagoletis pomonella
TTTTCTTATTAATAAACTCGGTTTGCACTATGTACTTTTTTGCAAATTTCGACGTGGGTTCTGCGCAAAAATACTGTGGACCGCGTAGCCGGAGTGATATGCACAAGAAATGTTGTATACCTTTGACATGCGGAAGCCCCTCTTCCCCGCAACACAGAAAGGGGAATTCTACTTAGTAAGGGTTATAATCCCTAAGCGCGGCCGAAGGCAGAAGCAAGCGCAACAGGTGGTGGACCTAACAAAGTGCATGTTTTCAATGGCTTGGAAGAAGCTGTTATTGCATTAACTGGATTAACAACCAGAGCTTCAGGTATAGGAGGAGTTCTGGCTTGTGGTTCAACAATTCAACCAGAAGCTGACATAGATGCGCCCATGGTGACTATGCCCGACAGCTCCGCATACCTTTGTGAATCCATTGCCATAGCGTCCTCTTACTCTGCTGCTATAATTGTAAATGCATCAGAACCCATAATTTTCCTCAAAATGAAAATGAAAGCTGAAACAGCATAAAAAAGCGTACGTTACAAGCAAATTATAAAATAAATATAAATTTTAAGAGTTTCAGCAACACACAAAAATAAAGCTTTCGCACGAGCGTTAGTTTGGTTTTTCAACTGTCAAAATTTTACTTTGCATTTGGCACAGCAAGATTCAATTTAATTGTACTTCACCATAGCAAATTTTTCCACCCCGTCTCACCTTGGAGAAAAAAGTTAGCGAAAGACACAAGACCGCGCGCAAACGAAAGAAAGAAAAAAATTATATTCAACAATTTTTATTTAGTTCGAGGCCGTTTTAGAATGAAAATTTATTGTTGAAAAGCAACAATAATTTGAAAAAATTGTAGAAGTGATAGCTATTTCGGAAATCACCACATTTCCTCATCAGACTTCTTTTCAGTAGGCTTCGAACCGACGATCCCACTGACTCATCCAGTTGCCTATGCACCGTGCTAAGTACGCCTTGTAAATTATCGTTTGCTTTTTTCCACTATTTTCATTTTTGTTATGCCAACACAATCAAGCGCAGCTATTCCGCTGCAATTTACTTGATCATATGGTTGTTGGTATTGTTGGTTTTTGCTAATAATTCT
>NW_023458557.1:36253992-36255792 GCF_013731165.1 Rhagoletis pomonella
TGTGGTTCAACAATTCAACCAGAAGCTGACATAGATGCGCCCATGGTGACTATGCCCGACAGCTCCGCATACCTTTGTGAATCCATTGCCATAGCGTCCTCTTACTCTGCTGCTATAATTGTAAATGCATCAGAACCCATAATTTTCCTCAAAATATGTAAAATTAACCAATTTTACAATAAACAAACACATGATGAGTGTTTTTTTTATTTCTTTTCCACTTTGTTTTCCTTCATTCAGCTATCTTCGAAAAACAACTGATAGCTGGCAATGCTGCACATGTTTCCGCAAGGGTTGCAGCATGTGGATTTTTCGTTTTTCGTAGCGTAGCTACGAATTACGAATTACGAAAATTCGGGTTCTAGAATAAGGGGTTACATTTTTTCCCCTTCTCCATCTCCAATTATTCTCTCCTTCATCTACTCCATTCGAAGCTAACTTTACATGAACGAACGACACAAGATCACGTAAGAACCAGAGTGAAAAGAGCGATTTTTAGAGCAGGTTGTACGCCATCTTGTTTCGTTGGAAAAGGAGCTAAAAGTAAATAACCCCACGTCTCCGTTTTCTACTAAATGTGTCTTGCCATCTGTCAAATTTCTGTTTTAACTTTATCCTGTTTTCTCATGTGGGCAGCTTGGTGTCTTAACATATCACTTTCGAAATGGCATCAAGCCAATCAGATTGATCTGTACCCAAAGTAGATGGCGCGGTAAAATGAAAAATGTCAAACTACAAAATGACAGCTGATGTTAAGATAGTGATGGTAAGAAATTCGGCAAGACAGATATGGTTTAACAGTAGAAATTTGCGTTCTCCACCTGACATTTCTGTCTTACCACAGCTTTTGTAACAGAATCTGTAGAAGGTGAAGACGTGGGGTAAAGCAAAGAAAACAACGTAAACCTAAATTAGCCAAAATTATTGTCAGTCACTTTAAACGCACAATTTAGGTAAAATGATGCATTAAAATGTGTTGTCATGTTGAAGTATCTCTTCTTTAGTTAAATAAAAGTGTAAAACTGTGGTACTTTTGATGTAAACAAACGCTCAGCTGACGAACTGGCGAACCCGCTCCCATGAATTTTTTTCTCAAAACCAGTTACAAATACAACGTCACGTTCTTACGTGAGCTTGTATTTTTGGTTCATGGAGCATGTGCCAAATGATAGAAAAGAGGAAATTTTGACGGATCAAAGTAAAAATCTGACATTTCTCGTGGTGAATACGAACGTCAGAATTTTACCTAGCTCATGGGGCTAGGTATAATTTTGACAGCTTATAACCATGTATACACATAATATTGCTTGACGGTAATAAAGAGTGAACATGAAAATGAAAGCTGAAACAGCATAAAAAAGCGTACATTACTTGCAAATTATAAAATAAATATAAATTTTAAGAGTTTCAGCAACACACAAAAATAAAGCTTTCGCACGAGCGTTTATTTGGTTTTTCAACTGTCAAAATTTTACTTTGCATTTGGCCCAGCAAGATTCAATTTAATTGTACTACACCATAGCAAATTTTTCCACCCCGTCTCACCTTGGAGAAAAAAGTTAGCGAAAGACACAAGACCGCGCGCGAACGAAAGAAAGAAAAAAATTATATTCAACAATTTTTATTGAGTTCGAGGCCGTTTTAGAATGAAAATTTATTGTGGAAAAGCAACAATAATTTGAAAAAATTGTAGAAGTGATAGCTATTTCGGAAATCACCACATTTCCTCATCAGACTTCTTTTCAGTAGGCTTCGAACCGACGATCCCACTGACTCAGCCAGTTGCCTATGCACCGTGCT
>NW_023458557.1:36255892-36257702 GCF_013731165.1 Rhagoletis pomonella
GAACCGTAAGCCCCGGAAATTACTTCCATTTTGGCTTGGAACCGCAATTGCTAAAACTTGATTTAGAAGCCTACAGCACGGTGATACTAGACATCGGTGTTGACGGACTTCCCTTGTTTAAAAGCAGTGCTATTGGGTTATGGCCCATTTTAGGGAAAACAGTAAATTTGGATGATGAATACGTTTTTATAATCGGAGTATATTGTGGCAGAGGCAAACCTGCTTGCCCAAATTTGTTTCTACATGATTTCATTGCCGACTTCAAACGCCTTCAAAAATATTACCTATTCTATGGTGGGAAAAATATAGCAGTAGTACTCAGAGCTTTTATTTGCGATGCACCGGCCAGGGCATTCATTACTGGTACAGTTGGACATTGTGCTTTTAGTGTCTGTGCCAAATGCTCCCAATTAGGAGAGAAAATTAAGAATGTTACGGTGTTCTCTGACGACATTGGTGAGCCTAGAACCAATTTCTCTTTCAGGAACAGACTTGACCCCAGTCACCACTGCTTAAAATTTAGACAATCACCAATGGAGCTTGAAGGCTTGGAATTAGATATGATATCACAATTCCCTCTTGACGTGATGCATGTCGTGGACCTCGGAGTTACGAAGAAACTGTTGTATCTAATCGTGAAAAATTTTACTGAAGAAAATAAAGATCAATTTTCAAATACTCTTGAGGAAATATCTGTATGCATACCTAAAGAATTTGGAAGAAAACCGCGGCGATTACATGAACTTTGTCGTTGGAAGGCGATAGAATACCGACAATTCGTTTTGTACACTGGTGGGGTCATTTTAAAGGATTTTCTAGATAACAATAGCTACTACCATTTTTTACTCCTACACTGTTCCTACCGCCTTTTAAATATGCGTTCGAAATTTGAAAAAAACTACCAATGCATTCAAGCCATGCTGAGCGATTTTGTAAAATATTTAAAAAATATTTACGGTAAAGAAACTTTAACATATAATGTGCGCAACTTATTACATTTACGTTAAAGTGCACAAACGACTGGCCACATTATGAGCTTTTCGGCCTACCGTTTTGAAAGTTTTATGCGGGAACTGAAGATGTGTGTAAAAAAACCAAATAAAATTTTACAACAGCTAAGAAACAAGTATTACTTATATCCGATCAGAAAATGCAGCAATAAAATTAGATGTAACAAGAAGAAAGGTGCTATTATCAAAATAAATCAAAACGAAGTTTACATAACTGGTCATTCTCCAAATAATTTCTGCGTGGTGGAAGGAATTGCAGGCTTGAACGAGAAGCAAGTGTTTGCAAAAATTATTTTCGTAAAAAACGGCGAAATTGTTGTCAATATTGTTACTGAAACCTGCAACTTGTTCGATATTCCAGTACCGTCAAACAATTTAGGCATAGTTATCGTTGAAAATATTGACGAAGAAACTCGATTCCTTGTCAAGCCAAATCAAATTAAATTTAAAATGATGGCTTTGCTTTATAATTCAAAGAATGTATTAATTACATTACTCCACAACATTTAGTCGAGCGACATGGAGATACCAACAATTCAGTACAGCCAGATTGGCAATCGTGGTAAGCCTTGCGCAAATAAGGACTTGTTTTCAATTTTAACCCAATAATTTAATTCCCAGATGAAGAAATTATTGAACTTAAAAAAGAACTCGATAAAATATCAAAACAGCAAGATCAAATTATGCAACAGCTTGCCGAAATGAACGTGTTATTGCGGAGAAACTTAGGTTTGTTTGCCGTGTGCCCGAATCAATTCCCTGTTAAAAACTCCCAACAGTTGGATAAAATAAATTGTGAA
>NW_023458557.1:36257802-36258908 GCF_013731165.1 Rhagoletis pomonella
TTTTTTGGCCTTATACCAATTATGTTCAACAATTTTTATTGAGCTCGAGGCCGAAAATCCAATAGCGGGTTTGTTTTTCAACTGTTTGGTGCAGTGTTGCCAGGTCTCCGGCATGAGAAAACGTCCCTCTTTATCTGAAAAAACGTCATTTCCTACCCAAAAACGTCTTTTTCAAATGTATGCACAAAGAATTGTTCTTATTAAACTTTTATTGTATGCAAAGGTACATATGTGCGTAAGGTATAGATATTAAAATGTCATTTGTTCTGTCACATTTAAAATTCATTCTAAACTGGTTTGAGATCGTTAATATAAAAATCATTTTATACATGCACTTGTGATCAGCTGATTAAGTCATCGATTTTGGCTCTTTCTTTTTTGTTTATTTAATGTTTATTATTTTTCCATAAAAGCCTAGCTCGTTATATAACAAACAAAATATAAATCTACATTTCAAAGTATGTGCAGAAATTATAAAAAATCTGATTCAACTTTTTATTCAGATTTTTTAGAATTTCTTTGAGTATGCAGGTTGATAGCCCATTAAATTTCAGGGCAATAATGTGCAAGTTTTAAGATGCTAAAGAATCGCGTTGATTTTTAATACTATTTTTTTCTTGTAAACATATGGTTAAGTGGTATGTTGTCGAAAATGCTAAATTACGTTTTATTAAGAAGGAACATAGCAATATTTCAGCCTTTTTACGTTCATTAAATTTTCAATAAGGGGCCCCATGCGACTAATTGTGTCATTTTCTTTATGCGCTTAAATAAGGGTTAAGTCATCTGTGTCCAAAGAATATATATTTTTTTGAAGCAGCTGCTGCAAAAAACAAAGCTTGTAAAAATTTATTAAGAAAATAATTCAAAATCAGTTCTACTTACAAGATGTAGTAACACAGAAATATTACTGGGAAGTTAAAAAACGTAATTTTTTACACAAAAAACGTCCAAACGTCAACAGGATACAAAAAACGTCCAAACGACGTTAAAAACGGCAACCTGGCAACGCTGGTTTGGTGGCACCATTAGCTGGATTTGCAAGAAACAAACATGCGTGACAATTATATTTAAAGACAATCAGGGCTGCTTGAAATTAATTGAAG
>NW_023458557.1:36259008-36263772 GCF_013731165.1 Rhagoletis pomonella
CCAATGCATATTGCAGGAATTTTAAAGCACGAAACATTTTTCTTCGCAATGGGCAACACGTACGACTTTGCAGCATTGAGACAGAGGCCATTGTTATTCGCCCAGTGCAACAAACATGATAAGTCGCTATTTATTTTAAAACACAGATCACTTGTATCAGTAAAGCTACTCGACAAATACAGCTGAATATCATCAGCATATGCTTGCATACTTACAAATTTACATACATGGAACACATCATTAACAAAGAGACTAAATAGTAAAGGACCAAGTATTGAGCCTTGGGGAACACCACTGGTTATTCTTCTTGGCTGAGAAACTCCTTGTCCCGTGCAAACATACTGGGTTCAGACAGAGCAGCGTTAGTTGACTTTTGTCAAAAGGTATGCGTATGTTATCTAGTATTTTTATACCCGAGCGCACTTGTGCACAAGGGTATATTAATTTTTTTCACATAACGGTTGTTTGTAACAGCCAAAACGAATCGAGATAGATATAGACAAATGTATACATAAATGATCAGGATGAAAAAAGAAATCGATTAAGCCATGTCTGTCTGTCCGTCCGTCTGTCCGTCCGTCCGTGTACACGATAACTCGAGCAAAAATTGAGATATCTCAACGAAATTTGGTATGTAGGTTTCCCTTAATCCAAGGTAGGTTGGTATTGAAAATGGGCGAAATCGGACTGTAATCACGCCCACTTCCCATATAACGGTAATTTCCAGAAATACGAAAACTGCGATATTTTAGTAACTTCTGAAGATTATTCACTCAAAATTAATATTTACAACAATTTTTAGACGAAAACTAAGAGTGTTATAAATTTTTGGAAAATGGGCGGAGCCACGCCCACTTATGGTTACATGTGTATATCTCGGTAACCGCTGCACTAATTTCTTCCAAACTTGGCACAGTTGTTGGCATTGGTACAGCATAAAAAATCGCCGAAAATTTTTAAAATCGGACGATAACCACGCCCACATCCCATATAACGGTAATTTAGAGAAATACAAAATCTTCGATAAATCAGTAAATATTGAAGCTAATTTATTCAAAACTGATGCTTGCAACAATTCTTTACCAAGAAATACGTTAATGGTAAAATTTTGGAAAAAGGGCGTGGCACCGCCCACTTATGATCACATATATGTACAGCGTGGCGACGAAAAACTGTTACCCCGGTTTTTTTGAGAAATAAAAGGGTCGTTTATAGATTTTGCGAAAAAAGTATTTTATTGTCAATTTTCCACAGATTTTACTTTAGTTGTATTAATAAGTTATTAAATTTTAATCCCTATTTACATTTGCCAGCAGTTTAAACTTTGAGAGAAAAGTTCATTTGGCACGCAAGTCTTTTTCAGGTGTATTTTTTCTTAGGCTTTGTATAAAAAAATACAAAAAAGAAAAAACCTGTATAAGGTTGGTCGAATGAATGGCCGTCCTAGTCACCAGTTCTGAGTCTATTCGATTTTTAAGTATGAGCCCTTATGTCGAACAAAAGCGGGAGTATAAGGGACTCAAAATGGACAAAATTTGCCTATGGTTACAGAAGATATGGAATAAATTAACTGACGAAAACCAGCGTGCCAAATGAACTTTACTCTCAAAGTTTACACTGCTGGCAAATGTAAACAAGGATTAAAATTTTAAAACTAATTAATACAACTAAAATAAAATCTGTGGAAAATTAACAACAAAATACTTTTTTGGCAAAATCTATAAAGGACCCTTTTATTTCTCAAAAAAATCTGTGTAACAGTTATTCGTCGCCACGCTGTATATCGGTAACTGTTCTACCAATTTGTACCAAACTCGGTGTGGTTATTGTGCTTGGCACATATAAGCAAAACGTTGAAAATTATTAAAATCGGACTAAAATTACGGCCGCTTTTCATATAACGGTAAATTTCAGAAATGCTTGAAACTTCAATATTTCGAAATTTAAGGACGCTAATTTACTCAAAATTGATACACCCCGGCTTGCCATCTAGCGGTAGGTTTCGGAAAGGTGAAAAAACATATATTTAATACTTGCGCCGGGTATTTAATGTTCGGCTCCGCCCGAACTTAGACTTTTTTACTTGTTAATAATGCGGTTGAGCAGCTGTGCTTAGCTCTAAATCCTGACTGAAACGGTGAAAGTAAATTATATTTAAGCACATGTGCACTGACTTGCTCCGCTAACAAGCTTTCAAATACTTTAGACAGAGCTGGCAAAATACTTATGGGTCTAAAATCCCCCGGAGAGCTTGGTACTTTACTTTTGGGATGAGGTCTCACAATGGCTACTTTCCACGCTTGAGGAAAGCAAGAAGTCGTTATGGAATGATTAATTACATGCATAATGGTACTTATTATTAATGGCAAAATGATTTTAATAAACTTAATAGGAATTCCGTCTGCTCCAGTTGCATTGGTACCAATTCTATAAATACATTGTATTATATCATACTCTGACACAGCCGAGAACTCAAATTTACTACCCGAATAACAAGAAGAGACACACGGCACAACATTAACAGGTTTTAAGCTACATAGAGGACTTTGAACAAAGGCATTATTAAGAATATCTGCACTCAGAGTACACTCTGGCACAACTTTACCACATACGCGTAGACCTTTTAGATTTCGCCACAAGGCACCTGGTGGAAGACGTGACGAAAAGAATTTACATTTCTCCATTTTAATAATCCTGGTAGCCAGGTTCCTTGCTACCTTATAAGATTCCCAGTCCGCATCACACCTTTTCCTCCTCCAATGGCTGTATGTTTTATTACGCGCTTTAATCTATACTAATTATATAAAGAGAAGTCCCTTTTTTTTGTAACAGGTAATCTCGCGAACGGCTGGTCCGATTTTCATGAAATTTTGTATACAAATAGCTTTCGGTAACCACCATATTTTAGGCTAAAAAACTTTTACTTTTTTCGGGTAGGTGGACCAGGGACCGGTCTATTCGAAAAAATCTCACTATAGTCCGATTTGCTTAAAATTTAGTACGTAAGTAGCTTTTTAGCATATATTAGCATATATGACCCATTTTTTCCGGGAAGTGGTCCAGGGACCGATCTATTCGAAAAAATCGAATTTACGGTCCGATTTGCTTAAAATTCGGTGCGCAGATAGCTTTTTAGCATGTATTAGCATATGTGATCAATTTTTTCCGAGAAGTGGACCAGGGACCGATCTATTCCAAAAAAATATTTATGATCCGATTTGGCTAATGTTTTAAGTATGTATGCAATACTATTGCAAAAACGTGCTGCTAAGTGGTGCTGAAGTCGAGCTATTACTAAAAATAGCCAAGTGAGCAAAGGGGCCGTGAAGGTCAGATTAAATCGACCTGTTGCACCAATGAGTATATCGAACGCTCCTGCGTTGCAATTGGCCCAATGGATGTGATTTTCCAATATTATTGTGCTTTCAAACTTTTAAGGTAATTCGTCTGAAATAAGTATATGTATATTGCATTTCTGTAGAACAATGATTCGCACCCATTTTGAAATTGCCACCTACTATACTGTAAAGCTTCTAGGACATTCACTA
The DNA here is from genome assembly GCF_013731165.1 of Rhagoletis pomonella. Taxonomy (NCBI): domain Eukaryota; kingdom Metazoa; phylum Arthropoda; class Insecta; order Diptera; family Tephritidae; genus Rhagoletis; species Rhagoletis pomonella. Next base: position 36,262,557 of record NW_023458557.1, read on the forward strand.
TAGAACCGGGTCATTGTTGCCGCCAGGGAGTGAAGAGGAAAAAATTTATTTCGCTTTGCGAATAACCGTGCTATGAAATGCCGCACAGCTGGAATTTCAAGAACGGATATAACACTTTCCTTAGGTTATTTAAAGCGGCAAATAACCACCAAACCTTAATCTTAGCAGACAAATGTGCCAATGGAAATCGTAAACGTGAATTGTTGGTAAAAATGTTGGACCAAAAAGTTTCAATAAAATATATAAAAATTTTGGGCGGGACGAAGTTCGCCGGGTCTGCTAGTTACAGTATATTTTGCTTTGCTGCCTCTATGCTTAAGTGCACATTTAAGATACTTACCCCAAAATGCGCATCAAAAGCATTATTTTTAACATTTATAAGGAAACTGCTCCGATAGATGCATTCAACATACCTGCACATTGGCGATACCTGCCTTAAAAATTGTGCGACTAGTATCAATTATCAATCAAAGTATTACGTTTACCTGCACTGGCCCTACAATTACCTAATTTTACAACCTTTTATTTATTTTGCTCATCTCGCAGAACAACGAAAATGGCTATCAATTTATGTAGTTATATAGATAATTAGATAACATTCGGTAAAAATTTCGCTTGCAGTAATTTCTACATGGTAAGTGCTCCGCCAATATTTGGTTTCATAGGGATTCGGATACCTTCCTCATTGAAGTAGTAAAGAAAATTCGCTTAAGGGCCTTTTTCGGTTACGTGCACAAGTTTTTCGTGCAAAGAAGGATGTGCAGCTAAGGAAAATATACTGTACAGCCCTAACCTTATTGTTGTACCATGGGCATTATGTGGATTTAACTTTACGAATACGAACAGGAATATGTTTATTGAAAGCATCAGAAATTTTATTATTAAGAAAATCTATCTTCTCATTTACGGTTGATAGACCCCAGCATTCACACCAATTAACACAGGACAGATCAGAAAATAGAGCATTGCTGTCAAGCGAGCGGTAATCTCTAAAGGTGTGCTTCCTACACTCGAGCGGTCAAATTTAAGGTCCAATGTGCAAAAAACAAGGTCATGATCTGATAAAAATGATATCTGTCCAAAGTTTAGCACAATTGCACTGTCAGAAATAATAAAGTAGTCCAGTAAACTAGGACTGCAATTTTTGGCATATCTTGTAGGTACATATGTACATATTAACAACAGAGAGGCCAGCTCCGGCAACATTATCCAACAA
>NW_023458557.1:36263872-36275997 GCF_013731165.1 Rhagoletis pomonella
CTCCATTAACTTTGTAACCTTACTATTTAATTATTTTTTTATTTGTATTTCCCTCTATATTTTTAATTTATATATACATACTTGTAATAAGGGAATCATATAGACGTTATTGTATTCGTATGTCCTTTGTTTGTAATAATTATTGTTTGTTGTACTATAAAAGATAAGACATCTTATTGTACTAATTATAATCATTGAAATGAATAAGTATATAAATACAAAATAAGCAAAGGGGATCCCTTTTGGCGCCGGCCAAACAGCTGATTTTGACAGCAGTGAACTGCTTGCTGTGTGCAGAACTTAAACCTTTAACCTAAGGTTAAAAGCTTTAAAAAGCTATATCTTAAAGCGACTGAAAGCTTCAGTTCAAAGCTCTAGGCTTGAGCTTCCAGCGCTCAGCTTAAAGCTCTGAGTCAAAAGCTACCCTTTATAAGGTGATGCCAACTCACCAGAAAGGGCCGCAAATAAAATATGGAGAAGGGAGAAAATTTTCCAGATCCTTTTAAAAGGGGTGGCAAGATCTTGAGGTCACCAGTCGTGGATGCAGGTAGGTATGCGCGAATGAGTTCGTCGCCTAACGCTCCAGCACCGGAAGGAGCACGATCCTCTCCCCTAGATCTCAGCCGTGATTGCATAGAAATAGGGGTAAACATGGCAGCAAAAAGTCACAATGTGCAGAAAAACGATGCGTTGCTCATATTAGGTAATAAGCTGAGTAGCCTCGTTGAGATGATGGCACTTCCCAGACGCTCCATACATCAACCGATGAGAGACTTGGTGGATGAAATCGTGATATTATACGAGGAAGTGAAGTCGTTAAAGTGCAATAAAGGAGTGGCAAAGGAGTCCCACAGATGTAAAGCCACTCAAACTTCTCCACCCTTTAAAAAGGTAAAAAAATACTCCTAAAAGAGGCCTCGAAGACCCCGCGACTAGTGAGGTTAACCCGGCAAAGCGGCCCGGAGTTATCGAAGTGGCTACAAGCCAAAATAATGGCGAAGGGAAAACAATGGTGTCCTATAGAGATATTTTGGCTAACACTAACCAAACAGCCCCCGGCGATTGGATCGTGAAAAAAGGCAAAAAGTCTAATAAGGCTAAGCCAAACCCTAAACCGGTTAAACCGAATGCCATTGTTATCAAGAAGGTAGGCGACATGTCTTACAGCGATATGCTGAAAACAGTAAAAAGCAGTGCTGACTTAAAAAAGCTTGGCGAGCAAGTCAAAAGAGTACGCAAAACTGCCAAAGGAGTAATGCTGCTCGAACTCAATCATGTATACGAGGAAAATACAGAACTTTTTAAGAAGGTCGTGCAAAATCTGCTGGGAAATGAAGCGGAAATAAAAGCTCTATCCAAGGTAACCTCGATAGATACATGATCTAGATGAGATCATCACAAAAGAAGATATAGCTAAGGCTATAATAAAAGCCATATTGCTGGTGGCAAGCAGGGTCCATTCTTTCAGCGTGCGTTAAAAAAAAGAGCAAAGATATGAAGTTGCTGCAGCTAAACTTAAACCACTGCGAAGCTGCCCAGCAGCTGCTCTGTCAGACAATTATTGAGGAAAGCATTGATGTAGCAATCCTAAGTGAACAGTACAAGAAACCTAACCAAGGTACTTGGATCTCTGATCATAAAAAGAAGGCCGCGATATGGGTTTGCGGAAAAAAGGCATTAGTGGCAAACCTAGCAGTCATGAGTTTTTTGTTAAAAGAAAGATCGACGGGATCTATATTTACAGCTGCTATGTATACGGTGACCATATTAACCATCGTAAAATAAAGGACATTTTTTTCAAAATGATTTGGGAATACAACTTATATGATAAAAGTACCTTACCCATATCGTAATTTAAATCAAATATTTATCAGTTGATTATATTATTTAATTGTACAAGTTCCCCTGCTGTAGCGAAAAATGAAGCTAAATCCTTTTCAAGGACTTCTCATTCCCTTGCTACCAAAATGCGTTTATCATAATTCATACTGCGAGACGAAGCCAGCACACAGTGGTTCAAAATTGGAATTTAATGGTCATAATCCACCCTAGCCTTAATTTTTAAACCACTTTTTACTGAAAAGCAAAAAAAAAATTATTTTGGTGAAAATTTTTTTATAACATTTCCAAATTTTTTGTGTACTTTTTTTTGTTTTGGGTGAACCATACAATTGTTTTGAACTTTCTGTGATCTAACATTTATTACCTGGAACATGAGAATACATTTTTTTCAAAACTGCTACTTTTTCTGCATTTTGTACCAAAAAAATTTTATATAATATATATAATAAATAAAAATTCAGAAATCAGGCTCAACTGGTCCATTGCAAATATTGTAAGCTTTCATAAAAAAATTATAAGTAATCAAATGAAGTGAAAAATGAAGGCAGTGAATTACGAACACTAAATGCCGGCTTTGAACCACTGTGTAGCAGGGGTTTACTGTTCTCTTCCAATGGAACTGGAAACTCAACGTACAAGACGATCCTGGGCACAACTTTCCCTGTGCTTTGTAGATTGTACAAAGATAACCGATTAAATAGAAACCCTTAAGTCGGGTGCGAAGAAAACTGGCGAAGGTTTTCATTATATTTTATAATGGATTTTTATTTTTCATATTCTGCGTTTAAAAATTTACCTCTGAAAAATGCAGAGCCGATTTAAAGGACAGTTTAAGAAATAAAGGACAAAAGGTGTCCTTTATTTTGAAAAAAAATTATAAAGAACAGGGGGTTAAAATAAAGGACTGTCCTTTAAAATAAAGGACGGATGGTCACCGTAGCTATGCACCACCGAGCCTCAGTCAGCAGGAATTTGAATTGTTACTAAGACTTGTGCAAGATGCCACGATGTATTCTCCAAAAGTAATAGCTGGAGGTTTCAATGCTTGTGCTTTAGAATGGGGCAGCAGTAGAACAAATAATCGAGGTCATGCCTTGCTAAGAGCATTTGCTTCCCTGGACCTGCTTCTATTGAATACAGGCAACAGAAACACGTTTGAGAAAAACGGCAGAGGCTCCATTATTGACAAAAACCACGTGGAAGCTAAGCGATAGGTATACGCACAGTGACCACTTATCTATAATAATTGAAATAAAAAGTGCAATTACAGTGTCTCGTCAAAACGTCCAAAGTGATGTAAGTAGTTGGTGCACAAAATCATTTGATATAACTATGTTTAAATTAGTAATTAGCGAAATAAGCAGCGTTATGAATATGCGGGGGAATGCAGAAATCCTCTCAGAAGCCCTCACTAAAAGTGTTATCAAGGCATGCGATTCTTCTATGAGTAGAAAGGTCCGCAGAAACGACCGGAGACCCGTATACTGGCGGACGGTTGAAATAACGTCGTTACGGCCACAATGCAATAAAGCTAGAAGAAAATTCCAAAGAATAAGGTCGGATGAACTAAGGTATAGTTTTAAATCATTGCGTAAGAAATTAAAAGATGCTATAAAAACTAGCAAAAGAGATTGTTTCAAGGAACTTTGTAATGAAATTGATGAGTATCCTTGGGGCGGCGCCTATAAAGTGGTAATGAAAAGGTTCAAAGCTAGCCAAATGCAGATGCCAACATGCCCGACGTTGCTAAAAGAAGTAGTAGAGACTATTTTCCGCGGACGGATGCTATGGCAAATGCCTGTGTTCCTCCTGTAAAGAAGGAGGAAATTGAAAGTGCGGCCAAACGATTAAAAAACAACAAGGCTCCCGGTCCTGATGGTATCCCAAATATTGCCATTAAAGCGGCAGTGGATACAACCCCATCAGTATTTTCGAAAGTTTTTAATAGATGCTTTCAAGACGGTATATTTCCGAATAGATGGAAAAGGCAGAGGCTGGTCCTACTCCCAAAGATTAGCAAACCGCTGGGGGAACCTAGCTCCTAGACCCCTGTGCATGATTGATACTTTAGGTAAGTTGTTGGAGCGTATCATCTGTGACCGTCTATGGAAGCATATTGATTCTACGCATTGTTTGTCTGATGCACAGTATGGTTTTCGAAAAGGTAGGTCAACAGTCGACACAATACGTAGAGTCACTGACATAGCCGAAGAAGCAATAAAAGGTAAACGCTGGAAAAACGGCTCAAAAGAATACTGCGCGGTAGTAACCCTAGATGTTAAGAATGCGTTCAACTCACTAGGCTGGCCGCATATTATTAGTGCGCTGAATTCGATCAGCACCCCGGGATATTTGATAAACGTAATAAGTAGCTATCTATGTAATAGAGTTCTTTATTATAGTACTGATGCAGGTACGAAGGATTATGTCGTTACCAGAGGTGTTCCTCAAAGTTCCGTCATCAGTAACACAATCGGTTGTTATGTATGCGGCCCCTGTTTGGGGACATGCACTCAAACATAAATCGTACGCTAATAAGTTAAACTCGACTTTCCGGCTTAGTGCCCTACGTATATGTAGTGCTTTCCAGACAGTTTCGCATGATGCCGCCAGTGTGATTGCTGGTATAATGCCTGTTGATCTAATGGCTAGCGAGATCCAGCGCACCTACTTGACCTCCCGATCCAAAGGCAGAGCCCTCTTTAAGCACGAGATCGCGGCCGAACGCCAAAAAAGCCTCGCCCAATGGCAACAACGGTGGGAAGCGTCTTCGTCGGGTCGCTGGACCTTCTGACTCATCCCGAGCATCGAAGCCTGGCTGAGCAGATCACAGGGCGAAGTAGATTTTTATATGACCCAACTGTTGAGTGGGCATGGCTGTTTCAGACAGTACTTGTGCAAGTATGGTCATGATGACACAATGGCGTGTGGTTCATGTGGAAATGTACCGGAAACTGCAGAGCATATAGTCTTTGCATGCCCTCCTTTTTCCGCTAAAAGAAACAAATTAAAAGATTTGGTTCTGACTAGTCCGAGTCCTGAAAACTTGCTATCATACATGATAAATGACATTAAGGTCTGGGACGGAGTGAAATCTGTCAGTAAAGAAATAATGACTGAGCTTAGAGCAAGGGAACAACGCCGCCGGATAGAGAGAGGCTTTAATCAGTGAAATAAATGAAGTGAAGTGAAATAATGACATTAATTGTGTTTTACTCTTGTTTTTTACTCCACAGGGAATCTCTTCCCGAAGCACAGACGGCAAAACGCTCCTGAACCCCTTATCACAAATGTGGATGGGTGAATACGGAAATGGCGTTATGGAGTGAGGCATTCTGTATGCCATGGCCCCTCTCTGATGAAATGCGAAAGCAATCCCGGGGAGGTGGCTTCATCGGAGTTTCATACGGGCCACTTGATGGATAGTGCGAACCACCGAGGTTGATGTCTAGACTTTATAGGATTATAGGAACCTTGCAAAGCAAAGCTTTTATAGCTGTCTGGACACACAACATTGAAAGTTTCTGGACACGCAACATTGAAAGTGACTGGACACACAACATTGCATGTTGATAAAACCGTTGTAAAACTAAAACTACATATATTATTGTTTACAGTATTGGTTAACCGTTCATACCAATCTTTAAGATTAAACAAAACAAATTAGCGCCTTTAAATAAAATAATTAACGTATTGTATAAAAAACTTTTGTGAAATATATTAATACCTCTGAGATTTATTCCATTCATATCAAACATTTTTTTTTTGTGTGTGAAAATACAAAATCAGACATTTTATGCATTTCAATAAAAAAAAAATACTGAATTCGTTTCAAGTTGCATACACTCACACTTTTTTACCAATACACTCACACTTTGCAAATTGCCTATCATCGATTTTTCTTTCAAGACGCTTAGCTTTGGGAAGTAAGTTTTTGTTTTCAGAAAATTGTCTGCTTAATGAAATATAGAAAATAAATAAAATAAAAAATAAAAAAACTTTTTAATATGCCACGCTTTTATAAATGGACTAAAAAGTAGAAAATAGTATTTCTCAGTCCCATAGAATTTGTTTTGATAACTTTTGATTTTGAAATTTTAGCAAAAGTGATTATAAACAATTTATGAGATTGAAAATGAAAAGCGTGGGGAGCATGTAATAGACTTGAATTGATTTGAAAATTAATATATGTATGTATGTGAGTATATGAATAACGATCGCTTAATTTCGATCTCAAATTTTGTATATTCGCTGTAGAAATTGTAGGTCTATGTTATATAGTTTGACTATTGTCAATTAAATTATCTTTGTATTGCATGCGCTCCTCGTTTTTCGTTTTCAATCACATAAATTGTTTATAATGACCTTTGCTAAAATTTCCAAATCAAAAGTGATCAAAACAAATTCTGTGGGACTGAGAAATACTATTTTCTACTTTTAAGTCCATTTATAAAAGCGTGGTACATTAAAAACCTTTTTATTTTTTTTTTAAATAAAATATTAATTTAAAATATATTTAAATGTGTGTAGTAGAAAAAAGTGACCACGGTGGCAAAGAGAAGAAGCTTAAGTTTTCCTCGAGTTGTGAAAATAACAAGGACAACCAATTTGACAGCTAACGAGCTTTGATTGAGATTATATTTATATGTAAACTTACTTTAATGCTTTGCCGTTCGCATATGGGCAAATCTAAAATATTGGTACACTTTCAAAATAAAAATTTGAATTTTTAAATTTGTGAGCACACCTATGTTTTATATATCATTTTATTCGTAATCTCTTAATAAATCGATTAATATAAGTGTAATTAATTTTCATCAAGTGCTTCAAAAGTAAGACGAGGAATAAACATGAAATAGAAAACAAAAGAATAAGCTGGGTTCAAATTACGCTGTTCAAGTTGTAAACTTTGAGCAAAGATTTTGAAAGCTGAACTCACTTAATTGGGACGTTCTAAATTCAATGGGATACCCCGTTTTACCAGATTGGCTCCGGTTTTCGAGATAACGGTACTTGAAAATTTGATTAAATTTTAACTATTTTATAAATAGCTCCCTCAGTTTTGAAGTTATTTTACAAAAATTTTGCACATAACAGTTTTTTTTAATATTACCTTAATTATTCCTTAAAATTATCGAAATAGGTTCACATTAACATATAGCTCCAATACAACTAATTACTCAGATATATGTTTTTGCGCTATAACTCTAACTTCATATCTGAATAAAATAATTGTATGTTAGCTATAAGTAAAAGTGAACCTATACTAAATTTTTACCTGCTCTATTGGAGGAGTTATAACGCAAAACAACGTCTCTGATCAATCAGTTGTATGGGAGCTAGATGTTTTAGTGAACCGATTTCGACGATTTTATGGAATAGTTTATTGGAGATCACGTACTGCATGCGCATTCAAATGGCATTAGTATTAATTAAGTTAAAATGATGTAAGACTCTGTACATACTGTAATGTTTCATTTTCCATTCATTCCATATGATTCAACTTCAATTGTATTATTCTTAGCCTATTTCCTTTTTTTATCTGAATTTTGTACAACACACAACACACGTTTTCTTATTAAAGGCAAAAGGAATTTATCCAACATAATCGCGTTTAATCCAAAGTATTATTGCCCAATCCTTATTAAAGACTACAGGCTATGGGCCTCCCCACATTGCATGGCAGTAATATTTTTGGAAAATAAGGAAATAAATTCGAGATAATTAATTTACACGTGTTGTAAAAGGTTATAAGAAAAGCAGACAAAAAATGGCGTCAGAATCGAGATATGCAATTAATAAATAAAACAGCAATAATTATTTCAATTGGCGGTACAAGATCGAAAGACTGATTAAAGAAAAAGGTGTCTGGGGTGCGATAATTGATGATCCACTGGTTTCAAAAACGACAGCATGGCTGGAAAAAGATGAGAAGGCACACACGACAATCGCACTTAACTTAGAATACGATCAAATTCAACACATTCGAAATTGTGAGACGGCAAAAGAAGCATGGGCTAAGTTGAAAGAAATTTACGAGAAAAACAGTACAAGCAATCGCGTTAATATTCTACGTACCATCATGAAACAGCGACTGGAAGAAGGTGGAAATGTCGAAACGCATGTCAATACTATGTACCAAAAATTGAAGGCTTTAGGTACCGATTTGAAACCAGAAGTGTTCATGAGTGCAACATTGCTTGGGTCTTTACCATCAAGTTATGGTCCATTGATAACTGCACTCGAAGTACGTGAAGAAAAGGATTTGACAGTGAGCTTAATTACTTCAAAATTAATTGACGAATATAAGCGCCGTGAAGAAAGGCAACAAGAAGGTAACAAAGATGCAACTGCACTAAAAGTCAGTTCATTGAGACATAAAGATGGTTAGGTTAGGTTACGGTGGCAGACCCGCAAAGGGGACTCACTTAGACATTTGGTTGTCCATTGTGATACCACATTACATAAGGGAGAAATTCGTTTGAACGGTAACTGCGTAAAAATTACAAGAAGCGCTGGGTGCTCATAATAAAGTTCTTCAAACAGCTGATGTCCACTCCGGAGAGTTCCTCGGGAGAGTCGATGAAATGCGCACCGAGATGCTTGAACCGTAATCTAGCGAATGCCGGGCAGTTGAGTAGGAAGTGCTGAGATGATTCCACATCGTCTTCCAGGCAACTGCGGCAGTAGGGATCCGTGACGATATTGAGTCGCAACGCGTGGGTTCCCATTGGACAGTGTCCGGTCAGTACGCCTGTGAAAATCGAGAGCTGACGCTTAGCCAGCTGCAGTAGCTCCCTTGACCGCCTGCGGTCCACAACCGGCCAGAAGGATCTTGCAACTTTGCAAGTCGGGGTTTTTTCCCAGCGCTCGCTGAGCCGACCGTAAGGCCATCTGTCCAAAGCAGGCCACAGGTGGCCAACGGAACTCCAATGTCCTCCCGGTCCGAGGTGATGGCCTCAAGGGTGCCCTGCCTGGCCAGTTCATCAGCCCTGCAGTTTCCCGCGATATCACTATGCCCCGGGACCCAGATCAGCTTGATCTGGAAGTATTCCGAGGCAGTTGAGAGAGAAGCCAGGTTGGCCAGCCAACCAGTTTTGTACACCATTAGCGATCCCAGCGCCCTGATTGCCGCTTGGCTATCAGTGTATATATTTAACCTCCTTGTTGACAGTACATTGGTGCATAGCCAATCGGCTGCCTCTTTTATAGCGGCCACCTCTGCCTGAAAGACGCTGCAGAGATCCGGCAGTTTGAAAGTAAGATCTACTGAGAGTTCCTGACAGTAGACACCTCCTCCAACTCTACCTTCCATCCGTCTGTAAAGATGTTTATTGGACCTCTTCTCCAGAGACTACCCTTCTTCCATTCATCCCTTGAGGGGATGTGCGTGGAGAAGGATCCTTTAGGGGCCAGCCTCGGGTGACTCCGGTCCATTTCTTTCGGCACGAAGTCGAAGCTTTCGAGAATCGTCGAGTGCCCGTGCGCTGGATTGAAAGAGAACCCAGAGCTTTTGAGCCTAATGGCTGAGCGGACCGCCGCTACATTGCCCGAAATGTCGACAGGTGCGACATTGAGCATAGCATTCTGCGCTAAGGTTGGAGTGGTTCCGAGCGCCCCGCTGATCCCAACGAGGGCTGCCCTTTGCACGCGCTCTAGCTTCCTGACATGAGTGGTCTTTTCCAGTGAACTCCCCCGGACGATGACCCCATACAACATTATTGGCTTAATTATGGTTTCATACAGCCAGTGCATCACTTTTGGGGAGAGGCCCCATCTCTTCCCTATGGCATTCTTGCAGCAGTAGAGGGCCACCGATGCCTTCCTCACTCGTTCCTCGATATTAGGTTTCCATGACAACTTCCCGTCCAGGATCACGCCCAAGATTTTGACCCTGTCAGAGAGGACAAGTGGAACATCCCCTATCGAGGGGAGCTGGGCCTGAGGCTTTTTGTACCTCCTGGTAAAAAGAACGAGCTCCGTCTTTCCAGGATTGACAGCAAGCCCGCAGCTAGCGGACCAATTTGTGACCCTGTTTAGGTACCCTTGCATAAGATCGTAGAGAGTGTTCAAGAACTTTCCTCTGACGATGAGTGCCACGTCATCCGCGTAGGCAATAACCCGGCATTCAGTCCTTTTCAATTCCTCCAGGACGTCGTTTATCACGATTATCCAGAGGAAGGGTGAAAGGACGCCTCACTGCGGGGTGCCTCTGCCAACTTTACGCTGATCAGAGGCGTTGCCCAATTCCGCTGTGACAGTTCTGTCGTGCAGCATGTGAGAGATGAGCCTTACTAGGTAGCTCTCGACTCCGAGCTTAGTAAGGGCTCTTATTATCGCCCCGGGAAGGACATTATTGAAAGCCCCCTCGATATCAAGGAAGGTACCCACTACAAAATCTTTGTTGTTAAGAGACCCCTCTATAATGTTTACGATTGAGTGCAGGGCAGATTCCATGGATCTACCTTTCAGGTAGGCGTGCTGAGAGGGGCTAAAACTCTCTCGAGGAATCCTGTTTCTTATGCGCAGGTCAATGAGTCTCTCAAAAGTCTTCAATAAGAAAGATGAGAGACTGATAGGTCTGAAGTCCCTCGGGGATACATGATAGTTCTTTCCTGCTTTGGGGATGAACGTGACCCTTACGCACCCCCAAGCCCCCGGGATGTACCCTCTTTCTAGGCAGCTTGCATAGATAGGGGTGAGCCAGCGACACGAGATCTCCACAGCCTTTTGCAGCTGCGCAGGAATGATGCCATCCGGTCCAGGGGACTTGAAGGGCTTAAAAGAGTCGATTGCCCAGAGCAGTCGGCGCCTCTCCAGTAGTTCACCGGAGGAGGAGGTAGAGCATTCGCCATTTCCAGCACCGGTGGGTTCACGCGGTGCAGAATTTCTTGGGAAATGAGTATCAAGGAGTAGCTTAAGCGATTCCTCTCCACTCATCGCCCAGTTGCCCTCTTCGTCCCTCCGGTATCCCAAGGGTACGGGATTCCTCACAAGGAATCGCCTAAATCGAGATGATTCATTACAACCTTCTACGGCTTCGCAGAAGTTTCTCCATGACTCGCTTTTGGCCTTTCTTATCTCGGACTTATAGACGCCTAGTCCGATCTTATAGAGTTCCCAGTCGGAGTGTTGTCCACTCTTCCTGGCTTTATTGAATAGGCGTCTACTCGTCGCCTTGAGTTCTGAGAGCTCCACCGTCCACCATTTTGGTCGTACTTTGCCCCCAGGCCTACTCAGCGGGCATGAGATTTCGATGGCGCTCCTACAAGCCGATGTAAACTTATCCACCATAGCATCAATCGAGCCTTCGGTGCTTAAGCTCTCCTGGGGGGCCTCTGGGAGTAGTTCCCGAAGTTTTTTACTATAGAGGTCCCAGTTTGTTCTCCTAAGGTTACTAAAGGGGATACTTTTGGGACGATCTTCCTCCAGAAAAAACTGGATATACCTATGGTCCGAGAAGGAGTGATCATTAAGAACCCTCCAGTCGGAAACTCGGGATATTACAGAAGATGAGGCTAGGGTGAGGTTAAGGAGCTCTTGCCTTGCCGTGGTGATAAAGGTCGGTTCGTTTCCTGTATTACAGATACATAAGTCTTCACTTAGAATATAATTAAAAAGTGACTCACCTCTTGCATTGATATCTGAGCTTCCCCAGCACGAGTGTCGTGAATTTGCATCTGATCCAATAATTACATCGGCTTTCCGTCGCCTCGCTTTGGCTATGGCTTCACGTAGCAGTAATGGAGGTGGTTCCACCTCGACGTCATGGGCCATGTATGCGGATATAATCCAGAGCTTTCTGGCACCGCTATCCAGGCTGAGAGTCACAATGTCCTCGTTGCTGAAATTAGGTAGAATTAGTGCTTTGAATTCATTTCTGATGAGCATGCAGGATCTTGGTCTACCTGCTAGATTCTGCACCATCAGCTTGAAATTAGGCGTACTGATCCCGGAGATACCGCTATTGCTTAGCCACGGCTCCTGGATCAGGACTACGTCGGCTCCACCTTGCTCAAGGTGGATAAGGAGATTTGCGGACGCCGCCTTAGAGTTTTGGAGGTTTATTTGCAGGATCTTCATCCTCCAAAGTCCGCTAAAGCCACGCCAGTTCGACGGCCTCATTTACTGAGGCTAAGAGCCTCTCTTCCTCCGCCCTGTCGTAGAACCGTCCGATGCTGACGACGGATCCCTCCGTTGAGAGAGTATCCTCAGCACTTTCGGCCCCCGACATGACAGTAACGGACGATTTCCTCAATCTCCTCCGGAGCTTAGGGCTCGGT
>NW_023458557.1:36276097-36277511 GCF_013731165.1 Rhagoletis pomonella
CAGTAACGGACGATTTCCTCAATCTCCTCCGGAGCTTAGGGCTCGGTGGGAGCCAGACGCGGGCCCGCGGGCGGGCAGGAAGATCCTTTTCCTCCACGGCTTCCAGCTTGGCGCCCTCCCAAACCTCCCCCACCAGAGACACTGCAGACTTGTATAGTGATGCCGACCGCTCGTCGGCGCATACAATTCTTTTGTGGATGCCATGATGCCACCCACCATCCTCACAGCGCGAAGGTAGACCAGGGTTTCCTCTGACCACCTTCAGAAAGACAGAGGAGATGGCTGCTGCCACGCGCCTCCAGTTTTCCCTGGATATGGTGCCATCTTCTCTGCCTCGATCGAGGACCCCCAGGGTAGTTGATCCCGCCTGCTTAGCGATTTCGCTGAACAGAGCAGGCGCAACCCCATTCCTGGGTCTTTTTGCGTGGGACCCTTCTCCCTCTTGAGACCTTTGTCTCTTAGGACCCGTAGGAGGCGCACTCGCGTCTCCTTTCTTCGGGTTCTTGGCCTTCTCATCCAGGCCACACAGCACCCCTTTGGCCCACTCGAGCGTTTTAAAATGTTTCTCAGTGAGCTGAGAAGCATCTTGATCGCCATAGCGCTCCAAAATCTTGGTAGCCATGCGCCTGTCGGAGAAAGCCTCTCGGCCCGACGATTTTTGCCGTTTAGGCATTCCCGAAGGCTTCTTATGGGGAGCCTTCGAGAACAGACCCGGAAGACTGGGAGAGGAGCCCGCGCTGGTGCTGGCGATTCCGTCTAGCACCCCCTTTAATCGCTCTCTCAGTCCGGCCCCTTGCCTAGAGACCCCCACTGTGCCCGGTTCCGGCACTCCTGCCCTCCCAGTGGCGACAGCACCTGTCCCCCCCGGAAACATTTAAGTGCGTCGGCTTCGACGCGTTCTTACCCCCCGAGCGAATATCCGTTGAGGATCCCCTAGAGGTAAAAATTGTAGAACGAGGCGGTTTCGCCTCGCATACCGCAGGTGGTGCTGTAGCCCCCCCCCCCAGATGAGCCGGCTTTGGGGGTCGGCTCCGATACCCGCCACCCCTCGAAGGCTTATTTTTTTGTTGGTGTATTGTTTTTTTGTTGTTGTTGTTGCCTTTCATATTCTGTTGGGTCCCCGCTCAGAGCCGCTATCCAAAACCCGAGCGTGTAGTCGCCTTTAAATGGTCCCATAGCTACCTCTGAACAAGACTATGGCGAGGGTCGACCCACGCTCTTATGGGGTCATGAGTTCAGAGCCGACCAGCGCAAAGACGGGAGTCCTCACAACCGCACCTACACCACCAACTTAACGGCGACGGGAATTGGAACGTACCCTGAGGCCTGCCAGGGTTTTAACGGGACGGGGGCAGTTGCGGCATTAGCCCACCAGCCATTTCTGCTGAGTGTTACCCCAGCATACTCAGGTGGT
>NW_023458557.1:36277611-36287910 GCF_013731165.1 Rhagoletis pomonella
ATTTTCTTTTGCTTTCTGCCCACCGTTCAACAATCATTCATGCACAAGTCCGCGATGAACGGTCGTGCAGCCCTCAGTAAAATCACTGCTGAAGTCAGACCATTTATATGAAAAATTCATCAGTCTTTATATGGGAGTTGTCACTGACGCCTCCTCACTAGGTAAGTGCTTCATCATGGTTTTACTTCAGATTTTTACAACTTGGACTATAAAGTTTTCAATGTGTTTGTAAATCGTTTGATTTTCAGGGGAAAGTGGTGAGCCGTGGCTGGCAGGGTAATTTGCGTTGGAAGGGGAATATTGGCATGTCGTAAAATGTTATGCAATATACATGAGGTTGTCGGTAACTTCTGGTGCGGTTGCGATTGTCTGGGAAATATTCGGAAATATGCACACAATATTCCAAAAGCGTTTTCCGTGGTTCTCCGTGCTCGATAAAGACGATAATTGAATACAGCTTTAGATTTGTCAGATAGTGATAGCCTTCTAGGACATGGTTTCATCAAACGTTCGTGCAATGCAAAAGCTTCATCTCCGACAAACACATAAGGCGCAGCTTCTGTCGATTCAGGAAGAGGACGAGGCGCTGGGAATTTGAAATCATTATTTCGTATTCTGCTATCAATGTTGCTTTTTAAATAAATTCCTGCCAAGAATAGTTTGTGATAAAAACTTTTCCACAATAATTCAGTGTATTTAAGATTACCTGCATCCCCCTCCCTGCCATATGATCCAACATCTACTGCTACAAATTTGCAATCTCTTTATAATTAAAAAACAAGGATCCACTGTTCTTAGGTACTTTTATTCGTAAGTGTTTGCCGCCTATGGCTCCCACACAGTTGGGAAAATTCCACAGTGCCATAAATTTGTTTGCAGTTATCCGCATGAAATCTTCTATATCAGAAATCAATGAATGAGATACCCTATAGTGAAATGCCAAAGAATGGGGAATCATTCCGCCCCAGAAGCAAGAAATCTGTAACAAAATATACCTAAGTTTAAAATAAAGCATATTTAGACTTTTATTATCTTTATCATTTTAGGCTTGGTTTGCAGTAAGAGATGGGGATTACTACATAAGAAGAAGGGGTAAACCAGGTACTGGTTCATCGAGTGAAGCAGCTGAACGCAAGCTTATATTTTTTAGATAGCTGTCCTTCAGCAAAGAGATGGTAATGTTAAAAGTTTTGTAATATATTAACGAACGTTTCAAACCTTTTATATTGTCTTTAGTACTGTCAGTAATATTGGAGACAGGGGAGCCGATACGAGTGTGGTGGAAAACCTGTGTGAAGGAGAGCCTGGTTCAACTGATAACTATGAGCTGCAATTTGAAGACTACAATACCGATGCCAGTACACAGAATGAGAAAATTGAAATTGAACGATCTCCTTTCCCCAAGAGCAAATCCCAGCCGGTAAGGTCTAAGAACTCTGAATAGCATTTAAAACTTCTCCGAGAAATTGTGGAAAAAGCGCGATAAAGAACTGAACGAAACTGATCTATTTTTTAATTCATTTTCAAAAATTATTAAAAATCTGCCACAAAAAAGCAGCTAATACTGCGCCTGCTAATTGGCAACATATTTGGTGAAGCGGAAATCGAGTTTTTGTCTGGAACTGCTGATAGTCGTCCAGTATCATCAGAAAGCTTTGCATCATGTGATTACCAATATTCTCTAGGAGAACCTTCTCCTTAAACGGAAGTTATTATTTCGAATGACCAGTACGATTCGTTTAGTTTAACGAATATACTATGAGTTTTCACAAAATATATTTATTGATACATTTACAATACATATCGTCGCTACTATGTCAAACTATCGAATCGGAAAATGGGTCAGGAGAGCAAAAAAACGATTGTAAAAAATGTCGTCTTTAGGAAAAAGTGTGGGATTCGAACAGGGAAGCCAACTCGTGGGGAATTCCCCGATTTGCGGGAAATTTCAGTTTGCTTGGAGAATCGGGGAATGGGCCGTTTATTGTGAGGAATTTCAGCTCGTTCAATTTTAGTGTAACAAAGTTTCAAATGGCTAAAAATTACCGTTGATTTTTTAGAATTTTCTTTGCATTTGTTTTCATATAGCGAATGAACATAATTTATTTTTATATGGAAGAAAAAATCGCAACAACTTAGGAAATTATCCTAAAACGGAAATTTTCAGCCTTTATTATTCTAGAATTGAGTGGGCTACAAAAATGCACACTCAAAATATTTATAGAAACTCCAATTAAAAAGCTCGAAATTTTTACGAAAGTTTGTAGAATTTTTTTCAAATATTGCACAAAGTCTGAAACTTGGATTTATACGGTTTTTATTACATAATAAACTATATTTTTATAAAATAAAACCTCAAATTAAATAACAAAAAAAAATAATAATAATTGGTGCAGGTAAATTTTTTCGACCACTGTACATACAAATATTATCTACATAAATATTTTTTATTCTTTATTTGTTAACTACCTTTATAAAAGTTTGGTTTGGTTTATCAATACATAGATTAATTACGTTTAAAAATAAAATAAACAGAAAGACCAGTAATATATCAAAATACATAATTTTTTATTTTTATTTTTTTTTTGTAAGTAAGGAGATATTTTGGTGGGCAATTTTACGAAATTTCGGGCAAAAGCGGGGAATTTCATTGTCGAAATCGGGAAATTCTCAAAAATGAGTTGGGTACCCTGGATTCGACACTTTGTTAAAGTCAGTATCCTCTGCTCCAAAACACATCCGCAAGGTATCGTAATTAAAAAAGCATTTTTGCAAATTCGATAGTTTGACATGGTTGCGACGATATGTGGACAATGAATTATGAACGGGATTCAGATGTATATATTTTTGAGTTTATCCGACCTTTAAATTTTAATAATCTTTTTATAAATGTGTATATGGAATAAGCCATATAAATAAAGCTTGCAAGATTGAATTGACTTAATTTTTGTAAAAAAAATTTCAAAATTAAAAACAAAACGGATAAACTGGAATTTATGAATATCTGAGTACCGTTCGAAATTCATTGTCCACAGATTGTATAAAGTGTTGCGCGTAGTAAAAATTTTAATACAGATATATACTGTTAATAGTTTCAGATATGTACATACAGCTATGGTCAAAGATTTAGCACCAAAGTTCAAAATGATATTCGTACACATTTTCACATTCTCTGCTCGCAATTCTTGAGTTCCACTCGCTTAAAGAAAAAATTGTATGTGAAAGCAAAAACATAGTTAGCTAGTAGCCAAGAATGATAGAATACTCTGATAGTATTCTCTCAATCGTGGCTAGTAGCGATGAACGACGGCGAGCTTGGTTGTACCTCATTGATTTTGTTCGTTTCTTCCCTCGCTAGCTGTTGACGAATCGATGGCGGTTATTGCTTGCAACTTATGTTTATATATTTACTTATTTTTAATCATTTTCATTTAAAATATAATTCAATATACATATAACAGAATCCACCCAAACGAAGGCGCTAACTTATCTATTTTAAAGTATAGTTAAATCATTAGATAAACTTAACTAAATAAATCTCTAAGGACTTTATAGATTGAGTTCTATTTTAAATGAAAATTATTAAAAATAAATAAATATATGAACAAAAGTTGCAAACAATAATATCATTTTGAATTTGGGTGCTCAATTTTTGACCATATTGGTATTCCTCTACCTGTGAAATCTATTAATAATATTCAGCCTTGTCATGAGTTTCATTTTCCCCGAACCGGTTCACCTTTCACTTTTGGTTTCCATGGTTTTACTATGGGTGGCTGACAAATCTACGGGTGAATTTTTTATCAGGCGAAACTCAGGATAAGGCAGATCCTCTTCTTCCTCCTTATACAAGGTTAAAAAACAATGATCTCTATTTTTATACATTGTCATTATATGCAAGATGTTTTTCGTTATGTACATGCGTACATATGTATATGGCAGTGAATTATATGAATTTTCGGTTTTTTGCATTAATGGAATAATAAATATCACGATCATATCGTTGAGAAAAAACTGAATAGCATTTTTTTATTAGACTGTTCTATGCCAGATTGCAGATTTATATTATCTATTGAATATACACAGGACCATTTTCCAGTCATTTGTTAACTAATAGAAAACCAGCGGTTTGTAACTATTGTTAACTAACTGCCGTCCCTACATTGGATCGCTAAAGCTGATGCTACATAAAACTTCGCTTTGACAGATAAGATGAATTGTATGAAAATGCACAAAGCATGCCACATAGATCGTTGAAGCTGTAGCGCGAAGCGAAAAGATGGCCAACTATCATCTTTTCACGCGCTTTGACAATCAGCCGGTTTAATATTTATTTTGTTTCGTCCAAATTCGAATTTTCATGTGGAAACATAAAACTTAATTACATGGCTGATATTTTTAAAGCCAAATATATACAATCCACAGCAATTTTGAAGAGTAAAAAAAGCAGTGCAAAATTTTTTTCTTGGCGTTCATTGTGACATACCTTTTGCATCTGGCGCTGTTCTTGCAAAGTTATAAATGTCACGAAAAGCTACAAAGTTTTATCTGGCATCAGCTTAAGCGTTGAGTTTTCCAATGCCAACGAGTGCCAACGCGCGCTATACCGAAATCAACGCGGCGTAATTTTTGACGTTTTCTCATTTCTTCTCGCTTTTATTCTCGTTTACTCTCTCACTATTTTGTCCTATCCCTTTATTTCCGTCTTCTGCATCCAACTTCAACACGCAACGCCCTGTCAAAACTGAAAATTTCATTTGATCGGCGCTAGCGCCGCGTTATTGTGGGATGCTCCACACAAATTGTACAGGCATGAGGATTTTTGACAGTTTGCCGCTAGACGCGCCAATTTAGGGATGGCAGAAATGGATGAATATTAGTTAACTACAGTCAACCATTAGTCAAATTGATACTGTGCAATAAAAAGTGGTGGTTTAACATTAGTATATTAGTTAACGAATGACTGTGAAAATGGCGCTTGGGTGCTTGCAAATTAAAGGAGTTGCAAAAGTGACGAATTAGCAATGAAACATTCGATCACCTCCTTGCAAGAGAGAACAATGTAGGTATATCAATGTGGCTCTATTTGAAAGGGAAAACTCTTTCGTCCAGTGAAACATCGAAAGGGAGTGGTACCACAGCGCTATTATTCTTGACCTACAGGTGTACCCTCCTCACACTTCTTCAGTCAATGCTCTTCAGTCATTAATAATTTCTTAGTTTTCAAACCGTGTTTGCTATCAACATTATTTTTGCATTCGCCAACGCAAAAGTTCCTATCAGCCGTCGCGAAGCTAGCCGGTCATTTGTATTAGAGATCACGTACTACAGCGCATTCAAATGGCATTAGTATTAACTAAGTTAAAATGATTTAAATCTCTGTAAATACTGAAACATCATTTTTCATTCATTCCATATGATTCAACTTCAATTGTATTATTCTTAGCCTATTTCTTTTTTATCTGAATTTTGTACAACACACAAAACTCGTTTTGTTATTAAAGGCAAAAGAATTTATCCAACATAATCGCGTTTAATTCCAAAGTATTATTGCCCAATCCTTATTAAAGACTACAGGTTATGGGGCTCCCACATTGCATGGCAGTAATATTTTTGGAAAATAAGGAAATAAATTCGAGATAATTAAGGAACTAAGACACGTGTTGTAAAAGGTCATAAGAAAAGCAGACAAAAATGGCGTCAGAATCGAGATATGCAATTAATAAATTAAACAGCAATAATTATTTCAATTGATTTCAATTGGCTGTAAAAGATCGAAAGACTAATTAAAGGAAAAGGTGTCTGGAGTGCGATAATTGCTGATCCATCCAAAAACGACAGCATGGCTGGAAAAAGATGAGAAGTCGCACACGACAATCGCACTTAACTTATAAGACGATCAAATTCAACACACTCGAAATTGTGAGACGGCAAAACAAGCATGGGCTAAGTTGAAAGAAATTTACGAGAAAGACAGTAAAGGCAATCGCGTTAATATTCTATGGACCATCATGAAACAGCGACTGGAAGAAGGTGGAAATGTCGAAACGCATGTCAATACTATGAACGAACTTTACCAAAAATTGACGGCTTTAGGTACCGATTTGAAACCAGAAGTGTTCATGAGTGCAACATTGCTTGGGTCTTTGCCATCAAGTTATGATCCATTGATAACTGCACTCGAAGTACGTGAAGAAAAGGATTTTACAGTGAGTTTAATTACTTCAAAATTAATTGACGTATATAAGCGCCGTGAAGAAAGACAACAAGAAGGTAACAAAGATGCAACTGTACTAAAAGTCAGTTCATTGAGACATAAAGATGAAATTGCATGTTATTTTTGCAAAGCTAAAGGGCACTGGAAGAAAAACTGTGGAGAATATAAAAGGTGGTGGCAAAAACAAGCACAAAAAAGTAACCGAAAGGCAAATTTAGCGAAAGGTGCTAAAAATGAGCAGTATCTTTTTTCAACATCGAGCATTAATGGGTGGATAGTAGATTCTGGTGCCACATGTCACATCGTTGGAAACAAAAATCAATTTACTGAATTCAATGCGGAACATCGTGACAAAGGTACGATTTGTGTGAAATACGTCAACAAACTTGGCGACACAAATACATTGCATATAACAGATGCACATTCCGGGCATAAAAGGAAATTTTATCTCAGTAAAGCGCTTAGCCGAAAAGGGTATACAGTGAACTTCACTGACCGTCAGTGTGAAATTAAAAAAGGACAGGTACTAATTGCAGTTGCAGATATAGAAATTTATACAAACTTCGAACACCAAATCAGGTATACACAGTGGAAAATTCTTCAGGTAACTGCATTCATCAGTGGCATAGCATACTTGGTCATAGAGACATTGATGTGGTAAAATCATTAGCATCAGGAAAACTTGTTGATGTAGTACAATTTAAGACATGTGGCAGAGAATGCGAAAAACTATTAAATTGCGAAATTTGCTTACAAGGAAAAATTAGCCGAATCAAATTTCCACAAAAATCACAAACCGTGCTTGGTTCATTCGGATGTATGCGGACCTATGCAAACTATGTCGCCATCTGGGAAAAGATATATGCTCACTTTGATCGATGACTACTCAAAATATACTGTTCTTTTCTTGGCGAATAAATCCGAGGTCCTTGAGAAATTTAGAGAATATCTTAAAATGTGCAAGAACATGTTCAACAAGACACCTGAGTTCATTAGAACGGACAGCTAAGCCAAAATGTTAACGTTTACTTACAGCAACACGGAATACAAAATCAAGGTGCACCATACAGCCCACAACAAAACGGAGTTGCCGAACGCAAAATTAGAACGCTAGTTGAGATGGCACGCTGCATGCTTTTCGACGCTAAAATGGAAAAGAAATTTTGGGGAGAAGCAATTACAATGGCAAATTATGTGCAAAATCGTCTACCTGCGAAAGGAATTGAGAATACACCATACGAAAGCTGGTTCGGAACGAAACCAAGCGTTGAGCATTTCAGGCGGATTGGATCTAAATGCTATGCGCTTATACCGGATGAAAGAAGACGAAAACTGGACCAAAAGGCCATTGCAGTAATTTTGGTAGGCTACGATATGTAATCAAAAGCATACAGATGCTATATACCAGCAACGGGAAAGGTTATCATCAACCGCAACGTAAAGTTCATCCATAAAGACAGCGATTGGAAAATCGATCAGAACGAGGAGGAGACAGTAACAATTCTCGATTACAAAAGCACCGATGAAATCCAAAATAAGGACGCAACGGCTGATAATAGAACTGAAGAAATTAAACGATAATATCGAAGAACTTAATAGTGTAGACACATATCTCCGATCAGAAAGAACATCAAAAGGAATTCCACCACGCAAATTATTCGAAGAAATCGACGTTGTACATCAATACGAGTTAGTGGAACCAAAACATTACAACGAAGCTATCACTTCCAAGGACAAGCAAAAATGGATAGCTGCAATGCAGGACGAAATAAATTCACAGATAATTGCACATGGGATCTTGTTGAGATGCCGAAAGATGGTCATGCGATCGGTTGTAAATGGGTATATAAAATAAAAACTGCTCCATCTGATAATTCTCAACAGTTTAAGGGTAGACTCGTGGCTCAGGGGTTTTCCCAAAAATTCGGTGCAGATTACGACCTAGTTTTCGCTCCAGTTGTAAGACAAACTACATTCAGAACTTTACTTGCAATTGCATCAAAAGACAATTTAGAGGTGATTCTTTTAGATGCAAAAACAGCGTTTCTTAACGGGAAGTTAGGTCGAAGAAATCTGCATGAAGCAACCACCAGGATTTACAGCAAGAGGTAAGGAAAACCATGTTTGTCTCTTGAGGAGGAGTATATTTGGATTGAAGCAGTCTGCAAGAGTTTGGAACAAGACAATTCATCAAACTTTAATTGACGCCAGTTTCATTCATGCTTATACATGTTAACAACAGGAGAAAAATCATGTTACATACTAATATACGTCGATGACTTAATTGTTGCAAGCAAACACGATGATTTACTAAGGCTATGTGAACGTGTTGTCTCATCGAAGTTCGAAATTAAAAAACTCGGAACAATATCTAATTATCTTGGACTACAAGTCGGCCGCTGTGGTGTAGTGGTAAGCAGTGCGCGCTTCCACTCCGCAACGCCTGGGTTCAAACCCTGGTCAAAGCAACATCGCAAAAAATATAGAAAAAAGGTTTTTTCTTAACAGCGGTCGTCCCTCGGCAGACAATGGCAAACCTCCGAATGTATTTCTGCCATGAAAAACAGCTTCTCATAAAAATGCAATCGCCGTTCGGAGTCGGCGTAAAAACTGTAGGTCCCTCCCCTTTGTGTGACAACATCAAGGCGCACGCCACAAATCGGAGGAGAAGCTCGGCCAAAACACTAACATACGTGTAAGCGCCAATCTATATATACAAGTGCGCAGAAATAAAAATGGCATTTCGCAATCAATCAATCCCCATACATCACAAACCTCATGAAAGAATTTGGATTGGCAAACGCAAAAATATCCGAAGTATCAATCAATGTTACATACGAAAAGGGTGGTGTATCAGAAATTCTGAACAACAATGACGAATATAGGCGCTTGATCGGCTGTTTACTATATGTTTCGGTGAAAACACGACAAGATATATCAGCTGCTGTATCAATTTTGGCACAAAAGGTCGGCAAACCAAATAAAGAGGATTGCAACGAGCTCAAACGTGTACTAAAATACCTAAAGGGCCCTACGAACTTATCACTAGTGCTTGGTAGGGTTAATGAGCCAAACAATCTCATTGGTTACGCTGACGCAATCTGGGGAGAAAGCTGAATCGATCGAAAATCCAATAGCGGGTTTGTTTTTCAACTGTTTGGTGCAGTGTTGCCAGATCTTCGGCATGAGAAAAGGTTCCTCTCTATCTGAAAAAACGTCATTTCCTACCCAAAAACGTCTTTTTCAAATGTATGCACAAAGAATTGTTCTTATTAAACTTTTATTGTATGCAAAGGTACATATGTACGTAAGGTATAGATATTAAAATGTCATTTGCTCTGCCATATTTAAAATTCATTCTAAACTGGTTTGAGATCGTTAATATAAAAATCATTTTATACATACACTTGTGATCAGCTGATTAAGTCATCGATTTTGGCTCTTTCTTTTTTGTTTATTTAATGTTTATTATTTTTCCATAAAAGCCTAGCTCATTATATAACAAACAAAATATAAATCCACATTTCAAAGTATGTGCAGAAATTATAAAAAATCTGATTCAACTTTTTATTCAGATTTTTTAGAATTGCTTTGAGTATGCAGGTTGATAGCCCATTAAATTTCAGGGCAATAATGTGCAAGTTTTAAGATGCTAAAGAATCGCGTTGATTTTTAATACTATTTTTTTCTTGTAAACATTTGGTTAAGTGGTATGTTGACGAAAATGCTAAATTACGATCTGTTAAGAAGGAACATAGCAATATTTCAGCCTTTTTACGTTCATTAAATTTTCAATAAGGGGCCCCATGCGACTAATTGTGTCATTTTCTTTATGCGCTTAAATAAGGGTTAAGTCATCTGTGTCCAAAGAATATATATTTTTTTAAAGCAGCTGCTGCAAAAAACAAAGCTTGTAAAGATTTATTAAGAAAATAATTCAAATCAGTTCTACTTACAAGATTTAGTAACACAGAAATATTACTGCGAAGTTAAAAAACGTAATTTTTTACACAAAAAACGTCCAAACGTCAACAAGATACAAAAAACGTCCAAATGACGTTAAAAACGGCAACCTGGCAACG
>NW_023458557.1:36288010-36288338 GCF_013731165.1 Rhagoletis pomonella
TCACGTTAAGAGGCCGTGGAGGCCGCAGGCCATTTGGCGATACCCAGGGTGCACCACGCGGAGGCGACCTGCTCTACACCCCATGTAAAGATGAAATTGCATGTTATTTTTGCAAAGGTAAGGGGCACTGGAAGAAAAACTGTGGAAAATATAAAAGGTGGTTGCAAAAACAAGCACAAAAAGGTAACCAAAAGGCAAATTTAGCGGAAGGTGCTAACAATGAGCAGTATCTTTTTTCTACATCGAGCATTAATAGGTGGGTAGTAGATTCTGGTGCCACATGTCACATCGTTGGAAACAAAGATCAATTTACTGAATTCAATGCGGA
>NW_023458557.1:36288348-36289239 GCF_013731165.1 Rhagoletis pomonella
AAAAATAGAACGCTAGTTGAGAAGGCACGCAGCATGCTTTTCGACGCTAAAATGGAAAAGAAATTTTGGGGAGAAGCAATTACAATGGCAAATTATGTGCAAAATCGTCTACCTGCGAAAGGAATTGAGAATACACCATACGAAAGCTGGTTCGGAACGAAACCAAGCATCGAACACTTCAGGTGTTTTGGATCTAAATGTTATGCGTTTATACCGGATGAAAGAAGACGAAAACTGGACCAAAAGTGCAATGGCCTTTTTAAATTTGGTAGGCTACGATGCGTCATTAAAAGCATACAGACGTTATATACCAGCAACGGAAAAGGTTATTGACAACCGCAACGTCAAGTTCATCCATAAAGACGGCGATTGGAAAATCGATCAGAACGAGGAGGAGACAGTAACAGTTCTCGATTACAAAAGCACCGATGAAATCCAAAATAAAGACGCAACGGCTGATAATAGAACTGAAGAAAATAACGATAACATCGAAGAACGTAACAGTGTACACACATATCGCCGATCAGAAAGAACATCAAAAGAAATTCCACCACGCAAATTAATCGAAGAAATCGACGTTGTACATCAAAACGAGTTAGTGGAACCGAAACATTACAACGAAGCTATCACTTCCAAGGACAAGCAAAAATGGGTAGCTGCAATGCAGGACGAAATAAATTCACTTACAGATAATTGCACATGGGATCTTGTTGAGATGCCCAAAGATAGTCATGCGATCGGTTGTAAATGGGTATATAAAATTAAAACTGCTCCATCTGAGAATTCTCAACAGTTTAAGGCTAGACTCGTGGCTCAGGGGTTTTCCCAAAAATTCGGTACAGATTACGACTTAGTTTTCGCTCCAGTTGTAAGACAAACTACATTTAGAAC
>NW_023458557.1:36289339-36334298 GCF_013731165.1 Rhagoletis pomonella
TACGACTTAGTTTTCGCTCCAGTTGTAAGACAAACTACATTTAGAACTCTACATGCAATTGCTTCAAATGACAATTTAAAGGTGATTCATTTAGATGCAAAAACAGCGTTTCTTAACGGGAAGTTAGACGAAGCAATTTACATGAAGCAACCACCGGGATTTACAGCAAGAGGTAAGGAAAACCATGTTTGTCTCTTGAGGAGGAGTATGCAGTATGAAGCAGTCTGCAAGGGTTTGGAACAAGACGCCAGTTTCATTCAGAGTCAAAACGATCCATGCTTATACATGTTAACAACAGGAGAAAAATCATGTTACATACTAATATACGTCGATGACTTAATTGTTGCAAGCAAACACGATGATTTACTAAGGCTATGTGAACGTGTTGTCTCATCGAAGTTCGAAATTAAAAGTCTCGGAACAATTTCTAATTATCTTCGACTGCAAGTGCGCAGAAATAACAATGACATTTTCGCAATCAATCAATCCCCATACATAACAAACCTCATGAAAGAATTTGGATTGGCAAACGCAAGAATATCCGAAGTACCAATCAATGTTACATACGAAAAGGGTGGTGAATCAGAAATGCTGATCAACAATGATGAGTATAGGCGTTTGATCGGCTGTTTACTATATGTTTCGGTGAACACACGACCAGATATATCAGCTGCTGTATAAATTTTGGCACAAAAGGTCGGCAAACCAAATAAAGAGGATTGGAATGAGCTCAAACGTGTACTAAAATACTTAAAGGATACTACGAACTTATCACTAGTGCTTGGTAGGGTTAATGAGCCAAGCAATCTTATTGGTTACGCTGACGCAAATTGGGGAGAAAGCCGAATCGATCGAAAATCCAATAGCGGGTTTGTTTTTCAACTGTTTAGTGGCACCATTAGCTGGAGTTGCAAGAAACAAACATGCGTGTCTCTTTCGTCCACTGAGGCGGAATTTATTGCTTTGTCTGAGGCATGCAAGGAGGCGCAATGGATGCCCAATCCTTGTTAAAGACTACATAGTTAAGGTAATATTAAAAAACGGTTATGTGCAAAATTTTAGTAAAATATCTTTAAAACTCAGGGACTTTTTTTAAAAAATAGTTAAAATTTAAGCAAAGTTTCAAGTACCGCTATCTCGAAAAGTGGAGCCAATAAGGTAAAACTGAGGACGCCATTGAATTTAGAAGGCGCCAATTAAGTAAAAGCAACTATCAGAACATTTGTCAAAAAAAATTTGCTTTGATACCACTCTCGAAATATTCTGACTAAAAGAAGGAGCATCATTAAAAGTAGTAAATCAGTGTTTTTACACACTTCTAGAGAAAAATTTGTTTAAGCATTTTACAGGTATATGTGATTTTATAAAGACTAGCAGTTATAGAAAGATTTAGATAGTTTCGACGTATTTTCCAAATGTGCCTTCAATTAATGTGTTTTTGAAATAAAAACTACGCTCAAGATCGCAGAATATTTTATCATTAAAAGTTAGTTTATTCTGAAAGCACACCTCTTGCTAAAGTATCAAATTATTCGTAATAGTTTGTAGAATACAATACATACTTAAAAAGTTCATAAAATTAAATGCTTCAAAACCTATACGCGATAAACCGAAAATTTTGTAAATTGTGAAAAGTGGAGTTACAGACTTTGAGTTACTTGCCATTTCGTTATTTTTTAATGCACACTTTTATGACCTACTACATATGAAGTGTACACATAAGTGCTAAATGCCCATTTAATTTCGAATCAGAATATGGTGTGCTTCAAAAGTTATGACATAATTAATTGTGCCCCTCTTAAAAATTACATAAAAATTCACTTGTTTTCATTATTATTTTTTTTTATTTTAACACCTATATTTCAAAATTTATGCAGCAAATTGATCAAATTTTTTGTTTGAGGCTTCAAGTATACGTCAATGAATTATATCCAAAAGCAACCAGCTTTATTTAGTTTACAACAGTGAAAATAAAGCTAAATAACACAAAGGTTACCTGTTTTTTAGATTTTCCCATATGTTTACACATCAAATTTCATGAGTACCTAGGGTTGTTGCGAATATTCGCATTCGCATTCGCAACCGCGGAGCTTCCGCATAAATTTTAACATTCGCATTCGCTTTCGTATTCGCAATAATCAATGCGGAGCTTTTGCGAATGCGAATATTTTGCAAGTGGACCGATAAAACGTATATATGGCAAAAAAAATTACATGTAGCCAATATTTTTGCCTTTGGTCGTAGGAGTAGTTGTGTAACAAAACTGGTCAAATGTCATATTTATCAACTTTGATAAAAATTTATTTAAAATATTATTTCTTAAGCTATATAACCGAGCTATCAATGGGCAGCTATAAAAATTCCCACTTCTACTTGACCTTTGACGTACGTCAAAGAGAACATAATCCTAATAATAATATGTTTTTTTTGTGCTTTAAACACCTGCTTTGGCTTCTTTCTTTATTATGATTTTTTTGGATTAATCTTAAAAAAAAAACTACTAGACACAAAAGAAGAAAGTGTGCACTGTAATTCTTAACAAAATTTTCGTGATTTTCTTTTGATGTTATAAGCGACATACACGGTGCGCCTGACTCGTGAGTCGGTTTGGATGTGTTTGTGAAAATAAATATGTGTTAGTTACAGCAACATGACTCCCGGCATGACTCTGAATGATTCAACTGTGTGTAGTCGAAGGCGAGTCAACACGTACACAAATGACTCGCGAATCAGACGTACCGTGTATGCCACCTATTACATATATTCGTTTGAATAATTTCAAATGGGGCTCTTTGTGGAATTTATTTTTAGCAGAAATTTTAAAAACAATAGTTTTGTTTGCTTGTTGGATACCATTTCTTTCATAGGGATATAATGGGATCCTTGGCTAAAAACTTCTATGGTAAAACTGTCCCTTCTTTGCTATTTAAAGTCAATGAGTAAGCTACTCCAATAGGGATTTCTACACTGAGAAAAAAACGCGTTGTAAGAATAAAAAAATTTTATTTGATTATCGTTTAAAAACGTTCGTATTTAAATAAAGTGAAAAATATTAACCAAATGGATTTTTCCATTATACATACACTACGTATTATGGAAATATTCAATTCAAATGCACGGATGACGTTTTGCACGGCTCGGATGCTTTTTCATATGTAATTAAGAAAGTATATGTATGTATACAAAACACCCAGTAGAAATCGGTTGTATGCATTCTTGAAGGATGCTTGCTATATGAGTGAACTAGTGTGAACAATTCATGCGTAGTCATGAAATTCCACGAATAAATTCAAATTCTAGCGAATTGCAAGCGAATATACGTTGTCCTTGTTTTAAGTACATTTCTTGATAAATTTGAAGTGGAATTTTTGTAATATTTTCAGTCTTGTACAAAAATTTTAGTGAACGGACGTGCCGTGCGATACTATTTTCAGCACAAACGGGCTTTTACAAGATATGCATTTGCATATGTAAGTGCTACTTGTTTGTATGTCCCCGTATATTAAAATGTATCACAAAAGTAGAATTTACATATGGGGATCTTGTAAGAATGCTTTAATACTGTTCCATTAATGCATTTTTGTATGCCTGAAACATAAATACAGCCATATGCATACAGCAGTAGTACAAGTGTATGATTAAGGTACGCATACGTTCTGAGAAACCACGCGTGTTAAATAGAAATGAAGGTTCATTTATACAGGCATGTATACACAGCAGCAAGCTCATGCCACCAACAGCGATGTTGTATGCTTAAGATTTCTACTGGGCATACACAACGGTGACAACAACACATACACACATACATGGTATGACATTATGCACTAATCGCGCGCTATGATGTTGATTCAAACTCAACATTTGAAAGTACGTTTACATGCGTGGCTGTTGCTGAGTGTGCACAGACGCTTGATACAACTGGTTCCGGCCAAGAGAGTCCGGGTTCAATTACCATCAGGCGGAACATAAAATTAATTTTATTTTCTTTTTAATTACTACAAAGTATGTGTGCACTTCACAACCACATATTTTATAACCCGCATACTCAAATTTAAAACGACTTGGGTTGGTGCTATTTCATATGCGAATTTTTTTAAATTTAGCACGTTTTTTTTTATTCTAAAATTTTTTTCCCTCAGTGCAGTAGAAATGATCAACGTCTAGCTATAAAGAGAATCGATGCTCAAATACTTAAAAAGCTATAGGTCTGACCTTTAATTAGATAAGAATTACGCAACTGTCTGTTATTCAAATGCTTATAAAAAAACGGGGTGCTTTAAAAAAGTAACAATATTCTGATCCGATTCGGCTGGCAGCCATGACTTTGAAAACAGAATTTTGTTCAAAAATAATAATCTATTATCAATATCCACCTATTTAGCTCGTTATAAGCACAAATTTTTCAAAGCAGTCGCTGAAGAAAGTATTAAAAATGAATTACAAAAACTAACATCGAAAAGTGCTGATAAAGTTACAGGTTCTCCAAATTCTGAAACAACATGACATATGTACATTAGAGTGGTCCAAAATAATAAAGTCGGAATTTTATTGCCGCCACCCCCTAGGATTGCTCTGAACCGAAAATAAATATACCCCTATTTTTTTATTTTGAAATCAAAAAATATTTAGGGAGTGCTCACAGCGCTCAAAGTTTTCCATGTATTTTATATGGGGAAAAAACACATTTTCGTAAAAATGGCATAAAACTTTTGAAAATCAAATTTTTCAATCGTAAAACTGTGGTTCTCTTAAGGCCACTTCAAGTATTGATATCCAATTGTTTATTTAAAGGAACAATTGGGTGTTATTACCGGGAATCTCCTGAAGATAAGCAAAGTTTTCCGATCGAAAAATATTGATTTTCAAGAATTCTAAACTATTTCTACGAAAAGTAGTTTTTTCTCCATATAGCATTTGAGCACACCCTAATTTTTTTTAATTTCAAAATAAAAAAAGGGGTATAATTTTTTTTTTTTTTTTGGTAGAGAACAATCCTAGGGGCTGGCGGCGTTAAAAATGCGACATTATTTTTTTACATACATTTTTGGACCACTTTAATGTACATATCTGGTTTGGCTTGTACGCGCTGTTTAAACATTGATCTCGCCATTATGCTAAATTCTAATTGTTTTTTAAAAATACTTGACATCCGCATCCGCGGATGTTAGCTGTTAGATATTCGCATCCGCGGATGTCTAAAATTCCACATCCGCAACATCCCTAGTACTCACGCCTTTTTTCTACAGGATTCTAGATCTCGTAAAATTATCTCAAATTTTGCACGTCTTATTTCACTTGGGTATACACTTCTGATATATGTAATTGATATACATTATCTCCTTCTTTGAGATCATGTATAGGTTCTAATAAAATTTAACTTGCTTATTTTTGAATACCATCAATAATTAAGACAGTGATAATGGAGTGTTTTTTATAATAGGCAAAGAGCGCTCGAAATGATTACGAGATGTTAGAGCTACCCTATAAGAACAAAGTAGTGATTTAAGGAGTTCAGCCAAGGAAAATCCTGAAGCTGGTGCTAGCTCTGGAAAACGGAAGTGTTGTGTTGACGTAGTATCGAAGAGGCTGCACAATGAGGAAACTAAATTTGCTAAAGTGTGATTGGTATAGATGGATATAGTGAATTTGATCAGTTCTTAGATTTTTTAATTAGATAAAAACGATTAGAAATTCTGAAAAGAAATGAAATAAACCCAGCTGATATGTACAGTACTTTACATAGAGCTTGAGCTAATGCTGCAAAAGCTTTTTAAAGAATTATATAATAGTTGGTTTGATACAGGAGGCCACAAAACTCAGTACTTAAAAACTCTAGAAAAAAGCCGAATAAATCTATCTAGTATCTCCAGTATCTTAAGTAAGGCAGGAGCTAATGCTGTAAAAGCTTTTAAAGAATTATATGATCTTTGGTTTAAAAACTCTAGAAGAAAAGGGAATAAGTTTTGCTAATATATGTAGTATTTTGCATGGAACAGAAGCTAATGCTCCTAGAGCTTTTAAAGAATTATACGATCTTTGGTTTGATTAGAACGGTTCGTAAGTCTAATATCTTAGGTGGAGTAGGAGCTAATGCTATAAAAGCTTCTAAAGAATTATACGACCTTTGGTTTGATGTAGAGGTGGGTAACTCAGTTCAGAGTTGAGTTATTGAGTTGATTCCCATAAGTGAATCGGTAACACATACTACGTTTATACGTAAGCTATTTGCAAATAAAAATAATTTGCAAAAACCTAACTCACTGTTTATTCGATGGTGAAAATTCTTTTTTAATATTGCCTGATTATAAAAAGGCAATAATATGACCATCGAAAAAGAAAATAAAGTTAAAAATGGCAACGTCTTGATTATAAAAATGCAATAAGATGACCATCGAAAAAGAAAATAAACCTAATAATGGCGGCGTCTTGCGCTTATTTGCAAATAGTACCACTAATCAATACTTATTTGCGTGATTTAGTTATTTGCAAATAAAAAATTAACTCAGCGTTTATACTAGGGATGTTGCGAGCGTGGAATTTTAGACATCCGCGGATGCGAATGCGGATGCGGATGTTTAAAAGCTAACATCCGCGGATGCGGATGCGAATGCGGATGTCATGTATTTTTAAGAAATAATTTAGGTGGGTAAATTAGGTGATTTAGGTAAATAAAAAATGGAAAAGTTAATATTTTTTAATAATCTGCTTTATCCATAGTTTTGCCCGAAAAAAAAACGTCTGTAAATTTGTATTCCGCCCATAACAAATATGTACATGAAAACCAAAAGTTAAAAGTGAACCGGTTCGGGGAAAATTAAACTCATGATAAGACTGAATGTTTTTTTAGTACTTGGATTTAAAAATTAGAACATTGTACTTAATAAAAACTTTTTGAAGGGTCGTAAATCAAACCTGCGCCACTATATAACAACTCGCTCAAGGCGACAAACTTGAAAAACTTTAAACTTGGCAAAATTGTAAATTCTTTTCGATTGACACTGCACCAGTTGAGACGACGTTCAGTTATATTTATTTATTTTTATTGCGGTGAGAATTTCATCGGGGCTGCAAATGTCGGATGTATCCTCCTGACTTTCATCTTCACAATCTAGCATCATGGCACAATCGTTGTTTAAACATAGTTTTCTTCCAAAGATTTCTTCATTCTCATTCTTTTGGTTGTTTCGGAATTTGGAGAACCTGTCACGTCATCAGCGTTTTTCGATTTTAGTTTTTATAATTCATTTTTAATGCTTTCTTCTGTGAATGGTTAGATATACGTATGTGCACTTGCACAATATTCCAGGGACCGAAAATGACAGTTATTTTTTTCCGAGTTAAATTTGGCCTAATATATTTTATTCCGAAATAAACGTCCTATCCGGATAATAAACAAACCGCTTATCCAAATTAAACAAATTTGGTATCATATGAAAGAGGACTGAAACCTCGTTTGGTATAAAACGG
The DNA here is from genome assembly GCF_013731165.1 of Rhagoletis pomonella. Taxonomy (NCBI): domain Eukaryota; kingdom Metazoa; phylum Arthropoda; class Insecta; order Diptera; family Tephritidae; genus Rhagoletis; species Rhagoletis pomonella. The sequence goes on from NW_023458557.1 coordinate 36,296,807, forward strand.
CTCGGAGATGTGCGTCCCTATTCTGACGGAGCTGGTGGTATTGCTCAACGTCATTTTACACAGCCGTATTAGTTTCGCGGGGATACCAAATTCAGGCATCGCGGCATAAAGGCAACTTGTCCTCGTGCTGTCGAAAGCGGCTTTGAAATCGACAAATAGATAGTGTGTGCCGATCCTATTCTCGCGGGTCTTTTCCAAGATTTGGCGTATTGTGAATACCTGATCTATGGTGGATTTTCCAGGCCTAAATATATACAGGTTTTTAATTAGACAATTCTTTAACTCATTTTACTATAATAGGTGCTTGAAAAATTTACAAAATCTCTTCCCGTATATAAAATGTAATTAATAATGTTGACTATGTCGCATGTGTCGCATGTGTCGCATGTGTTGCTTGTGTTGACATACATAGATTTGATGCATGATTTGATTTCAATTATTCGACAGTGTCTTCATATATTTTTGTGAAACATGTATGTATGAGCGACATAATATGAACTGGCACTTGCATGATGTGACACATGTCGCTATATTTTATAGTTCAACATTTGCAGGCCTTTAGTAATTAATTAACATTTTTTATTGAAATATTTTTCAATGTATGGCTTTCCTCGTTTAGACATTTCAGTTTTAAGGCTATTTAAGTCCTCTTTCATTGGATACAAAACTTGTTTAATTTGGATAAGTTGTTTGTTTATTATCCGGAAAGTACTTTCATTTCGGAATAAAAAAGGCCAAGTTTAACTCGTAAAAAAATAAATGTAATTTTCGGTCCCTTCAATATTCGCATTCGCAAAAGATCCGCATTGATTTTCGCGAATGCGAATGTTAAAATTAATGCGGAAGCTCCGCGGTTGCGAATGCGAATGCGAATATTCGCAACAACCCTGGTCTACAGTACTACATTCCATCTTACGTACTGTTGATGCCCATGATAGTATGACTGGCAGCATTCTACTTCCTGCGGTTCCGTAACTTAACTAGGGATGGAAATTTTGGGGAGTAACATCGATACATCGATGTTTCGATGCATCGGAACAATGAACATCGATGCTAAAATACATCGCCAGAAAAACATCGATATATCGATGGTATCCGATGTTTCAAAATTTGTTAGGTTGTGGTCACACTAAAAGGAAAATTTAATACTTTTCAATTCCAAATCTCTGTAATTCAATTAGAAAAATACTTACATGGATATATATCCCTGTATTTATTTACCATTCCTTTACCCTTCCTATAAATACTATAGAATAGAAATGCATGCCATCGTAAGTTTGCTGAGCCTAAAGTTCGAAGGCCCAATTTCGTTATAATTTCAACGGGATCCCGGTTTTTTTTTTAATGACTGAGTAAGCATTTTTAATATCGAAAGATAAGAATGTTCCTCAAAAGAATAACTAATAAAATTCATGGCCAGTCAAAAAATTTTAGGAGCATAAGTCGATGTTAAAACTTCGCTGAAACAGGCATCGATATATCGTCAATTTGGCGATTTTAAGAAATCGTAAACATCGATGGCAAAAATCGAATTTCGAACCGATATTATCGATGTTTCAAAAATATCGATGCATCGTTTGCATCCCTAACCTTAACTTTCGCGGAATCTGTATTGACTTTGGCTGTATTACAAGCCAATTTCAAAATTTTACACGTATTGATGGTGTATCTTCTGCATGCATTTGATCTCGTCTAAAATTTTGCCAGATAATTTCAGCGATGGATCCTATTGCGCCATTTATGAGTTCGTTGGATACATCAATATTGGATCGAGGCATTATTTTAGCTCCTTGGAATATTTCCAATTCTTTAGGTAAGCCTCCTGTCTTATTGAAGTCGCTAGGCATGATTTGGGGTTTCAATAGATTTAAATCTAAGTAGGTAATACAAATATGTGTGTATGTATTCTAAATGTGACCAAATCAGGTCATAAATACGGGTAATATCGGCACATTTTTTTGTGGAGTTATTTTTCTCTATATAAGTGATATATATTCTAAATATGAACCAAATCAGTCTGTAAATGCCGGTTTTACAAATATCTCGACCCCGCGCCACCTAGCGGCACAATTTTTTTGTGGAATTATTTCCTGTTATATAAGTAATATACTAAATATGAACGAAATCGGACTATAAATGCCGGTTTTACAAATATCTCGACTCCTACACCTAGCGAATTAATTCGTCTTTCATATTGCATTGCTATGGGGTTCTGAGCTAAGTTTGAAGTTTAAAGTCTGTGGCTCATTGGGAAGTTTGTTAAATATTGATTGCAAAATTCTATGACATACATACAAGTGAAGTTAAATAAATGCTTGTAAAAATTACATGATCTGTGCTTTAATGAAAAGCGAAAAGAACAGAACTTTTAGATCAATTCTATAAGGTTTTAAGCCAAGCAACTTATCCTGTATGTTATGTGGATCAGGTCTTCATACTTCTTCCAATTTAAAAAAGTTGCAGGAAATAATGCGTCTTCTATTTTAAGAAATTTTCACACATCATGTTTTAAAGAAAAATTTAATATCTGGCCTATTCTGCGTTGGTAACAAAAATTTTCTTACCGGTAAATAAAGTTCCTGGTAATTTTTAAACCCGTTTCGTATTCTGCGCACTTTTAAATTTTGTTACCATCTCATAAGCAGGTAACAAAAGGTACTTAGAATTGCGGTTGTAAGAAGTGGTGTTATTTTTGATGTGTATCAGGCCTATTCCGCGTTGGTAACAAACATTTTGTTACCGGTTAGTAAAGTTACTGTAAATTTTTAAACCCTTTTCATATTCTCCACACTCTTGTAACCGGTAAATTTTGTTACCACCTTATGAGCAGGTAACAAAATATTGGCCCGTGAAATATGCAACACCAGAATTTCAACAAAACTCCATAGCTGAATTGCTGAATAAATTAAATCGTTACCAAGGTAAATAGAATTGCGGTTGCAAAAAGTGGTGACAATTGTTGGTAACAAAATTAGCTTGTTACAAAATGTTCGGTTACAAGCAGAATAGGCCTGTGTATATCTTTGGTTTCGGTAGGGGTAAAATTTGTGAAGCTGTAACGCATAGCCCAGCAGGAAATTTCGAAGGGCAGCATACGCATATTTGTATGTATTCTAAATGTGAACCAATCGGACCATAATACGGGTAATATCGGCACATTTTTTTTTTGTGGAGTTATTTCTTTTTATATAGGTACTACATATTCTAAATATGAGCCAAATCCGACTATAAATGCCGGTTTATATAAGTTATGTACATTCTAAATATCAACGAAATCGGACTATGAATGCCGGTTTTCCAAATATCTCGACTCCTGCGCCACCTGTCGCCACAATTTTTTATGTGGAGTTATTTCCTTTTATATAAGTAATATGTATTCTAAATATGAAGGAAATCAGACTATAAATGCCGGTTTTACAAATATCTCGACTCCTGCGGATTACTTCGTCTTTCATATTGCATTGTCATGGGGTTCTGAGCTAAGTTTGAAGTTTCAATTCATACATACATTCATACAAAGATACATACATACAAGTGAAGTTGAATAAAAGCTTGTAAAAACAAATAAATCTTATACGTGTGAGCAAAGTGAGAGCAATCCCAATAAATAATGCGCTTGGTTAACAATTGGAAAATGATTGGAAAACCAATATATTTTTCGAGTCTCACCTTCGATAACTAATATGGAATAGATAAGTATTCGATTCGAGAACTAGGCCATTCTCCAGTAAAACGGAACCTTCGTTATCCAATGTATTTTTCCTTCGTTATGAATTCGAAATCCAGCCCATTATCGAATTGAAATTTTTATTTCCCTTCGAAAATGAGCAACAACATCTGTAACAAAAAGTAAATTTTTACTTATTATTGAGGAAAGTACTGAGGTAGGCTGAAAAAAGTTGGTTCGTTATTTGAAAAAACGCCACTTTAAAAGATGCAAATATAATATAATTTGCAGTGGCAAAAAATCTAATATTCGGTTAATTGATAAATCGAAAGCATACGATTTTAAATTGCAATTAATCGTAGGAAATTTAATAGAAACAATTTAACAAGTTCTAAAAACTGACTGTTTAAAAGTAGTATAACATAATAAAAGGTTTGCTCAGAAAACAATTTTCTCACTCGCTAGGTAACGTGAAAGCATCGCACTGGCGAAACTTCGCAACTTCACGGTCTGTTTTCAATTGAAGAATTAATTCACAAAACATAATATTGGATTAAAATAGAAAATTTTTTGTTTTAATATTACACTTGGCAATTTCTGACAATAATTTCTATTTGTGCCATATGTGCATGATTCAATAATGAAAGGTTTTGTAAGAAAAACTTTCTCTCGCTCTAATTTTATCAATGACACTCCCACCATACTCCTAAAAACAAAAACAGTGATATTTCTTTTCCAAATATCTTTGCAAGTTTTAAGAACATTTTTAAATTGTTAGTAGTGAAATTTTTACTTTTTAAATTTGAAGAAATGTTTGTTCTTCATTCGCTGGCGCCAACAAGACAAAATGTGTGAGCATCGTTGGACTACAGAAATTCAATGTAGGCTAAAGAGACGAAATTCTCTTAAATGCCGAAATATATTTGTCGATATTCGTGGAGACCTCTTGATTCTGCCAAGTCGCTGTAAAGTAAAGCATGCAATGGTTTTGGTAAATGAGCCAACGAAGGTATTTAGGTATTGTCCTCCACAACACACTCCTGGTGTCTCCGAATGAGGCTTTGATGCAATATAATATTGCCAAACCGCATCCATAGGCCCAATCGTCACACGACAGCTCGGTTTAGTCAATGGCGCGATGTATGTAATTGCACACTTAAAAGGTTTACGCACGAGGCGAATGTTGGCTGGCGGGCGACCAACTTTGTTGAAAGCGATTACTTGAAAGTAGAATGCAAAGTTGAACAATGCAAACGCCTTTTTTTGGCGAATATTTTTATATTTTTTTTATATTTTGATATTTTTAATCATTCAATTTTTTTTTTCGGGCAACCCGGCGAATGGTTAATATTCTGACAGTTGTATAGTCTCCCCAGAATATTAAAAGTGCGACATCAAAGAATTCGAATTACCATATTCGAAACAATCGAGCCATATCCGCGAAGGAAACGTAAGCTCCAAATTTTTTTATTTGCCGTTTTTTTTTTTGTTTAATAAATACTGCATATTTTCCACAAACAAATAGCTTCTTCATATCCATCATCTGTCAAACAAATACAACAAAAAAAAAGCTGAAAGTGGACCATCCATTCTCGAGTTATGCGCCATCTGACGTACGCGAGTTTGGTATATACATAGAAATATTTATTTTCAATAACAATCGGGCTTGTTTAAATTAAATAATTAAATCAAATTCGTTTTTGTTTTAAAATACCACCATTCACTATTATCCACACCTTTTTATGGAATTTAGCTCCCATTTTAGGAAGTGTGATTGAATTCTTCCCCTTTTTCCCCTGCTTCCATAAACCATCCCTGTGGGTGGGAGTGCCAAATTTTAGAAAAAAGCTACTTACAAAACCTTTAATAATTGAATCATGCCATATGTGTACATATTTGTTTCATATATGTAATACTCCTATATTGGCAGTAAGAGCTAGTACCGTCCGAAAACACTACAGTACAGATATATCAATAAACACGTACGAAAGAAAAGGAACACATACGTTTATAAATAAACATGTACACAACACATATACAACAAGTAAGAAAGTCTAAGTTCGGGCGGAGCCGAACATTAAATACCCGGCGCAAGTATTAAATATATGTTTTTTCACCTTTCCGAAAGGGTGTATAAATTTTGAGTAAATTAGCGTCCTTAAATTTCGAAATATTCCAGTTTCAAGCATTTCTGAAATTTACCGTTATATGAAAAGCAGCCGTAATTTTAGTCCGATTTCAATAATTTTCAACTTTTTGCTTTTATGTGGCAAGGACAATAAAAATACCGAGTTTGGTACAAATTGGTATAACGGTTACCGATATACATATATGTGATCATAAGCGGGCGGTGCCACGCCCATTTTCCAAAATTTTACCATAAACGTATTTCTTGGTAAAGAATTGTTGCAAGCATCAATTTTGAATAAATTAGCTTTAATATTTTCTGATTTATCGAAGATTTTGTATTTCTCTAAATTACCGTTATATGGGATGTGGGCGTGGTTATTGTCCGATATTTTAAATTTTCAGCCATTTAGTATGCTGTACCGAGGCCAACAACTGTGCCAAGTTTGGAAGAAATTGGTGCAGCGGTTACCAAGTTATACACATGTAAACATAAGTGGGCGTGGCTACGCCCATTTCCCAAAAATTTATAATATTCTTATTTTTCGTCTAAAACTTATTATAAATATCAATTTTGAGTGAATAATCTCCAGTAGTTACTAAAATATCGCAGTTTTCGTTTTTCTCAAAATTACCGTTATATGGGAAGTAGGCGTGGTTATTGAGCGATTTTAAAAATTTTCGGCCATTTGGTACATTGTGCGAAGGCCAACAACTGTGCCAAGTTTGGAAGAAATTGGTGCAGCGGTTACCAAGGTATACAAATGTAACCACAAGTGGGCGTGGCTACGCCCATTTTCCAAAAATTTATAATATTCTTATTTTTCCTTTAAAAATTATTGTAAATATCAATTTTGAGTGATTTATCTTCAGTTGTTACTAAAATATCGCAGTTTTCGTATTTCTGGAAATTACCGTTATATTGGAAGTGGGCGTGGTTAAAGTCCGATTTCACCCATTTTCAATACCAACCTACCTTGGATTAAGGGAAACCTACATACCAAATTTCGTTGAGATATCTCAATTTTTGCTCGAGTTATCGTGTACACGGACGGACGGACAGACGGACAGACGGACGGACAGACAGACATGGCTTAATCGATTTCTTTTTTCATCCTGATCATTTATGTATACATTTGTCTATATCTATCTCGATTCGTTTTGGCTGTTACAAACAACCGTTATGTGAACAAAATTAATATACCCTTGTGTACAAGTGCGCTCGGGTATAAAAACGGCTCTGAAGTACACAATACATTGACAAAAACAGTACTAGACTGTCTCGCTCTGATTTCGGAATGCTTACACATTGAGAAGTTAGCTTACTGCCAATATAGAAGTATTACATACATACATGATTTGTTTATACAAATACATACATATTAGAGGGCTGCATGGGCGTCGCTACGTAGGTAACCTTTGAAGTTTACCTTCTATGTAGGTATACAAAACTAAGAAATAGCAGCTGAAAACCAAATTCTTTACCCGGTAGTAAAATATGCCTTACAATTGCTCTTAGCTCTGCCGTGTACAACTTGCACAATTGAAAGGCCGTTTATCAGAAAATTTTACTTTAACAGATTACTGCATTTGAAATTAGTTATTTGGGAGCTAGAAAAAATTTTTAACCGACTTCACAAAAAGGTTATCAATTCGTGGGAATATTTTTTATGTATATATGTTACCGCATAAATATGGACCACGTCAACCGAATTCGATAATCGGAAAGGGTGTGCCTCAGGTAGGGTTGCCAACCGTACTCTAATATATAGTATTGTACTATTTTTCCGGTCCGGTACCAAGCGAAGTAGTTAATTTCGAATAATTTCCACACCGTACCATGACATAATCCCAAGTGGCATAACTCCTATTTTAAAATTTGGAACTAAATATGTCACTCCTTATACGATGACAGAAAGCCATTTTTTTTTACTTGGGGTTATGTCACTTCTTATAAGGTGTCATAACCCAAAATGTGATAAACTCCTTTTCAGCCTAAAGCATATTTTGCAGCTCTCAAGAAAAACAAAAAAAAAAGCATATAAAACCACGCTCAAGAAATATATATGTAAATATTTCTTCATTAAAATTATAGCAATGGCAAAGTATTATTTGCAATCGAAAGAAATAATGAAAATTATTTCTTGTAATTTTCTTCAGCTGGAAACTAAGCTTAAAAGTCGGAAAATTTGGACATGAAATTTCGCCCTTTTTTAATATAAAACAATATTTTAATATATATGTTGTGAAAATAAGCAACAAAAATCGCACCATTTGTTATTCCATATTTTCGCCTGCGGCCCCTTTTTTAAACACTATGTTTTAATCTATTTCGCCAGCGGCGTTTTTTTTTTATAAAAACTATATTTTAATCTATGGTGAAACTTTGAAGAAAAAAAAATCGCCGAAGGCCGCCTACCAGATAGAAGTTCTTCGCAAAATTACTTCCGCCCCTCTTTTACGGCAACACAGAAAGGAGAATTCTACTAAGCAAGGGTACATAATAAGCAATTGCTTGTATCCACATCGTGGAACCTCAGCGAACGTAGCGTCTAGTAAGTAATGATTCTCAGTGATACATATGTTGTAATATTAGACTGCCTATAGGCGTTGACAAGAAAATAATGTAGGCAAAGCCAGCTTCTATGACAGTGTTTTGATAAAAATGTCATTTATCATTACTCTTGTACATTCCAAATTCTTTTGGTTTGCAAAATTACATGAGGGATTTGGAATTTTGTAGCCTTTTCGTTTGTAAATATGTCACTCCTTATATAGTGACATAAGCCCAAGTAAAATAATTGGGTTTATGTCACTACACAGATTTTAAAATTGGGGTTATGCCAGTTGGGGCTATGTCACGGCACCTTTTCACACTATCGTATAGCGAATTCACCAGTGAAATATCTGTCACAGATAAAACTGCGAAAAAATTCCTAAATTTTCACAAATGTACGAAATACTCAATGCGAAATACGTATGCTCAAAATTGAATTGTATTTAATGGCTTTGACAGCTATTATCCCAACTTTGAAATTTCTATATGAAATGCCGTTCAACCGAGATTGTTCCACATTCATGATAAAGGGAACCATTTCTTTGAACGAAATTTTTCGCCGGTGAAATTTTTCACCGATTATTCATGATCAGGCTGATTATGTTTTTGTGTTTGGCGACATACATACTTATGTATGGCCAGATTATCTGCTTTTTTGAGCTGAACTATCCAATGCGTAATTAAGAATACAAACTTTCTCCCCTGAAATCAAAGCTATGAAGTAATCCTGTATAAAAAATATAACTTTCACGTCTACAATCGTGGTTTATAGAAAAAAAATCGATGAAAGGTTTCTTTGACCAAACCAATTTTATCATATGTTTTTGTGGTCGTTGAACACGAATCTGAAGTCCATTTTGCTCCATCACGTCTGGATTTTTTTCTAACCTCAAAAACCATCTCGGACTTTAAGTGACAGAGAAGTTCCGAGGTGTTTTTTGAGGTTAGGAAAAAAATCTAGACTTGATGGAGCAAAACGGACTTCAGATTCGTGTTCAGCGACCCCAAAACCAGGTGATAGACTTTGGTCAAAGAAACCTTTCATCGATTTTTTTTTGTGGACCTGTGTTATTTTTGGTAAATATAGGAGAAACGACAAATACAAAAGATAAATAAAGTAATGTAAAAAAATATTTTTTTAAAAATAAGCTTTTATTTAACTTGTTTAATCAAAGGAATAAAATAAAGTAGTGAAACAAAAGATTTTTTAGCAAGAATATTTTGTCAAAACTGCACTAAAATGAATAAAATAAAATAAGTTAAGGTCTCGTTAAAGTTACTAAAAGCCATTTAGTGAAAGGAGTTATTCAAACTCTAATGAAAATTACTAACAATTTGTACTAATTTACTTCGTTTTTAAAAAAGCTTTTCTGACATCAATAAAGCTAAAACCTGGGTAAAGCTTCTATTCAAGAGGGGCTTCACCAGGATATTTGGCAATGCTTTGAGGAAATCGCTAACGGCTCTGATGCTAATTCCAGTTTTTGTAGAGATATGGATAGGCAAACGATGGGTAGGCAAGACCGTACCAGAAAAAAGGCAGCGATTTAAAAATGGAGAAATATTTACAGCTTCCCCTTATTCCCAGATGAGAAGATCGTTTCATTTGGTGGAAGCATAATCGCAAAGAATTTGTTTATACTGGAAAAAAGTATCTCTGCGCACCATCTTCCTCAGTGAACTCAGAAGGTGTGTTTAGTGCATCGGATAGCATTTATGTTGAAAATAGAAATAGATTTTTGCCCGATAAATCGGTAATGCTTTTTTTCATAATGAAAAATATTAAAATACTTCAATTACTAATGGTATCTAACATTAACTTGGATTATAAAAATAAAAATTAATTTCTGAACTATGTAAATCTTTAAAGTGAATCTTCCAAAATCAAAATTCGGAAATCCGGCTGGATACTAGCTAAAATCGGATAACAGAAAAACGGCCGGATAAGCCGGATTCCGGATATCTACCGGATGCCCAGCATATCCCCACTTAAAATTATTTAATTTCTACTCTCTATTACAACAACTTCGGCATTCACTGAAAGATGGAAAATCACTTAAAAATCGTTTTTACTTTTTCTTTTAAATAAAATACTATTTATATTTGAAGTGTACTATATTTTTTCTTATTTTTTTGAGAAAGTACTATAAATATCTTAGAAAATGTTGGCAATCCTAGCCTCAGGGGTTGTCAGTTACTAATTTGGTTTAGATCCTGTCATTGGATCATGAAGAATTAACGGTACTCAGAAGTTTTTATGTGAAAATGAAGTCGATTGTGTGTTTTGCTTAAAAATTACTTGTTATATTCACAGCATACATACATATTTAGAAAGCGGAGTTACATATATAAAAAGTCATATCTAAACAATCAGAGGTATGGAAGAGTTATCTCATAAAGCACCTATCTAAGTGATTTTCAATGCTGTGTGTGATCGGTAAGTAAACCGGTAACAAAATTTAATGGTTTTAGCTGCCTACATAAAGTTATATCGCAAAAACTTGTATCTGAAATATTATTGGTATAGGAGATAAAACTTGTACAGGTCCGATCTTGACGATTTTCTCAGTAGAGTTTGTGTGATTATTTAGAAAATAGCTTACGAAATTTCTAGGTTTTAGCTGTCCAAATAAAGTTTTAAAGAAAAGCCCCATATCTGAACAATCAGAAAGTATGGAGGCTATATGTTATAGGGACCCGATCTTTGCAATTTTCATTGTAAGTATTCTGTTGATAATGAATTACCATAGTGCGAAATTTGATGTTTCTAGCTCCACAAATGAAGAACTTATACCGAAAAATCTCATATCTGAACATTTAGTTGTATGGGAGCTATATGTTATAGTGGTCCGATTTTTCCGGTTCCGACAAACGATTAATTTATTATAAAACTACACGTACTTACCAAATTTCAGTCGGATATCTTGAAAACTGAGAGACTAGATTGCAGACAAACAGCCGGACAGACAGACAGGCGGACATGGCTAAATCGGTTCAGCTCGATGTTCTAATCACATAAGTATACATTTTAATGAGCCTATATCTGCTTATTCTAGTACTTACAAGACCAAGGTTATAATACCATTTCATGTTCTCAAAAGGTATAATTATCATATTTCAAATCGGCGAAGCAGGTAACAAAATATATATTTAAACATTTTCTTAACTTCTTCCCAGCGTATCTATGTATATAGTTGCTCAGTCATACGACTTAGCATGATTCAATATACAAGGTTAGATAAAAATTTACATCTTTGTCAATAGGCAGTCGATTGAAGGTTGCATTTGAGAAGGAAACAGAAAGCGGGTAACCATTTTATCCTCTTTTGTGAAAACGTAGTATGAAAAGTACTCTGGTGGTGCTGAAATGCGTATTTTGGATAAAAATTTAATGAAACATATATAGCAGATTCCACTGATCTACACAATAAACAATAGTTAACTTTTTTATGGTATATTAAACATGCTATATAGATATTAAAAATGAAATAAATGAAGAATGAGAGAATTTTATTCACTCAAAATTCTGACCAAAGGAAAATCTTATCGACAAATATTTAAAAATATTCAAAATAAACCATGGATTCATTAAAATTCCAATATATATTAAACAAAATTAATGGAATTCAAACAAATCCTTTATACAAAGGGACTACATCGCACACCGTCTTCAAAAGAGTCACAACTCAAAATTTGGCATCTTAGAGATTATGCGCTAAATGTACACAGAACTTGTATTTACCTTTCAGCCCTTGCCCATTAGCGTGGGCCGAAAATTCGCTTTTTTAGAATTTTAGTTTGTAATAGCAGAAATATGGTTCATTATGCTCTAAAAACAGTCTGTGTGACAGATGACAATTTTTGGTCAATGTCTTAGGCTCGATTTTCCTCAAAAAAGACTTCCACAAGACTTTCGTGAACTAGATATTTATTTCGCCATATCCAACTATGCCACTTGGTCACTATAACCAAATCTTGGTAATTATAACTAAACCTTTTTCTGAGTGTAACTTGTAAGTATGCAAAGGCTCCACTTGACCAAACCAAAGGCTGCAGTGGTGAAAATATCGTCACCAGCAAAAACAAAATGATCCTGACCAGCACAAGAAAAAACATTTATTAATATTTCCAGTTTCACTTTTTGGGGTGGTACCAATACTTACTTGTAAATATGCAAAGGCTGAACTCGACCAAACCAAGGGTTGCAGTGGTTAAAATACCTGCACCAGCGAACGTGAACGGACACACAAAGTGATCCTAACCTGCACAAGAAAAAAGCTTTATGGATATTTGCACATTCACTTTTATGGGGTGGTATGCGTACTTGTAATTATGCAACGGCTGCACTTCACCAAATAAATTCCTGCAGCTGTAATTCCCAGTGGACTGCACCAGCCAAACGTGGACGGACACACAGAGATCCTAGCACGCAACACTTACTTGCAACGACTGCACTTGCTGTAAAACGCAGGTTTTTGAATACAAGTTTTGAATAACTCCGAAACTCTGCAAAGAAATATGTAAATTATTGTTTTAAATAAAAAAAGTTCCATTATTTTTGATTTTTTTGGCATACTTACTTGAATTTGCGCAATAAGAAAATCAATTTCCACGAAACAATCGATGAAAATATCAGTGTTGCCTGTTGAACTTTTTATCATACGAAGAAAATATTTGTCCTTGTATTTTGATAGTAATTTCTATAAATCAAAAAAGAAAGCAACACATGTTAAGGCAGAAAGCGGGAGCGAGACAACTGCCAGGTTATCCAACATTGTGTTATTGAATCATGCGACTTAGTTAGGGCGATCTGTAGCAGCCACAGAATTGAGCTATATATCAAACTAGCTTTTACCCTTGGATTTCACCCCACGTCTTTATACAAATATGAAAAATACTTTATATAAAAATGTTATATATTATTTCTACTCTAATTTTACCATAGCCGTGATAGCAGAATATGGTAGAATAGTACACTGAGAAAAAGGATTAGTTTCGACAACTAAAGATATTTATTTTATTTTGACAATATTTGGGAACTGTTACCAAGGATTGGGAACTATTACCATCGATTGGTAATTATAACTAAATATATTAAAGCTTCTAATATTCATCTAGGTTGTAACAAATCGTTAATTTAGTTGAACGGTTTGGTTAATACTAATAAATATTTCTTTGAAGCATATTTCTACAAAGTCCATTCAACTTAACGTATGGTTCATAAAAGGATGTTATTAAGCTCTGCTAATGCAGATAAGCTTTCTTTCAACACGTGGTTTAGTCATAGTTACCAAATCTTAGTTGAGGCAACCACGATTTGGTTTGAGAGTGGAACATATTCATGCTTGTGAGCCACCCCTAAAGAATGCTGAGCGCTCTCTGAGCACATACGAGCGCCAGCTGAGCAATGCACACAGTCCCACTTATTGAATCGTTTGAATGCGCTAGTATGCCGACCATTGCATTGTGCGTGGAAATCATTGCTCCGCTACCGCTGTTCGTATATGGGTGAAACACGCACGTGGTCCCAGAGCGCTCAGTAAGCTAAGGCATGTCGATCGCTGCGCCATGTGTGCTATGACATGCCCTTACTTGTTTGTCTCAGTTTCAGTTTTGCTATCATCGCGAGTTGTTTCGGTGCGCGCATAGTTTAAAGTTTAATTAAAAATATAAAGTTTGATGCCAACCGGGGTTTTTCAGTGGATATATAATTCATGTGAATTATAGTTTGAAAGTGTCTATTTAGCTAAGGAAAAAGCAAAGCAGTATACTTCCAGCAGATATTGACCTGGGTTTTCGCACGACTGTTCCTGTTTCATCGTTGTTTTTTAGGAAATTCTTACCAACATATACATATGTATTATTTACTTTAGTAACTAACTTATGTAAATATGTACGTATTTTTATGCTTAATATATGCAAATAAAAGAAGAAAGTAAACACAACAAACATCGAGTAAATTTTTATTTGTGTCAAACTGAAACTTTTTTCCTAATAATAAACGGTTAGCTGATTCAAGTCTACAGCAAGTTCACAAAATTAATTGAAAACTTGTATCAACCAAAGCATTGTTTATATTTGCTCAACAATGATTTTATTCAACTAACAATATTGTCCAATCAAGGTAGTCGTTTTGTAATTATTAACAAATATACATTTGTCCCAACTAGAAGTCTTAAGTAAATTGCAGACTTTCGTGAACTATATATTTATTTCGCCATATCCAACTATGCCACTTGATCACTATAACCAAATCTTGGTTATTATAACTAAACCTTTTTCTGGGTGTAGTATAGCTTGGGTGCTATGGAATGAAATAATAATTTTTTGGCACGGCAGCTGTTTTTATTTACATTAAACTGAATAACTAATAACTGAATTTTAACTATATAAATTCTTACGAATAATAACTCTAATATTATTTCACAGCATGCTTTTAATAATTCAAAGCATCTATTAACATAAATGCATTATCATTCATTTTATTTTCGATAAAGTTTTTGGTTTTATTTCAAGGCATTCTTGTTTATTGTCATCTCAAAAGCTAAGCGAACGGGAAACTGAAGTCTTTTAAATTCGATAGTCATATCAGAAGGAATTAGAGGGGTCATGTGACTTGTGGTACCGAAGTTATGGCTGATAAAACCTTCCACGCCTATGTTATGTGCTGCGCCCATTTTGACAAACTCATTTATATATACCCTCCTAAGCACCTACCACTGATATGTTTGCATACCAAATTTCAAGTTCGTGGGAGTTATGGTTCCAAAGCTATAGCTGATAAAAACTTCCACACCTTTGGAATGTGCCACGCCCCTTTTACACTCATTTATATACATACCTTACTATAAGAACCTACCATAGATATGTCTACATGCCAAATTTCAAGTTCATGTGACATATGGTACCCAAGTTATGCCTGATTAAAAATTCCTAACCTACATTATGCGCCACGCCTAGGGTTCGAACGATACTATCGATATTGAGTAAGTATCGATACTGAGGGTATGAAAATGAGTACTTTAATACTCGATACCTTATTTGGTGATTTTACTCGATACTTTGCAAAGTACTCGTAGTATCGAATACTTTTTAAAACGCACACTTTTTAAATTTTTTCTTCCATTGCTTTCTTTGCTTATATGGATTACTATTATTCAATTTTGTCTATCACTTAAAATAAACTGCAATTGCGTGTATTCTGTTGCATAACATAAACCAAATAAGTGAAGGTTTAGTGGCCTTATTCATAAAAAATAAAGTAGGTTTAAAGAGCTTAATAAAATGACATTTTCATACATTTTTCAGTTTATAAACCTTTTTTATTTTTTATGAATGAGGCCATAAAACTTTACGCAAAGTTCACGAAAATGCAGATTTTTTAGAAACTTTTTGGGAATGCAGTTTTGTAACCTATTCAAATTTACGTGTAGCCTACTACCGTTGACTTTTAATTCAAACTTGCACATTATCATACTAAAATTGAATAGGCTACAAAAATGCATACTAAAACTTTACAAAAATTTCTTAATAAAACTTGAAATTCGTGAAAGCATATATATATATATGTATGTACATTTGACGTTAAAATTACTTCTAACGTGAAAGTAAGTTCTGCAATGAAATAAAAATCAAATAGTGTAAATTTCTATTGTTTTATTTTCAGGAAATAACTAGATATACGATTGAAGAATAAAATAATTTTAGTATCCCAAAAGACGTATTTTAATGAGTCCGATACTGAGTAGTATCGATACATTTTCCCTGATACTTTTAGAGTATCGATACCATGAGCTCGATGCCAGAATGAGTACTCAGTATCGATACCAAAGTCTGAAATTTCGAACCCTAGCCACGCCTCCACTTACAAACTTATTTATATATATGTACCTTACTATAAGCACCTACCATTGACATGCCTGCATGCCAAATTTTAATTTTATGTGACCTATGGTCCCTCAGAATGGCTAATTAAAAATTCCATGACTATGAGATGTGCTACGTCCCCTTTAATAAACCTTTCTATGAGCACCTACCTACATATGTTTGGATACCAAATTTCAAGTTCATGTGACTTATGGGTCCGAAGTTATGACTGATTACAACTTCAAAGCCTATTGGATAAGCCACGCCCCCTTTTATAAACTCATTTGTATAAACCTTACCATAAGCAACTACCATAGATATGACTTCATATCAAATTTCAAATTGGTGCGACTTATGGTTCCGAAGTTATAGCTGAAACAAAATTCCACACCCAAGGGATGTGCCACGCCCCCTTTTATGAACTCATTTATGTACACATTACTATAGGCGCTTCCCATAGACATGTCTTCGTACCAAATTTCAAGTTCTTTTGACTTATGGGTCCGAAGTTTTAGCTGAAACAAAACTCCACGCTCAAGGGATATGCCACACCCCCTTTTATAAACTCATTTATATACACCTTACTATAAGCGCCTCCCATAGCCATGTCTTCGTACCAAATTTCAAGTTCTTTCGACTTATGATTTTGAAGTTTTAGCTGATTAAACATTTGCAGGCCTATTGAAGGTGCCACGCCCCTTGCAAAATATAACCATATCTATAACCTTCCCGGGGTGAAAACAAATAAGCCTGCCAAGTTTCGTGCTTCAAAAGTCATAAGGTAATAAACAGACATTCACGATTATATATATAGATTAAAGTGCAAGCTGAAGTTGCAGTTTACCGTGTTTGTCACAAAAGTAAAAAGTGGCAGAAAAGTCGATAGTGTGCAAAGATATTAGGCATTATTTATAGTTTTGAAATATATTTCACGAAAGCAAAAAATAAACACCTTAGAATATCATTGACCATTATAAAGGACCATGAATGACAGCAAAACTTTACAAATTTGTTGAAGTGATTTTTTAAATGAACGATCCAAAATTAACCGGTATATATATTTTAACATTTTTTCGAATCAGTAGTTGGGATTTTGTACTGAAAGGGTTAAGAAAGCTTTAGTGTAAAAGTGTGATAATATATAAATGCCTGTCACCATAAACGGCGCCAATTTTCAGTGATTATTGTTTAGGATTACGACTAATAAATCCCTTGGACAGATAATGTGAAAGGTTGGACTACACCTTAAAGATTACTATTTTCTCATGAGTAGAGGAAGGTCCTTTAAGAACTTAAAAACTAATCTGGGGTATCAGGTCTCTAGCAGTACACGATTAATTGTTGTCTTTCACGAACTTCTTTAAATAAATCTTGAGCTAAATACTGAAGTATATTCACGAATATCCCGTTTTATCATATACCTAAATTTAAATTCTAAATATTAGCAAGTATTTCTTTACTGCAGTCACCCGAATTTAGGGCATTACTACTAGTTTTAATAAATTCTCAGTTTAATTTCTTATAAAATCTACCTTTAGGTTTATGCATCTTAACCCTCTAACCGGTAAGAGTGCCTCAAGGCAAGGATCACAAAAATCACCTTTTGCATATGAAAATGTAATTTTTCATTACGCAAGTGAGTTCAACGCTCTTGATCATATGTTTGCTGACATTTCTTTCTCAAATTAGAATGTAATCCGACAGGCCGTTAGTCCTCTGTAATCCGTTTTTTGCGAACAGGTGGAGGAGAAGGTCGTGTTTTCGTATTAAAAAATTTCTGATTTTCAGCATCGAAATTTTTTATTTTGGAGAAGTTCTTTTAACTCAAGAATTTTATTCCCGTAAAGTTTTAGTCATAAGCTTCACGATTTTATATCTACGGTGTTGAAAATAGTTGGATTTTATGTTCTATAGCAAAAAATCTAAGTGTGCCTCAAGGCACTCTTGTCGTTCGGCGCGATTTTTTTTACGCGTCGCATTTTTCCTTTGCGTTTTAGTTATGGTGATTTTTACCGGTAAGGCAAATACTTTTTATAAATTGTTCACCTGTTTTTCATAAGTGTCTAAATAACTATATATGCAAATCGTTACATGATGTCGCGTGAGAAATTGTCGAAGTTATCAGCCGAAGAAATTCTTGAATTTATGGATTCTGTGGAGACTAAGTAGTAGTATAGCCGAAGCTACAGGTCCAGCAGTTGTACCAACCAATGGTGGTTTGATTGGAAGTAAGAGTTTCTCTCACATCTTTGGAAAATTGATTTTACGTACTGATCGTATGGATTTTTTATTGCTGACATTGAATCAATAAACAGAGATTCTGCTGAACTCAGCAAAGTCATCTGGCGCAAAACAAACCTTAAACTTCATATAAATGAGATGGCATTTCATGGCTTACCTGAGCACACAAAAATGCTCTCAAGACCGGTGCAATAATATCTATATATTTTTTCCCTAAAGAAATAATTGAAATGATTGTTTAAGAGACGAAGCGGTATGCTCTAACTTAATCAGGATATAAACTTGAGATTCAATGTGAATGTCGATGATATCTGCCAGTATATTGGCATTCATTTATATATGTCGGTTTATCGCTCCCCGAATTTAGAGAGGTAGTTAATGAAGAATGCATTCGAACCCATTCGCAAAACGATGCCATTGAAACGGTTTGAAGTCATAAAAAGATTCCCGTCGTTCCGAGATGGGGATGGACGCAATGACCGCCTTTTTTATCCGTTATGCTGGTCTTGTGAGCTACACTCAAACGCGTTCGGTTGGTGGCCCATCTTCAACAAGTCAACCTTCTACTCCACAAGATGAATCGCAACCTGCTGCTCTGAGTGTTGGCAGAAAATCTGTATATCATGTTGATGACGTTCGTTTCAATGGTAACAATCAACTTCCTAAATGGCTCGAGAAAGTGGAAAGAATGGTGCAAATTTTGTAAAAAGTCGCAAACTCAATGTATTTGCGAAGTATGCAATTTATATTTTTTGATCTGCGACAAAAAATTGCTTTTTGGAATAGCACTCAAAAAAGTAACACATTTTTCTAGATTCCTTTGCACTGGTAAACTTTTTGGAATAAAACCGTTGGTACTTAATAAAATTTCTATCTGTTCATATATTTTGCTTTAACCGATATGAGTGCCTGGAGGCACTGTTTCGTTTATCTCACCTGGAAGTCAAACGAAGCGACAAAATGGTATATAGATGACAACACTGAGTTTTTCATGCCCAAGTTATGCCAGAAAAAAATTCCCAACCATGTCTGATCACTATTTCAAAGTTGCCGGTTTGAGGGTTAAGCATACATTGAAAATTTGTTTTAGAGAATCAATGAGAAATAATTACAGAAACGATTACCCGGTTTGCTGAGCAACCCAGACATCTGCTTTTTAAATAATTTTTGTAAAACAAATCGGCAAGTGCATATGGATGGCTGAGTGGAAGATCGACCTATCTCGGCAGCCAGTTCGAAAACGCTCTATCTCAGAAAATTTTTCAACAACGCTCTATCTCAGTAAACTTTTCAAGAACGCCCTACTTCAGAATTTCATTGAAAAACGCCTTATCTCAGAATTTGATTGAAGAACGACCTATCTATCCGTGCTAGCTAACTTTATTGTTGCTTTCACATGCAACATTTTTCGTTAAGCGACCGGAACTCAAACATAGCAAGCAGCGAAGTGGCGAATCGATGACGGCTTAACTCAGCCTCGTCTGACTCTCAATAATCATCCGGAAGCTCAAACGATCTCAATAACAAGCAGCAAATTACCTTGCTTACAGTGTTTAAAGAAATTGCCTCCCTTAGAAGTGAGAATGCCCGTGTGTTAATGCTTTGCACGATGATATTAGGCAGCTAATGCAAAAGTTCGATGCCCTGCATGCACAAACTCTTTCACTGCAGACTAAACTCAACAATAGAGGTGCTAGCATATCGTTACTTACATCGGAAATAAAAACTCTTCGTATTGCTTGCTCTCTGCCTGCAGTTGCGCATTCTTCCTCACCTGCTGTTTCGTCACCGGTCTCCGCTGCTTCCCAGCAAAAAACACGATTACCGCAGAAGCGAAAGTGTAAACGAGCTAGGCGATGGGAATCGCTTACGCTTTCGCTTCAGGAAGGCCTTATTTTAACATGGGCATGTCATTGGCGGTAAGCCCTTACCCGCAGCATTACCTTCAAACGAAGGGAGAACGCATGGATAAACAGAATCCAGAGAAGCGAACAAAGAATACCTTACAGAGAAACTAATGTATTTAGAATGCCCAGATGAGTACATACTTATTTATATTAAATCAGAAAATGTCTTAAAAGATTAAAATTAATTAAAATTTGTATAAATCAGTTTTTATACAAACATATGTATGTATTTGGGTATTTAGATTTTACTTAAAAATCAGTATGTACATACATGCATATTTAATTAAGCTTAAAATTGTACTTCCTCACTCATGTACTTCACTTCATTGACTGACTTCAACTTCGCTGCAAATTGAACAAAGCAAAACATGATTTTTATGCCAGACAAATTTCCACAGAAACTAACGGTAGAAAAAGATTTTTTTGATATTCATTCTATTTTTCAGCTGACTAGGATGCAGCATTCTACTTTGCATTCCCCGAAATGAAGTAAAGAAGCGAAATAAACAAAAAATATTGTAGGACATTCTACTTTGCATTCCCTGAAATGAAGCAAAGAAGCGAAATAAAAAACAAGTAAGAAAGTCTAAGTTCGGGCGGGGCCGAACATTAAATACCCGGCGCAAGTATTACATATATGCCTTTTCACCTTTCCGAAAGCTACAGCTACATGGTAAGCCGGAGTGTATCAATTTTGAATAAATTAGCGTCCTTAAATTTCGAAATATTGACGTTTCGAGCATTTCTAAAATTTACCGTTATATGAAAAGCCGTAATTTTAGTCCGATTTCAATAATTTTTAATGTTTTGCTTTTATGTGGCAAGCACAATAACCATACCGAGTTTGGTACAAATTGGTAGAACGGTTACCGAGATACATATATGTGATCATAAGTGGGAGGTGCCACGCCCATTTTCCAAAATTTTATGATAAGCGTATTTCCTGATAAAGAATTGTTGCAAGCATCAATTTTGAATAAATTAGCTTCAATATTTACGGATTTATCGGAGATTTCGTATTTCTCCAAATTACCGTTATATGGGATGTGGGCGTGGTTATTGTCCCATTTTTAAAATTTTCGGCCATTTGGTATCCTGTACCAAGGCCAATAACTGTGCCAAGTTTGGAAGAAATCGGTGCAGCGGTTGCCAAGATATACACATGTAACACTAAGTGGGCGTGGCTACGCCCGTTTTTCAAAAATTTATAATATTCTTATTTTTCGTCTAAAAGTTATTGCAAATATCAATTAAACTATCACTAAAATATCGCAGTTTTAGTATTTCTGAAAATTACCGTTATATGGGAGGTAGGCGTGGTTATTGTCCGATTTTGCCCATTTTCAATACCATCCGTCCTACGCCCGAAAGAAGTGCACGTGCTAAGTTTCGTTAAGATATCTTAATTTTTACTGGAGTTATCGTGTGCACAGACGGACGGACAGACGGACGGACGGACAGACAGTCACCGCTTAATCGATTTCTCTTTTCATCCTGATCATTTATGTATACATTTGTCTATATCTATCTCGATTCGTTTTGCCTGTAACAAACAACCGTTATGTGAACAAAGTTATAATACCCTTGTGCACAAGTGCGCTCGGGTATAAAAATATTGTAGGACATTCTACTTTGCATTCCCCAAAATGAAACAAAGAAGCGAAATAAATAAAATATTGTAGGACATTCTACTTTGCATTACCGACAATGCCTAAAAGAAGCGAAAAAATTCGAAGGCATTACAACGCTATGCCTTCTAGAACACGTTACCACTAAAAGCGATTACCGATTTTTTGCTGGGTTCGAACACAGAAACTGCTACCACTGAAGCAGCGAATAAGACGAAGCCATTTAGTTCTTCTAATGCTCCTACAACGCTCAGTGGAGCTGCTGTATTAGCTGGCGCTGTTCTCAATAATGCAGTAGCTACGAAAACAACATCTATTACCAACCCTAATTCATCGAACAGTCTCAAAAAATGCCAGCGTAATCATTCCAAGCAAACGCAGCAAAGTGCCAAGAGCTTGCATGCTCCTCTGCTTTCTGTTACTGACGCTGATAACTTGCACCAACCTTCTGCCGATGCTGGCATCTCTGCCGACGTAGCCATTTTGCATGGGACTAATGTTGAAATGTTATCACCGAATTCGCTTACTGGCACCATTCACAATCTAATAGGTGTGGATGTCTCTCATTCCAATCTGCCAAACGTTGATGCCTTTGTTGATGCTGACTCTGCTGAGACCTCAGCTGTTGCTGCTGTGGCCGCTAAAAATATATTAGCTAATGCAGCTGCGAATACCATTATCGATGCCAACAATGCTGAGTGGATTGAAGTGGGGAGGCGTAAACATAAGAAGTCAGCTGTCGTATTTGGTTCTAATACTAACACCGATCTCAACGTTGCTATAGCTAACTCTTGGTTTCATCTGTCATCTTTTTTGCCATCTGTTACTGAGGAGGATAATACTAAGTATGTATCTAAACATTCCGGCATCAATGTTGCGGAGCTCTTTTGCTACAAACTAATAGGTTCATTCCTTATCTTTTTGGACTAAAATCTGAAAAGTGTCAAAATGCCAGAGCGTAAGCAAAATGCGCTCACTAAAAGAGAATAACAGGAAAAGTAAAGGAACGCAAAAAACCAAATTTTTAGTCCAAAGAATGGCAACAACAAAACTAACGTCGAATAAGAACAGAAATGTATGTACAAAACACATTCACACAAGCACAAGCACAATAAACACTTGCTATATCAATTATTTTTTGCCTTCTTCCAATTTCAATTCATTTCTTTTACTTTTTAGATTATTCTCACTTTTAGCGTATTCTTTAATTTCCGTTAATTTAAATTCAGTTGAGTTTGACACTTTTCAGGATTTTGCCAGAAAAAAATTCTTCTGACTAAATCTGACTACTTCGGACTGATGAGAGTCACTCTCACTGACTGTTGCTCTCTCATTTTTGCTGTCATTTCCGAGTTAAGGAACGCTTTTTGGACTAAATCTGACTACTTCGGACTTTTTCTGACTATTTCTGGGAGATAAGGAACGCTCCTAATAAAGAAAAACAACTCTATTACTCTAAAGCGAATCAATTTTAAGATTGGCGTGCCTACAATGTATCATGACGTAGTACTTAATGCTTCAGTGTGGCCGAGGGATGTAAGAATCAAGCCGTTTAATTTTTTCCAAAAGCGGGGGTCCAAGACACCCAGCCCGTAATTGAAAGTGTTCAAACTAATGATCTTACTGGTCAGAAAAGCCACCAGTCTCCCTCTGATAAGGCCTCTGGTCTAAATATATATTTTCAGAACATATCAATTTTAAGAACGAAATATAATATTGTTAGTTCCTTCAGTGCGCAGATGGACTATGACATATTCGTCATTGTGGAAACTTGGCTGCATTCGGAGTTTCATGATAGTGAGTTCTTTGATCCTAATATGTTCGACGTTTTTCGTAAAGACAGGGATCCTTCTAAGACTGGTTCCCGCAGAGGTGGAGGTGTCCTTATAGCTGTTCGACGTAAATTTTGCGCCTACTTGGTTACACTCAACAATGACGATTCTTTGCTTGACCAACTGGGTGTGCGCTTAAGAGACCCTTTTAGATGTAGATGCCTATATCTAATTACTTCTTATATCCCACCAAATAGTAACTTTGATCTATATAAAATGCACGTGGATAATATTGTCTAGCTCGCATTAAATGACCCATCAGATAGTAATTTGTGCATATTGGGGGATTTCAACTTACACAATGTCCTATGGACTGACACTCTTTCTAATTCGGGTCTCACTCCATCCAATGTAAGTGCTGCCCATGAGTCTTATTTTATTGACTGTATTCTCACCCTTAACCTTAAGCAAATCAATAAATTTGTTAATACTCTAAATAGGATCCTAGATCTCATATTTGTAAGCGATAATATTAATTATAGTGTTTATGAATGTATATCCCCAATAACTCCATGTGATAAGAATCATGTTTCCTTAGTTATAAGCCTGGATTTTTACGAATATTCTTCTACTTGTATAGCCTCTATGGATAAAATCGCATTCAAATTTGCTACCTGCGATTTTTCCAACTTGAATAATCTGCTGCTTAATATTGGCTGCAGTGGCGTAGCCAGGGGGGGAGTATGGGGGGATAGATCCCCCCTTCGTCATTGAACTACAATTATTTACTTTTGAATTAATAACACAATACTATTTTAACCTTCTGATTAAAAATATTTTGTTATTTCAGACGGATGACAAATTATCTTTTAATGAATATATTAGTAGTCCACTTGCGAACAGCGTTATGTGATTTTATAAAAGTAAACCATAAATTAAAAAAAAACGTCTACGACAACAAGTAACATCCGAACTGTATCTTTTTTTATTACCTGAAAATTTGGATAAATAAGAGCCTAATGCGTATAAAAAATAAAATTGCAGTATGGTAGATTTGCAAATTTTATATTTAAAAATTTAATATTGCAAGTTTTGAAACAGTAACTTTTACATAGCTAGCTTTTTTTAGCTTTTCGCGTTCTCTCCTCTAGGAAGATTGGTTTGTTTCTTTTTTGCGACCTCTTCCACTAGGCACCGAAACTACCACGTTTTCTGGCAGTTTTCTAAGTTCATACGAAGAGGAGACATTTGAAAGTGTATAAATAAGTATTATAGCGACTTTTGCAAGAGTAGTTAACATTTCATGGTATTTTTTTCAGAATATAGAAAACTTTTTCACTCTGCTGTTAGTGGACATGAAACCCACCAAAAACTAAAAATCTAAAAAAAAATTACATAGCGCACTTTGCAAGTGGACTACTCAATTGTTGAATATGCTCTTATCTTGTCCCTTCTTTTTATACAATTAAGGAGCGGCTGAATGGTTTAACGATGTTAGCGGTACATAATGATGTGCCGATTACAACACAAGAAGTAATTGAAAAAATGTGTGTTAAGCAACGAAGATTAAAAATCGCTTTATAATTAACAAGATTTTGTAGACTTGTACATAAATAAATATAAATAGATACGCATAAATATATATGTAAATATGCAGATATATTCAATGTGTAAAAACTGAAGTGTATACTAACGAAACTTTTACAAAACAAAACTGGATTACACACTAATTAATTAAAATGGTGTAGTAATTTAATTTTTTAAATTTAAATAAAGCATGAATTCCCCAGGGAATAACCGAGTAGACAAAAAATATATAACGGTAGAAATGGCACATATATGAAAGAATGCCCACAGGCGACGCACTATAGGCAAAACACGAGTTTTTTTTTTAAATCGTAGATCTTCGCTTAGAAAAGAGATAATGTAATGCAGAATTTAACCCTTTAATGCAGAGTCTGTCATATATGAAACGCTTTTTAACCCTTTCAAGGCAGAGGAAAAAGGTTCTCAATATGCTTTTGAACGTGCTTTTTATTTATTTAAATTTTTTGTTTATTTTTATTTTTAATATTTTTATTTTTTATTTTATTTTTTTAATTTATTTATTTTTTTATTATTATTTTACTATGGAAAAATTTTCTACGATTAATATCTACGTCAACATGAGAAATACCCGCAATATTCAAAAGAATTTAGTCGCTTAGACAAATACCTCCACAAAAATTACATTCGATCTGCTGAGGTGAGCATTAAATCTAATCCGAAATGTTTTTGGACTTATATCAAATCCAAGAGGTCATGTTCAAATATCCCATCTTCAGTTTTCCTGGACGATAATTTTGCCGAGTCTCCAGAAGATGTGGTTAATCTGTTCGCCGACTTCTTTAGGTCGAATTTTGTTTTCGCTAATAGTAGCACCACAGCTAACTTTTCTTCTGATATCAATTCGAGCCTTAATTTTGGCTCCCTAACATTATCAACTGAAGATATTACAAAGGGGGTAGCTTCCCTTAAACCCTCTTCTCAAACTGATATTTATGGCCTGTGTGCCCTGCTATTGAAAAAAATGTTCTGCCCTAATTCAACCACTAAAAATCATTTTTAATAAGTCTCTTGCTTCAGGTATATTTATTTATGAATGGAAAGTTACTTCCATAACCCGTATTCTAAAAGGTGGTAAGAAAAACGATGTTAGGAACTATAGGCCCATCTCTTAACTCTCAACTATTTCTAAACTGTTCGAGTGTGTAGTTAAAGATAAACTGTACTGTGCTACTAAATCTTTTATTTGTCATAACCAGCATGGCTTTGTTTCTGTGCGGTCTACAGTTTCAAACGTAGCAGTTTTCACCGACTACTGCGTAAAGGCGTTTTCTATTGGATTCCAGGTGGACTGTATATATACGGACTTCTCGAAAGCCGTTGATAAAGTCCCTCATAGTATACTAGTCGAAAAACTTGCCTGCCTAGGTTTTCATTCATGCTTTTTGGAATGGATAAGATCCTACTTATCCAACAGACCCTGTGTTGTAAAGATTGGTGGTGTGTCTTCTGACTCTTTTGTGGCTTCCTCTGGAGTGCCGCAAGGAAGTGTCTTGGGTCCTCTACTGTTCGTCGTTATTATAAATGACATTAGTAGCTGTTTCTCATTCGCAAATTTTTTACTCTATGCAGATGATCTTAAGTTATACACTATAATTAAACATTCATTCGACGAGGTTAGGCTTCAATGCGATATTGACGCTCTCCATCGTTGGTGTCTGAAATCTCGTTAATCTTTAAACATAAATAAATGCTTTAAGATGTCGCTTGCGAAGATTTTGAATGTTCGCAATGCGTCTTATTGCATATCGAATCATATTCTCAATAATGTCGGCGAAATTAAAGATCTAGGGGTTATATTTGACCCGAAACTTTCATTTAACAACCATGTTAACTATGTAATTGCGAAAGCATACTCAGTACTTGGTTTTGTACGTCGTTATAGCACTAATTTCTCTGACCCATATACTTTCGAAGCGTTATTTATAAGTTTAGTGCGTTCTCATCTCGAATATGCCGTATTCGTTTGGAGACCACATAGCCAACTTTTTTTAAAAAGACTGGAACGTATACCAAAAGTTTTTCTTAAGTATGCTCTTCGGTCACTGAAATTTGAAAGTCCTGTTCCTTCGTACGCTTCGCGTCTCAAGCTGATAAGCTTACAATCTTTAGAAAGCTGGAGATCTATCCTTTCTTTAACCTTTACATTTAATGTTATTCAAGGTGTCGTCGATTGTCCCTATCTCTTGGAATGGATAAGCTTCAATGTACCCAGGCGCAATCTTCGAATCTCTTATCCATTTTACTTGGCAAAAGTCAAGACAAGATTTGCCGGTAATGCTCCCTTGGCGAGATCTATGAACTTAGTATATTATCGGAAATAATCATAATCGATTTCTCTATGACAAAACCAGCTTTTTTAAATCTCCTTCACAATACTTTGTAATGTTAACATTGTACTAGCATTAGCAAATCCATTTATCTACTAGTCTGTAAGAAATATCGTTTCATAGACTAAATAAATAAATAAATAAAATGTAAGTTTATCACTTCACTCTACTTACTAAATTAGATTTATATTTGGCTATTAGTTAAGAAGGTCTTTTCAAACGTAACTATTTAGTTTACACATATGTATTAATAAGGATTAATCAATCAACTACATTAAAACTTTGAAATTAAATGTTCGAGGGATTTTTTTATGTGCCAGCCTAACTTACTTCAATATCAAAACTTTATAGAGACTCTTAGACCTTCATATTAGGGAGAGACTTCACACTTTCACTACTTTACACCACACACAATTCGCTTATGTCAAAGGGAAATCAATGGATTCGGCCCTACAGTATCTGGGTAGTAGGATCGAAAGTCCCTTCGAGGCAAAGGAGATCGATTTGTGTACCTTCTGGGACATGGATGGGGCTTTCGATAATACTGCCTATGGATCTATCTCAAGGCTCTACCACTGTTGGTTGGATCGACGCTATGCTTCGTGAGAGTGAAATTACATCGTCCTTGGGCAATACTCAAGTGAAGATCAGAGCCGAGCGAGGCTGCCCACAGGGAGGTGTCCTTTCTCCCTTGCTTTGGCCACTTGTTGTGGGTGACCTCTTAATCAGACTACAAGAGTGTGGTTATGATGTTGTGGGATACGCAGATGACCTTGCAATTATAGTTACGGGAAAATTCGGCAGTACTTTCTCTGACGTTACAAGCCCAGCTCTTCGCTTGGTATCAAACTGGTGTGCCAATGGGGCCTCAGAAAAAATCCTCGGAAGGTTGTTCTGGTACCGTTTACAAAAAGGTATAAACCAAACCTTGGTTCGGTCACTCTTGGAGGCACAGTACTTGAATACTCCGATGAGGTCACATATCGCTAGATAAGAGAATTAATTGGAGCTCCCATCTTAAGAGAACGGTTGCTAAATCCCCATGGGGCATGTGAGCCTGCAGAAGACTTTTCGGTAGGAAATGGGGTTTGAGCTCAAGTAGGGTTGCCAGATTTTTTATGCGCGAAATTAGTTCCTTCGACTTGTTCATGCTATAAAAATTAGTAACCACTTTTCAGTACATAATACTTTAAAACGCCAAAGTACTTGTTTTTAACAATATTTTGGTATACATTTAACCATTAATTAACATGTAGCATAAAATACTTCAATGGGTATAGTCGTTGTGCTGGGTATGCAGTCACAGTTGCACGGCTATACTCAATCCCGACTCTTGCTTCCTAGTTTGCGCACTCTGGGCAACGTGAGCAACCCATGTGCGAGATGTGGTAAATAATCCGAGTGGAGCCTTGGGTCACGGCAGAAAGGAAGCTTCAGTGGGGACACTCCGATTTATTCGGTTTAAGGGCTCGCTGAAGTCTGCAGCGTCTGTTGACCGGTAGGTGCGGTTGCAACCGGGTGTCTGTCTTGGAGCAAGCGGCTCGCTATATAAACGTGTATTTGGTTGCGAAACCATCCCCGTTCCAGCAATGGGTTGTGCACTGGATTTGGGAC
The DNA here is from genome assembly GCF_013731165.1 of Rhagoletis pomonella. Taxonomy (NCBI): domain Eukaryota; kingdom Metazoa; phylum Arthropoda; class Insecta; order Diptera; family Tephritidae; genus Rhagoletis; species Rhagoletis pomonella. The sequence continues at coordinate 36,326,121 of NW_023458557.1, forward strand.
CCGCCACGTAAAAACCCTTCCAGTGAAGAAGCGAAACAATGCCTCGGATGCCTTATGATGACGACCACGGCAAAAGTTTAAAGGACTAGGATTTGAGGGCATGCACCTGGATTGTCCGAACCCTTAATGAGGAAGGTGCCTCTGCCCGGCTGGGTGATGTCTTCGTAAGAATAAAAGCTGACATCACCGCCATCCAAGAAATGCGTTGGACGGGACAAGGCAAGCAATGCCTGGGGCCTTGCGACGTATGCTACAGCTGCCATGTAAAGGAGCGCATATTCGGTGTTGGATTTGTGGTGGAAGAGAGACTCCGTCGCCGAGTACTGTCGTTCACCCCGGTGGACGAGCGTCTAGGTATAATCCGCATCAAAGCGAAATTCTTCAACATCTCGCTTGTCTGCGCCCATGCCCCGACGGAAGCGAAGGATGAGGTATCCAAGGATCTCTTCTATGAGCGCTTGGAGCGCACGTACGCGCGCTGCCCCGCCACGATATCAAAATTGTGCTTGGCGACTTCAATGCCAGGGTGGGCAAGGAAGGGATCTTTGGAACCACTGTCGGAAAATTCAGCCTCCACGACGAAACATCCGACAACGGACTGAGGTTGATCGACTTCACCGAGGCCCGAAACATGGTAGTATGCAGTACTAGGTTCAAGCATAAAAAGATCCATCAAGCTACGTGGCTGTCTCCGGATCAAAAAAGGAGAAACCAAATCGATCGTGTTGTGAAAGACGGAAGGCGTGCTTCCAATGTTTTGGACGGACGTACACTCCGAGGCAAAAACATCGACTCGGACCACTATCTTGTTGCAGCCAGCGGAATATCTGCGCTTGATTGTATTTGGCTTAACAAGTGAAATAGTGGAATTAAGCAACAAAAATTAACAAGGCGAACTTAGCACAGTGCGTAGGCAACTGGCTGAGTCAGTGGGATCGTCGGTTCGAGTCCTACTGAAAGAAGTCTGATGAGGAAAATGTGGTGATTTCCGAAATAGCTATCACTTCTACCATTTTTCAAATTATTGTTGCTTTTCCACAATAGGTTCTTATTAAAAAACGGCCTCAAGCTCAATAAAATTTTTTGAATATAATTGTTATAAGGCCATAAAATAGGTTGAGCACACCTAAAAGTTAGACATTCCAATAATTGAAATCTTAACAAAAACCAACAACAACATGATTGTATTTGACTTAATAAGTGAAATAGTGGAAATAAGCAAGAAGAATTAACAATGCGAACTTAGCACAGTGCGTAGGCAACTCGCTGTGTCAATGGGATCGTCGGTTCGAATCCTAATGAAAGAGGTCTGATGACGAAAATGTGGTGATTTCCGTAATAGCTATCACTTCTACCATTTTTTTCAAATTATAGTTGCTTTTCCACAATAAGTTTTCATTAAAAAACGGCCTCAAACTCAATACAAATTGTTGAATATAATTGTTATAAGGCCATAAAATAACAAAAACAAATAACTTAAGGTTGAGCACACCTAAAAGTTAAACATTCGAATAATAGAAATATTAACAAAAACCAACAAAACCAACAACCACATAATCAAGTGAATTGCAGTGGAATAGCTGCGCTTGATTGTAGTTGACATAACAAGTGAAATAGTGGAAATAAGTAACAATAACTAACAAGGCGAACTTAGCACAGTGCGTAGGCAACTGGCTGAGTCAGTGGGATTGTCGGTTCGAATCCTACTGAAAGAAGTCTGATGAGGAAAATGTGGTGATTTCCGAAATAGCTATCACTTCTACCATTTTTTCGAATTATTGTTGCTTTTCCACAATAAGTTTTCATTAAAAAACGGCCTCAAGCTCAATAAAAATTGGTGAATATAATTGTTAGAAGGCCATAAAATAACAAAAACAAATAACTTTAGTAAAAATTTTATTTTTTCGTTGTATACATATGCTTATTGACAAAACCCAACCGCACTAATACAAATAATTTTATGGTGAAAAACTGTCACTGTTCGAATAATTTCGGTTAGTACATTTTCAGACTACTCGATAGTGAGCGGTTAGACAAAAATTAACGGTTAGTCGAATGCGAGCGGTTAATTGAATAATTGCTATTCGATTATCAACCGACAAAAAAGTTGCTAACCGACTAGTCGGCTAAGTAAGTAGTCGGATAGTCGATTTTTAAAAAGTGCTCTAGCTTATAAATAACTAAATCAAGGCTATTCAAAATTTGTATATAAAAATGCAAATCGAAATGTATCTACAAATGCTTGTAGAAACTACATTTACAAGTGTAGAATATTTTGCTGATAGCTACGAGTGTATTAAATAATATTGAGTTACAAAAAATTATGGAACTTGTAGCTACAAGCGAATCACTAATAACTTGTAGAATTGCTACAAGTAGATTTTGTGTTACAAGCCCCAGGGCGTACTCCTGTAGGAACAACAATGATGACCTGCTTGCCGATGCTCAGAACGTACTTATACTATGGAGAGAACACTTTTCCATCCCACTGAATGGTAGCGGCATGGGAAGTTGTGGAGAAGAAGAATCGCTGAGCTATTCAAGTACAGTGGCGAGGAGTTGATAAGTTGCATGCATTTGATAAGGTATATGCAGAATATGGTCAGATGAACTCATGCCCGGCCACTGGAATTAAATTGTGCTCTGCCCAATCCACAAGAAAGGAGACCCCGCCGTTCGCGTCAACTACCGCGGGAGCAGCCTTCTAAGCATTGGTTACAAGGTCTTATCGAGCGTATTGTTTGAAAGACTGAAGCTCACCGTCAATGAACTGATTGGGCATTATCAGTGTGGATTTAGGCCTGGAAAATCCACCATAGACCAGGTATTCACAATACGCCAAATCTTGGAGAAGACCCGCGAGAAAAGAATCAACACTTACCACCTATTTGTCGACTTTAAAGCCGCTTTCGACAGCACTAAAATGAGTTGCCTATACGCCGCTATGTCTGAATTTGGCATCCCCGCCAAACAGATACGGCTGTGTAAAATGACGTTGAGCAAAACCACCAGCTTCGTCAGAATTGGGAAAGACCTCTCCGAGCCATTCGACACCAAACGTGGTTTCAGACAGGACGACTGCCTTTCATGTGACTTCTTTATTCTGATGTTGGAGAAGATAATAAGAGCTGCAGAACTCAACGGCTCAGGAACAATTTACTACAAGAGTACAATTACTGGCTTATACCGATGATATTGAAATCATCGGTAGCAAAACCCTCGAAGTCTGTTCTCTTTTTCCAAGTTGGATAAGGAAGCACAGCGAATGGGTCTGGTGGTAAACGAGGACAAGACGAGGTATCTCCTGTCATTAGTGATGTTCCGATATGAGTACATATGCGTAAATACTCGAGTACCTCTTCCAAGTACCGAGTATTTTTAGTACTTCGATACATGTGACCAAGTACTTGGTGGGTATCGAGTACATTGTGCAAGTATTTACTCGGTAGTAGCCACAAGTTGGATATATGAAGTTTGGCACGTATCCCATGTGCTGAAGCTTTATGGTATTTCACACAACAATAGCCTGCGTTGCGCAGGAAAAATACGTATATACATATTTATGCTAAAAATAAGCATATATTTTCATATTCACAAAGCCATTTCTGAATTATATTAGCCATTTCTAAATTAAATTATATCTTTGTAACTAACATATAAGAGTTGCGAGAGTATGTATTTACCTATATGTATGTATATATTAAAAATAAGCATATATTTTCATATTGAAAAGCCTTTTTGCATTAAATTATATCTTTGTAACACATAAAAGATGGTTTTATTTATTTAAAAAAGATTGCAAAACTGTTTTGAAATATTTCGACCGAGTACTTTTGAGTACAAATAGAATCGAGTATTTTCTAGCGTTACTTTGAGTAGCATCGAGTACCCCCTTCGATGCTCTAAAATGAGTACTGGTATCGAGTACATGGTGGTATCGGACGAACACTACCTGTCATCAAATAAACAGTCAGCACATTCGCGCCTTGGCACCCACGTCACTGTTGACAGTTATAATTTCGAGAAAGTAGAGAGTTTCGTGTACTTGGGAACCAGCATTAACACCGATAATAATGTCAAAATGGAAATCCAACACAGAATCACTCTTGCCAACAAGTGCTACTTTAGACTGACAGGCTAACCTAATATTCACGCACGCCGCCAATTTATTGTCAAAAATTTCTCATGCACATGCAACTTGTATGAGATCAACCGAAATTGAACGGTGTGCGTATGAAGCTAACTCAATTTCCAATTTTTGTTCTGCGTGACATTTTGATTTGACGTTTCGCTCAATGAAATCAAATGCAAACGCATGCAAGTCAATTTCGGGCGACGCAAAAAAACAAATTCGACGGCATGCGTACCAAAACGCAAGCCGCGAATATTAGGTTAGCCTTTGAGTAGGCAATTCAGGAGTAAAGTCATCTCTCGTCATACGAAAACAACACTCTATAAGTCACTCATCATGCCCATGCTGGTATATGGCGCAGAAGCATGGACAATGACAACATCCGATGAGGCGGCTCTTTAAGCATTCGAGAGAAAGATTTCGCGGAAGAGTTACGAGCCTTTACGCGTTGGTGACGGCGAGTACCACAGACGGCGAAACGATGAGCTGTATGAGCTTTACAACGACATGGACATAGTGCAGCGGATTAAAATACAGCGGCTCCGCTGGCCTGACCATCTCGTTCGAATGGACACCAACGCTCCAGCTATGAAAGTATTCAACTCCGAACCCGCTGGTGGTAGCAGAGGAAGGGGAGGGCCCCACTTACATGGAAATACCAGGTGGAGAAGGACTTGGATTCACTTGGCATTTTCAATTGGCGTCAGTTAGCACAGAAATGAAACGACTGGCGTGCTTTGTTGAACTCGGCCAAAATCCCTTAGGCGGTTGCAGCGCCAAATAAGAAGAAGAAGAAGATAAAATACCTTAATATATCATTGTACACAGGAGCCAATAAACTATTTTATATTTATGACATTTTTGAATAGCAATAATGAGATCATTTCCATATTCAATGGTTAAATAGTCGAAGAATTCTATACATTACATTTTAAAATTACTTTTAATTTGAAGTTCACTTTCAAGAATTTTAATTAGAAGTCGGCTTCACTTTTTGCGCCAGGAAGCAAACTTTATACTTAAGATCTTCTCAGTTGCTTCGCTTTAGTGTGGTATTGAAAAAAATTTCATATTTTTCCAAACTGTGGAAACGTACCACTATTTAAAGACTTAATCTATACTTCCTCATGGCTTAAATTACATTTCTCAACTACGCAAAAACTTTGAAGAACTAAGAATCCGCTAAACAGAGTATCTAAGTCATCGGGATGTATTGTATGCAAAACTCAATTCAGTAAATTGAGAAAACTGAATTGTAAGTTGTAAGAAAACGCCATTCAATTATTCAAATTAGTTGTTATTCAACCGAAAGATATATATTGGAGATGACTAACAACACTCGACAAAAAATCGTCAGCCATCTTTTCAAATAAATTATGCTCCATAATATTATCGCAACTGGTACGTAACGACGCAGCGATATGCCCATAAAAAGACAGCTCTTTTTGTTGTATTAATTTCTTGCGCATATCAAACATCATCTAAACCATCATCTGAAACATTTTACAGTGCAGCTTAAGAAAGTTCAACGTTATGTAAAACCGTAACAAAATGCTAAAGTTTGTGTAAAATAATATTACATAATATAACAGTAATACATGGGGAAAAATTACCGAACACCTAGTTACCGAGTACCAAGCTCGGTGGAAAGAATCGTATTGCAAATTTGTATGTTCAGAATTGAAAATTCAGTACAAATCAGTACCAATTTTGAAAATATCAGGACATTAGCGTACTGATCACGGAAATGAATAAAATCAGTACGAGAGTTAAAAAATCAGTACTGTACTGATAAAATCCGTACGTCTGGCAACCGTAAGCTCAGGGCTGATTGAGTGGCTCTACCGTATGATCGTCCATCCGATTGTGCCTTATGCATCCATAGCATGGTGGCAGAAGATAATGCAAAAAACTGCCATACTTCGCCTTAACAAACTTCAAAGATCAGCATTTCTATCCGTCACAGGATCTATAAGAACGTGTTCAACTGCGGCTCTTGAGTCGCTCCTGGTATGGACTCCTCTCGATATTTTTTTCCAGGAAACAGCAGCCACGAGGGCGCTGCAACTTCGACTATCTATCGACGGCTTCTTCGCAAAGAAGCTCAATGCAGGGATTCTTGGGAAGATACCAGGGTTGGAAATATGCGCAATCTCAGATTCCATAACTAAAGAGGTCTGCTTTGGCAGAAAATTCCAAGTGATAATCACCGATCGCGTGCTTTGACATGCTACAAATTTTGGCAGCCAAAAACACGGTAACACTGTTCTGGGAACCAGGCCATTGTGAAATGGAAGGCACCGAGATCACCGACAACTTGGCACGAGAAGGATCGCTAACTGCGTTTTCGGGACCTGAACCATTGTGTGGTCTCAGCTGGTCCTCTTCGATAGTCAACATTACTGAGTGGGTACACTCGGAGCGCAGTAAGTACTGAGGAGTGGTGAAAGGCCTTAGACAGGCCAGGCTCTTCGGCTACCCTTTTTACAGAAAGGACATTGTCCTAGCAAATAGAAATGACATCAGGCTGATTTCTGGGTATCTGACCGGTCACAACCAATTGAGATTCCACTTGCACCGAATATGTGCGCTCACAGCTTTAGCCACACAAAGACTGATTTGTTTTAAATCTTCGATGGTCGAACCTTTTGTTAGAAGTAATTCGTCTACCCAGACCCTTTTAGGATTCATTGTGGAAGCCGAAGGTATCTTGGGTTAGGGACTCCTTTTAAGAGATACCGAAAATCTTTTAGGTCGCGGTGTCTCTTGTTCTAGTACACCCAGAAAATTAACTAACTAACTAACTAAAATAATGTTCTGATATGTGTATCGTCATAAAAATATTCAAACAATGTGAAAATAAATTTGATTGAAATAAATGAAAAATTTATTTATGAATCATGGTGGAATAAGAGAAGGTGATGTCAGTACGAACTCACCAAATGGATAGCTTTAAAAAAATATTTTAGAAATAAAAAAAATTGGAGTTCGATATCTACTAAGTAAATTTTTTACTCCAAAATTTAGGTGGAAACCCTGTTCGGGAATACGTGACAATAGGTTTGTTCTACACGAGCCCGCGGGGTCCCGAAACAGCCCTGAATGCGTTCCTCACGTTAGAAAAATGGGTAGTAGAGAGCGAATACGTTCCACTTTTGGATCGTAAATGTCTTCTTTTTTCGCGAAACAGCAAAAGGGCAATTTGAAACCACAGCTGTTGTTGTTTAAATCCGAAAGCAAATTTCATAAAATAAAAAAGTCGAAGATACCACAAAAATTTCATTAAATGTAGTTATTTGATAATTGTATTAGCCATATAAGATGAATACACGCAAAATCAATGTTTAGAGCTGATTTGTTGATTCCGGGCACGAAACGTGGTGTTGTTCGGAAATTCTTTTATTGCGCTGATCTTAAATTTCTAAACAACACTCTGTGTCTGCCAAAATGTAGAAATCCGTAAAAATGTACAAATCGTGCGATCTTCGCTTAACAGCCTCTTTACAGCGTTTGCACTGCTGCTAGCAAAGGAAATTAGTTTGAATGAATCAGCTGTTAACCTGGTGATATTTCTATACGAATTTTTGTAGAGCACCTACCGGGTGTGAAGTTTGTACTTGAGCTGAATGCTTAAATTAAATAAGACACCGAGTTGTTTCTGATTATGCTCCTAATTCGTGACACATTAGGCGCTTTCATAAGACTAACATAGTTATTGTCTAACCGTTGACACCTAGAAACGCACAGTTGAGTAGTTCCGCTCAGTTCAACAGTTGCCAACTTTCCGCCATTTTTTCGCTACCTGAACTCAACGTGTTTTGCTCAGCCTAAACAGATGATCGAAAAGATTTACTTTTAATATTTTTATTGAGCTTTGTACCACGATTGTTTATTAGGAAAAATTGAAAAAGCAACAAAGTCTAAGCGGTAGAAGCTATAGCACTATTTCGGAGATCACCACATCTCCTCATCGGACTTCTTTTTCTAGACTTCAGCAGGGATCGAACCTGCGAATTCGATGTTCAAAGTCAGAAGCGTTAACCACT
>NW_023458557.1:36334398-36368134 GCF_013731165.1 Rhagoletis pomonella
ATTTACATGAATTGAATTTAATTTTTAAACGTGTGGCAACCTTAGTAAAAAACCTCAATGATATTCTAAATATTTAATCTGAAGGTTTCATAGCAATCTGTCGTTCGACACTCATATTTTAATTTTTCAGGTAGCCTGCGAATAATTAATTTAAATTTGAATTTCTAAATAGATAGCAATCCCTTTCAAAATATTTTCAAACTACAACCGTTTTAAGAACTCCTGTAAGAACAACAATGGCGACCTAGTGACCGATGTCCAGAATATACTTAAATTGTGGAGGGAACACTTTTATAACCTACTGAATGGTAGCAGCGCTGAAAGTAGTGAGGAAGACGAACCCGAGCCCCCAGTCGATGATGATGGAGTAGCTGTCCCACCGCCTGACTATGACGAGGTACGAATAGCGATTACGCGGCTGAAAAACAACAAAGCTGCTGGAGCTGACGGCCTGCCAGCCGAGCTATTCAAGTACGGCGGCGAGGAGCTGATGAGGTGCATGCATCAGCTCGTATGCAGAATATGGTCAGATGAACGCATGCCCGACGACTGGAATTTAAGTGTGCTCTGCCCAATCCACAAGAAAGGCGACCCCGCCATACGCGCCAACTACAGCGGAATTAGCCTTCTAAGCATAGGTTACAAGGTCTTATCGAGCGTATTGTGCGAAAGACTGAAGCCCACCGTCAACGAGCTGATTGGACCTTATCAGTGTGGCTTTAGGCCTGGAAAATCCACCATAGATCAGGTATTCACAATACGCTAAATCTTGGAAAAGACCCGCGAGAATAGGATCGACACACACCATCTATTTGTCGATTTCAAAGCCGCTTTCGACAGCACGAAGAGAAGTTGCCTTTATGCCGCGATGTCTGAATTTGGTATCCCCGCGAAACTAATACGGCTGTGTAAAATGACGTTGAGCAATACCACCAGCTCCGTCAGAATAGGGAAGGACCTCTCCGAGCCGTTTGATACCAAACGAGGTTTCAGACAAGGGGACTCCCTTTCGTGTGATTTCTTTAATCTTATGTTGGAGAAGATAATAAGAGCCGCAGAACTGAACCGCTCAGGCACAATACTTTATAAGAGCGTACAATTGCTGGCGTATGCCGACGACATCGATATTATCGGTAAAAACAAGGGCTACGTCTGTTCTGCCTTCTCGGGATTGGATAGAGAAGCAAAGCGAATGGGTCTGGTGGTGAACGAGGACAAAACGAAGTATCTCCTGTCAGCACACAAACAGTCAGAGCATACGCGTCTTGGCACCCACGTCACTGTTGACAGTTACAAGTTTGAAAAAGTAGACGACTTCGTTTATTTGGGAACCAGCATTAACACCAATAATAATGTCAGCCTTGAAATCCAACGGAGAATCACTCTTGCCAACAAGTGCTACTTTGGGCTGAGTAGGCAATTGAGAAGTAAAGTTCTCTCTCGTCGTACAAAGATCACACTCTATAAGTCACTCATCATGCCTGTGCTGGTGTATGGCGCGGAAGCATGGACAATGAAAGCATCTGATTAGGCGGCTCTTGGAGTTTTCGAGAGAAAGATTCTTCGAAAGATTTACGGACCTTTACGCGTTGGTGATGGCGAATATCGCAGACGATTTAACGATGAGCTGTATGAGCTTTACAACGATATAGACATAGTGCAGCGAATTAAAATTCAGCGGCTCCGCTGGCTTGGCCATGTCGTTCGGATGGACAGAAACGCTCCTGCTCTGAAAATATTCAACGCGGGTCGCGATGCTGGTAACAGAGGAAGAGGAAGGCCTCCTCTGCGTTGGAAAGACCAGGTGGAGAAGGACTTGGCTTCACTTGGCATTTTCAATTGGCGTCAGTTAGCACAGAAGAGAAATGACTGGCGTGCTGTTTTGGACTCGGCCAAAATCGCTTAGGCGGTTACAGCGCCAAATAAGAAGAAGAAGACAACCGTTTTAAGCCTCTTGACATCAATTTTTTTAAACATAAGTTTCAAATAATTATTTCCCTTAATTCAAGTCGAATTAGATTTTTTAAACAGGTGGCAGCCCTCCTCAATGAGTGTAGAATTGATTTTATATAACTCCATACCAAATTCCAGTACTCTATCATAAATATTCCTTGCGATATACAGTATGAAAAATTCCGTTTGTGTGGGAGGTGCCACGCCTCTTGTACAATCGAGATTAAATCTATACTATATTTTAAGTTGGGCTAAATTACACCAGCGTACAAAATTTCATGATGATCGGTTGAGTAGTTAAAACGTGAAAGCGTAACAAATAAACAAACTTACTTTCGGATTTATAATATTAGTAATCAAAGGAATAAAATAAAGTAGTGTAACAAAAGATTTTTTAGGAAGCAAATTTTGAAAAAACTGCACTGAAATTGCTAAAATAAAATAAAATAAGTTAAGCTCTCGTTAAAGTTACTGAAAGCCAAATAGTGAAACGAGTTACTCAAACTCTAATGAAAATTACTAACAGTTTGTACTGATTTACTTCGTTTTTAAAAAAGCTTGTTGGCGAATTCAGCGTACATGCATAATTGGTTAGGTATACATATGTATGCATGCAGATATGTAAATGCCGGTTCGCAAATTGTTAGTAATTTTCATTAGAGTTTGAGTAACTCCTTTCACTATTTGGCTTTTAGTAACTTTAACGAAAGCTTAACTTATTTTATTTTATTAATTTTAGTGCAGTTTTACAAAATTTTCTCGCTAAAAAATCTTTTGTTACATTACACCAATGATGGGCAAAACGCTACTCGCGAGTAGCGTCTGCGTCGCAGCGCTTATACGCAGTGTTGCCGTTTTAGCCCTTTGGTGGCTAAATTTGGCTACCAAATTCTTTTTTTGGCCACAAAAATTTGAAATTGCCCCTAGCCCTTTTTTTAGCCCTTTTCAAAATTTATTCATCATTGACATTAAAATTTTTTATATGATTTTCATGAATTTAACTCTTCGCTCATAAAGCGAACGCCTTTCCTTTAAGGCAAATAAACTGTACATTGTGTCGCTAGCTTAAGTGGTGGAATAAGTTTGTTTATCGGTTGCTTCTTTTACCTTTAAGTAACGCAGAAGTTGAAAGGACGTTTTCTATAATAAATTTCGTTAAAAATAATCACAGAAATAAAATGAATTTTGCAATGTTAAACGCTTTATTAACTGTAAGATATGGATTGAAAAATGTACAGAAATGTTGTCATGATTTTGATTTTACAGATGATATCGTCAGGTTAATGAGAAATGAACAAAATTGTAACGACGAAGAATCGCTTAGCGACGATAGTATTGATATAGATATAAATATTTAATGTGTTAAAAAAAATGTTTATAGATTAAATTATTTTACTATGAGTTCATTAAATGAATACTCTTTTGTTTGTTTGATACATACAGCGTCGGACAATAATAAAGCACCGACGTTTTAATTCTTTGTAAATTATAACATAACATTTTAAAAATTTCTTTTACAAATGGATATTTTTCGAAGCATAGTTTGAAATTATTTAAGTTATTTAGTATTGTCCGACACTGTATATAGATATGATTCTAGTCAAGGTGTATTAAACAAGGTGGTGTTGGGGCGACAGCTGAGTTTTTCGCCGTGGAGGCCATTACGTCAAAATGATGTGTTTGTTGTAACTCATACCAATGACAGTATGGACATCAGCGTATAATTTGTTAGTGTAATTATTTACTTATATACGGCCAACACCACCTTGTTAAATACGCCTTGATTCTAGTACTTATGTATTCTTAATGTGACCTCATTTTTTTGTTTATGTAAGAAATTAATTTTTAAACTGTACATACATATGTATATGTATGTTTTTTACGTTTCTGGGCTGTTATCTTATCCATTAACGATTTAACTATACTTTAAAATAGGTAAGTTGGCGGCCCTTAATATGCTTTATGTGTTACACAACAAGTTTATTTGTTGAATAAAATATTAATTCTTTCCAGAGTTCATTGTTTTTCTATATCATTACTTATAGAAAATGTTTGCGTGTATACTTATATATTTATATGTAGGTAAAAAAATTTAGCTACCATTTTTAGCCACAACGACGATTTTTAGCTCTTTTTTATCCCTTTTTTAGCCTGAATTTAGCTACCGCTAAAAATGTTTCGCGGCAACACTGCTTATACGTATACAGAAACGACGCAGCGAATTTCAATTCAGTCTGCTTTCAGTTTTCATGAGAGTAACATCACGCTTCGCTGTTGAATATTTTTATTCGTAATTTCAGCGCGTTGTTGCCACCTATATATGTAACAATGCCCAAAATGGCTGCGTATGAGTGCCAATTACAGTTTTCGGTTTTAAGAAAAGCCAATAATGCCCAATGCTTGTTATGTGGTAATACGACTACTTGGAATCGTTCTTTTAATATAAGGCGACATTATTTGTCATGGTAAAAAAGTCAAACTGCCGAACTGTGTAAACCAATTTAAAGTTTTTTGTAATGGGTTTTATGTATATATGTATGTACGATACGGCAATTTAATATATTTAGTATACTTTATTGAATACTGAGTTTTTTACAAAGTTTAGAAATTTTAAATTCGTGAATTTTGTTGTTGAATAAACTATCATTTTTTAAAACATTAGTTTAATGAAATTAAATTAAAAAACTTTTCATGCACGTACATATGTACTTATAAAAATTAATTTCATAATTCATTATTTGAAATTATTTCTTCATTATTTTTTTATTATATTTTATTATTTTCGTTTCATGTTCATAATACAAATTAAATATAAATTTGTAAGAGCGTTTTCTAACACGCGCAAAAAACGACGCACTTTTGTACAATATAGAAAAGTGGCAACTGTTACTCAGCGCGATTCACGAATACCATGACAAAATGACTGTATTGGTGTGCCCATCACGCACTACACTGAGAAAAAGGATTAGTTTCGACAACCAAAGATATTTAGTTCCCGAATTTTGACAATATTTGGGAACTGTGACCAAGGATTTGGAACTATTACTATGGGTTGGTTATTATAACTAAATATATTAAAGCTTCTAATATTCATCGAGGTTGTACCAAATCGTTAATTTAGTTGAAGGGTTTGGTAAATACTAATAAACCAACTTAACGTATGGTTCATAAAAGAATGTCATTAAGGTCTGCCAATACAGATAAACCTTCTTTCAACACATGGTTTAGTCATAGTTACCAAATCTAAGTTGAGGCAACCAGTGTTGCCGCGCCGTCTCAAGAAAATTTATCCCTGACCAAGCCAAAAATGTATCCAAATGTAGCCAATTTTCTTTTTTTACATATACACCTCATAACTTGTAAGAAAACCAAACATTTTCATGAAAAAGACATAATTTAACCCATGCTAAGGACTTGGAATACATGTGCATAAAATCAAGCATTTGCAATTTCCATTTATAAAGTACATTTTTTGTGCGTAAGTATTTTGCAAAGTAAATATAATAAATAGCAAGTAAAACTGTAACTGTAAAACTACTACTGAAAAGTATCTATTTTTCAACAAGAATCTGTATAGATATACGTATAGGATGTTCAGTATATGATTTGAACTTGAGATCTTTAAAATATACACATAAATACACATATGTAGAATGCTTAAAATTGCACAAATTTTCAAACTACAAATACATTTCCTACTAATAATAAACATTACTTTATTTTAAACATTTTATGTGTAAAAGTAAACAGGCAATGATTAATTTTATTTCACGGCGTGCAAATATGCATACATTAAGAGAGGAAACTGGTTACCTCTCTCAATATGCGCAAATAAACAACATTTTTTTAGAGTGTATTTAAAGTCTTTTCAGTGAAATTCATAAAAGTTTCCTTAAATAAATCAAATTTAGTTTTCTAAACTACATTGAAATCTTCTTTCTTTTTAAATTAACATATGAAAATATGTGATACGAAAGAGATTACTACAGAAAGAGTATAACTTACTTTACATATATCGTCGTTTAAAGTACAAAACCGCGTATCGTCATTCGCGTAACTGACATTGGCTGCCAAAAATTGGATTTGCTCACCCAAGCGCTTGGCTCAATCCTTATCCATTCGTCGTGAAATATACTAGCCAGAAATGCGATTGCTTTATAAAAAAGAGAACCATTTTTAAATATGAGTGTTTTTATGCTCTAGAAAATAGTTTCTACAACTTCACATACGCGGTTTTGTATTTTGCTGATACGCGGTTTTGCATTTTGTTGATACGTGGTTTTGCACTTTAAACGACGATATGAAGATCTTGCTTAAAGCATCCTTTTAAGCTAATTAAAGCAATTGCGCTTATACCTATTTTGGTGAGATCTCTTCATATGTTCATTGCTTCGTTCACAAAAAATAAAATGCTTTAATTTCGCGCTTAAGTAGCGATTCTTTATACGTTTAGAAAACGTAATGCTTTCTACCATCTTTAATGAAAATCGATTTTTGAACGAAAAAAACTTTATAGGAAATATAAAATTTTGGCCTATTTAAACAAGTATCCACATTTATACTGACAGGAAAAAATAAGTATCCCGCAAAAATTCGTCTAAAAATGTATCCAATTGGATCTATGTAGATCCAAACGGCATCCCTGGAGGCAACCACGATTTGGTTTGAGAGCGGAACATATTCATGTTTTGAGCCACCCCTAAATAATGCTCAGCGCTCTCTGAGCACATGTGTGTTTCACATACGAAGAGCGCCAGCTAAGCATGTACACAGTCCCATGATTCAATAATTAAAGGTTTGCTCATTATTGACATTAGACTTTTGACACTCCCTTAGCTGCCTTAAAAAAGCTTTGCACACACACACGAACCCACACACAGTTCTTTGCTAAGGGTGCCGATTTTGTCAAGAGGGAGCGAGAAAGCTGCTTTTTGAGCAAACCTTTTATTATTGAATCATGACACATACTACGTTTATACGCACAGAATAATCGACTTAATTGAAAGCGCATTGACACCGTACACATTTCCCTCTAGTGTTTATACTTACGGCTTTATATCGGCATCAAAGTAACCATCTTCAAAAGCAAACAAAATAAGCTGTTTTCATTTGACATTTTATAAGTAAACATAATGGAAAGTGATAAAAATCTAGTTTTATTCGGTATTATAAAATCGTGGCAAAGAAAAAGAACGATTATTATTAATCAGCTTTTAAATACTGATGCGATTATTTGGAATTTGAGCGGAAAAGCTGATCTCCAATTCCCTTTGAGTGAGAGCGGTGTTTATACACTCTTTCTAACTGTCTGGAGAATTAAACTACCGATTTGTAATGGAGTGTGTGCCAAAACACTTCGCTCTTTCAAAGCGAACTGAAATTCAGTTTATACATATGTTTTTAATCGCGGCGAAATGAATTAAAGCGACTTATGCATGCGTATAAACGTAGTAACAGTCCCACTTATTGAATCGTTTGAATCGGTAGTTTATTTCTCCAGACAGTTAGAAAGAGTGTATAAACACCGTTCTCACTCAAAGCGAATTTGAGATCAGCTGTTCCACTCAAATTCAAAATAATCGCATCAGTATTTAAAAGCTGATTAATAATAATCGTTCTTTTTCTGGGCCACGATTTTAGAATGCCGAATAAAACTAGATTTTTATCACTTTCCATTATGTTAACTATAAAATGTCAAATGAAAACAGCTGATTTTATTTGCTTTTGAAAACGGTTACTTTGATGCATATATGTAATACTCCTATATTGGCAGTAAGAGCTAGTACCGTCCGAAAACACTACAGTACAGATATATCAATAAACACGTATGACAGAAAAGGAACACATACGTTTATAAAGAAACATGTACACAACACATATACAAAAACGGCACTCAAGTACACAACACATTGACAAAAACAGTACTAGACTGTCTCGCTCTGATTTCGGAATGCTTACACATTGAGAAGTTAGCTTACTGCCAATATAGAAGTATTACATATATGCTTTGATGCCGATATAAAGCCGAAGTATAAACACTAGAGCGAAATATGTACGGTGTCAATGCGCTTTCAATTAAGTCGATTATTCTGTGCGTATAAACGTAGTATGTGTGCGTGGAAATCATTGCTACCATAGTTGCCAACTTGGTGCTTTAAGCACTAGATTTAGTGCTTTTTGAAAATTAAAACGCCAAAAAAAATTATTTAGTGCCTAGTGCCTTTTTTAGTGCCTTTTTCTGAACTAAAATTACTTCGAGATAGTTAAAACCTGAAATAATTTGAAATATTTAAGGCTGTGGCAGCACTGAATTTACAAGAATCTACAAATTTAAATGGACTAAAATACAACCATTATTGATAAAAGGCTGAAGTTGCCAACCCATCTTGTTAAATTCTATTCGCGTTAAAAATGCTAGTACGCCAGTGAGTTAGGTATTTGTTTTTTTCTTTTTTAATTATTTGTAAAAGTTTTTTCGTTTCTTGGCGCTGAATCCAATTCTGGCCTCACAATTGCTCTAGCACTAGAATTTTGAGATATCCTAACCTCAAAGTGCCAAAAACACGGTTTTTAGCGATATTTGAGATTATATAATGAAAACATCAAATTATTTGATCATTTCTAATTAAGGCATCATTTTCGTTTGGTGCGATTCGATTTTTCTTTCTCGAGATAAACCAGTTTTAATGTGCAGTACTTCGGCATTATGTTATGAAAAAAGCATCCCTTGATTCAAAAAAATTTGGTGCTTTTAGTGTGGTAAAACGCTTTTTTTCCAAGTTTTTGGCATATTTTGAAAATTAAAAGATGGCAACACTGATTGCTACGCCACCACTGTTCGTATATGGGTGAAACACGCAAGTGGTCACAGAGCGCTCAGTAAGCTATGGCCATGGTTGCCACAATTGGTAACTTTCTACCAAAATTGGTAGCTTTTAAACCGTTTGGTAACTTGGTAACTTTTATTTGATTTTGGTAACTTTTCCAACCAATCTTCTGTTTGCATTGTTAGAAAGAAATGAATTATATTGTGCATGTGCGTAATTATAAAAATCCTACGAGTTTCAGTGGCAGCACTACTTTTACCCAAAAACTATCGATTTACTTCGACTAAACTAGAGTTATCTCATATTAGTATACCGAAAATATTTGAGTAACAATGGCGGCACTACTGACTACAGTTCTAAAAAAATATTTGGAAATATTAGCCCGTAGTTATAGTCAATATAAAATAGACTGTTAAGTTAAAAGCAGCATTTTTGACAGATATCCCATTGCAAGTTATTTTGACTATATATACGGCCATTGTTTGCGACAGTCGTACAGTAAAAATGGTATAAAAATTCGGCCATCTGGCGATTTTCGGTAGGGTCCGTAAATAGTTTTCATTATTGTAGAGTAGGTTAAGGAGATGTTAAAATAAGACTTTCGGGACGTTTTTCGCAATTTAAGTCGATACTGTTCACTTTTTTAAGAAACTCAGGAATACTTTTTTTGTTGGCCGAAAAAATCCAATTTTTTTTTGTTAACGGATTTTTTCTAGCGTTATTATTTAGCATGTTCATAAAAAATTAATTATAGATTTTTATATGGATTAAATCGCAATTCTAGACAAGTAATGTTTAAGCAAAAAACAAAATCGACTTCAATTCTCACATAAAAATTTAAGATTATCGTTGATTTCTTCATGATCCAATGATCGGATTTAAAAAAATTTTAGTATGGGACCACCTTTCCTTTAAAAAAATAATTATAGAAATCGGTTAACGCCTTCCGAAGTTATGCGGTAACATATATTCAAAAAAAATATATATATTCCGATGAATGATAACCTTATTTTTTTCAAGTCGGTTAAAAATAAAGCATAAAAGATTCGGGTGGGGTTAAGCAATACGGTCATTTGCATTGCATTGTTTGAAACGTGAGTAGGACTCGCGTGCTGTAGGAAATCTTCCGCTGCATGATATTTTTGAAGCCGATGTACATATACTATATGTATCCATAAAAGCAATAAAAAAGCCAAACAGAGCCTTTGCATTCATAACGACGCACATAGGGACGAATCGACAATTTATGACGACAAAAATAGAAAAACCAAAGTCTTTAAATCTTATCACACATATCTTTCTCATACTCCTTATAAACCACTGTGTAACACAAAAATTTTGACTTTTACCGCAACGCGGTAGCTTTAGCAAAAGCGCAAAGTTGGGTGTTCTATCGTGCGTCGAATTAAATAATTTTTTGTTTGTAGCAATGACAAAATAATTTTGCTTGTCATTCTATTCTTATTAACATCTAACAGTTTTGTCAACACGGAAAGTGAGGCGTGAGGTTTGTACTTTATTTTGCAATTTTTGTTAATAATATAGTTGTTTGTAATATGGTTATAATACCTTTTTTATAAATTGCCTTTTTCTTATTGAAAAAATTTTGAAATTTTTATATCAGTTAGAGTTATAAAAAAAGTTCCAACGAGTACAGCAATTTCTCTTCAAGAGTTCGAAAATCCAACAAATTGCCAATGTAAAAATATCACGAACTCGTCCCCCCTTTTCCCTCTTCACTAAATAGAGCATCTTTTTAACCGACTTCCAAAAAAGGATTTTTTTATTTTTTTTTATGTATGTTACCGCATAACTTTGGACCACGTCAACCGATTTCGATAATTCTTTTTTCATCGCAAAAGTAGTGGATCATGAGATATATATATATATTTTTTTTTTATATGAGAGTTGAAGTCGGTTTTTTTTTGCTAAAAATTACTTGTTCTTAAGTCGTTTATTGGGACATTCGAGAATATAGGACGACAAAAATGTTTACTCCATATGTATTTGACAGATTTCCATGAAATTTGGTATCCAGGGGTTTTCCTCACACTGATTTCAAAATTGATATTCAATTTTCAAAATTCAAAATGGCGGATCCAATATGGGGGACGATTTCTTTAAAAATGTATAGATTGTTATGAAGCTCGATATCCAGAGATTTTCGTCGTCACTGATTTTGAAATTGATATTCAATTTTCAAAGTACAAAATAGCGGATCCAATATGGTGACGATTTCTTTAAAAAAGTATAGGTTGTTATGAAGCTTGGTATCCAGAGTCATACAATCATACCATATAGTCATTTTTTAAAAAATCGTCCGCCATATTGGATCCGCCTTTTTGAATTTTGGAAATTTGATTTAATATTCGAAATCAGTGACGACGAAAATCCCTCAACAGCAAATTTCGTTGAAATCTGTCAAATACATATGGAGTAAATATTTTTGTCGTCCTAAATTGTCGATTCGTCCCTATGTGCGACGATATATGTACATATGTTTATGCTTGCATATATCAACGTATATATGTCTAGATTGATTTTACAAATTATTTGGAAGCTATTGTTATACCACTAAACTAATTTTATTTTTTTTATGTTTTTCTGTTTATTAATTAAATAAATAAAATAAGTACATTCACATTTGCTATGAAAAGTAGCAGTATTTATGTATCTGTATATATTTTTTTAAGTGAAAAAAGATTTTGGTAACTTTTGGTAACTTTTCTTAAGAGATTTTGGTAGAAAAAAATTTTGGCAAGTGGCAACTATGGCTATGGCATGTCGATCACTGCGCTAGGAAGAGAAAGAAAAGTGTGTGCTATGACCAGAGGTGGGCACTACCACAAACAAGCGTGCGCTAAAAGTGAGAATGTGTTAGTGTGCCTAATTCATTTTGCATACTGTCGTGTTCTCATCGCTGCGCTCTCGCTTGTATACGTACACGCGACGCTTACGCTCTTTTAGCACCTGCTAACTCTCTGCCCATGCCTGGCTATGACATACCCAGACTTGTTTGTCTCAGTTTCAGTTTTGTCATCGCCGTGAGTTGTTTCGGTGTGCGCATAGTTATTTAAAAATATAAAGTTTGATGCCAACCGGGGTTTCTCAGTGGATATATAATTCATGTGAATTATAATTTGAAAGTATCTATTTAGCCAAGGAAAAAGCAAAGCAGTATACTTAAACCAGCACTTCCAGCAGATATTGACATGGGTTTTCGCATGACTTTACCTGTTTCATCGTTTCTTTTTACGAAATTCTTACCACCATATACATATGTATTATTTACACTAGTAACTATTTATGTAAATATGTATGTATTTTTTATGCTTAATATATGCAAATAAAAGAAGAAAGTAAACACAACAACCATCGAGTAAATTTTTATTTGTGTCAAACTGAAACTTTTTTTCCAATAATAAACGGTTAGCTGATTCAAGTCTACAGCAAGTTCACAAAATTAATTGAAAACTTGTATCAACCAAAGCATTGTTTATATTTGCTCAACAATGATTTTATTCAACTAACAATACTGTCCACTCAAGGTAATCGTTTTGTAATTATTAACAAATATACATTTGTCCCAACTAGAAGTCTCAAGTAAATTGCAGACTTTCGTGAACTAGATATTTATTTCGCCATATCCAACTATGCCACTTGGTCACTATAACCAAATCTTGGTAATTTTAACTAAACATTTTTCTGAGTGTACTTTATTTTAATCCTTTGATTAAAATCCTTTGTTAAATAAAAGATTGTTTAAAAAAAATTTTTTTTTTACATAATTTTGTGTACTGATGAAATAGGATTAAGCTCAAAGCAATCGTTCTGATTACCAACAAAACTGATTGTATTTGTTCAATAAACGCATGACAAAGAATTGCTTGTTACACCCAGAAAAAGGTTTAGTTATAATTACCAAGATTTGGCTCACGAAACCCTGCAATTTACTTGAGACTTCTAGTTGGGACAAATGTATATTTTTTAATAATTACAAAACGATTACCTTGAGTGGACAGTATTGTTAGTTGAATAAAATCATTGTTGAGCAAATATAAACAATGCTTTGGTTGATACAAATTTTCAATTAATTTTTTTAACTTGTTGTAGACTTGAATCAGCTAACCGTTTAATATTGGAAAAAAAGTTTCAGTTTGAAACAAATAAAAATTTACTCGATGGTTATTGTGTTTACTTTCTTCTTTTATTTGCATATAATAATATATATAATATGTTAAAAATGTGAGTGGAAAAACAATATTTGTTGCATCCGAAAGTATACCTGTATATTTTTACTGCTTCAGTTCGTACTTCATTCCGCATACGTTAGTACTTGAAAATATCCATTTTTCCCTTACCTTAAGCCTTTAAGCGTGGGCAACAATGATGTTTTGTAATTAAGGCAGAATTGAATATGCGCTATCTGGGAAGACAATACTTGTAATATTTATTCTATGTGTTGGCACTATATCCAAACACAAACGCCTGTTAAGCAAACGGTGAAACAATTGGTTATTTTTTAAGTTGGCGAATAAAACTTCATTGCAGTGCAGTGGGGTATAGTCTTTGCGCTGGGTATGCAGTTACAGTTGCATGGCTATACTCAATCCTGACTCTTGCGTCCTCGTTCGCGCACTCTGGGCAACGTGAGCAACCCATGTGCGAGATGCGGTAACCAATCCGAGTGGAGCCTTGGGTCACGGCAGAAAGAGAGGGAGCTTCGGTGGGGCCACTCCGACTTATTCGGTTTAAGGGCTCACTGAAGTCTGCAGCATCTGTTCACCAATAGGTGCGACTGCAAGCGGTTGTCTGCTTGGAGCAAGCGGCTCGCTATATAAACGTGTATTTGGTTGCGGAACCACCCCCGTCCCAGCAATGGGTTGTGCGCTGGGCTTGGGACCCGCCACGTAAAAACCACTTCCAGTGAAGAAGCAAGGCAAAGCCTCGGATGAGACCCCCCCCTTATGATGAAGACCACGGCAAAGGTTTAAAGGACCACGATTTGAAGGCATGCACTTGGAATGTCCGGACCCTTAATGGGGAAGGTGCCTCTGCCCGGCTGGTTGATGTCCTCGTAAGGACAAAAGCTGACATCACCGCAATCCAAGAAATGCGTTGGACGGGGCCAGGCAAACAATGTCTGGGGCCTTGCGACTTCTACTACAGCTGCCATGTAAAAGAGCGCAAATTCGGAGTTGGATTTGTGGTGGGAGAGAGACTCCGTCGCCGAGTACAGTCGTTCACCCCGGTGGACGAGCGTCTAGCCACAATCCGCATCAAAGCGAGAACCTTCAACATCTCGCTCATCTGCACCCATGCCCCGACGGAATAGAAGGATGAGGCATCCAAGGATCTTTTCTATGAGCGCTTGGAGCGCACGTACGCTCGCTGCCCCG
Organism: Rhagoletis pomonella; assembly: GCF_013731165.1. Lineage (NCBI taxonomy): Eukaryota > Metazoa > Arthropoda > Insecta > Diptera > Tephritidae > Rhagoletis > Rhagoletis pomonella. Next base: position 36,348,578 of record NW_023458557.1, read on the forward strand.
TCATGATATCAAAATTGTTTTTGGCGATTTCAATGCCAGGGTGGGCAAGGAAGGGATCTTTGGAACCACCGTCGGAAAATTCAGCCTCCACGACGAAACGTCCGACAACGGATCGAGGCTGATCGACTTCGCCGGGGCCCGAAACATGGTAGTATGCAGTACTAGGTTCAAGCATAAAAAGATCCATCATGCTACGTGGCTGTCTCCGGATCGAAAAAGGAGAAACCAAATCGATCATGTTGTGATAGACGGAAGGCACGCTTCCAGTGTTTTAGACGTTCGCACACTCCGAGGCCCAAACATCGACTCGGTCCACTATCTTGTTGCAGCCAGGATACGTACCCGCCTCTGTGCAGCAAAAAAGGTGCGCCCAACGTCGAAAAGCGGCAATCACAATAGACAGCCAGCGCTTTCGCTACTCGGCTCTCACACCTGCTCTCAGAGAGCACTCTTCAACAAACCGACATATGCGAGCTGCGGAACTACATTTCCCGCTCATTAAGTACCGCCGCCGAAGAAGTAGTCGGATTTCAGCGAGCCCGAAAGAACAGCTGGTACGATGAGGAGTGTCAGGAAGCTGCAGAGAAAAAAGATGCCGCCTACAGGGCCACGCTGTGATCGGGCGCAACGCGCGCTATGTGGGACCGCTATAAGGATCTGAAGAGGGAAGCGAGACGTATTTGTCGCAATAAGAACGAAATACGTGAGTGCGAAGAGCTTGAGATGCTGGCCGACAGGAGGAATGCCCGAAAATTTTAGCAGAGAGTTAGGCGACTTACGGAAGGTTTAAAGACCGGGGCGCACTCCTGTAAGAACAATAATGGCGACCTAGTAACTGATGTCCAGATCGTACTTAAATTATGGAGGGAACACTTTTCCGCCCTACTAAATGGTAGCAGCACGGAAAGTTGTGGAGAAGAAGAACCCGAGCCCGCAGTCGATGATAACGGAGTCGACGTTCCACCGCCTGACTATGACGAGCAATAACGCGGCTGAAAAAGAAAAAAGCCACTGGAGGTGACAGCCTGCCAGCTGAGCTATTCAAGTACGGCGGCGAGGAGTTGATAACGTGCATGTATCAACTCTTGTGCAGAATATGGTCAGATGAACGCATGCCCGACGACTGGAATTTAAGTGTGCTCTGCCCAATCCACAAGAAAGGTGACCCCGCCATTCGCGCCAACTACCGCGGGATCAGCCTTCTAAGCATAGGATACAAGGTCTTATCGGGCGTATTGTATGAAAGACTGAAGCCCACTGTCAATGAACTGATTGGGCCTTATCAGTGTGGCTTTAGACCTGGCAAATCCACCATAGACCAGGCACTCACAATACGCCAAATCTTGGAAAAGACCCGCGAGAAAAGGATCGACACTCACCACCTATTTGTCGACTTTAAAGCCGCTTTTGACAGCACTGAAAGGAGTCGCCTATACGCCGCTATGTCTGAATTTGGCATCCCCTCAAAACTCATACGGCTGTGTAAAATGACGTTGAGCAATACTACCAGCTCCGTCAGAATTGGAAAATACCTCTCCGAGCCGTTCGCCACAAAACGGGGTTTCAGACAGGGCGACTCCCTTTCATGTGACTTCTTTAATCTGATGTTGGAGAAGATAATAAGAGCTGCAGAACTGAACCGTTTAAGAACAATTTACTACAAGAGCGTGCAATTGCTGGCTTATGCCGATGACATCGATATCATCGGTAAAAAAAAAACGCGAAGTCTGTTCTGCCTTTTCCAAGTTGGATAGGGAAGCAAAGCGAATGGGTCTGGTGGTAAACGAGGACAAGACGAAGTATCTCCTGTCATCAAACAAACAGTCAGCACATTCGCGCCTTGGCACCCGCGTCACTGTTGACAGTTACAATTTCGAGAAAGTAGAGAATTTCGTTTACTTGGGAACCAGCATTAACACCGATAATAATGTCAGCGTTGAAATCCAACGTAGAAACACTCTTGCCAACAAGTGCTACTTTGGACTGAGTAGGCAATTCAGGAGTAAAGTCCTTTCTCGACGTACGAAAACCACGCTCTATAAGACACTCATCATGCCCGTGCTGGTATATGGCGCAGAAGCATGGACAATGACAACATACGATGAGGCGGCTCTTGGAGTGTTTGAGAGAAAAATTTTGCGGAAGATTTACGGGCCTTTACGCGCTGGCGACGGCGAGTACCGCAGACGATGGAACGATGAGCTGTATGAGCTTTACAACGACATGGACATAGTGCAGCGAATTAAAATACAGCGACTCCGCTGGCTTGGCCACGTCGTTCGAATGGACACCGACGTTCCAGCTCTGAAAGTATTCAACTCGGAACCCGCTGGTGGTAGCAGAGGAAGAGGGAGGCCCCCATTGCGATGGAAAGATCGGGTGGAGAAGGACTTGGCTTCACTTGGCGTTTCCAATTGGCGTCAGTTGGCACAGAGGAGAAACGACAGGCGTGCTTTGCTGAACTCGGCCAAAATCGCTTAGGCGCCCTGCAGCAAAATTTAGGGACAGTCTGGCAAAGCGCTAGTTCCGCTCTACAAATTTCAGATTTGTCTCTGAACTACTGAAAAAGGGATGCAGAGTTGGACGGTTGAAACTCATATGTTGCTAGTTGCGCTGTCATCAATGCACATATGTAATGTACTATATTTTTTCGATTTTCTTAGACCCTAAAAGTAATAACAAACTGTTTTCGTTTATTTAATATGTAATTCTCTACATAGTTTATGGGGCAACTGCTCAAATATTTCCAAAAAAGTCGTTTTTGGTACATTAATGTCATTTTTATACATATCTACGTACGTATAAAATACGAATAAAATCATATAAACCGTGTTTTAAAACTTTATACAAAACAAAGTTAAATTTAACGATTTTTCGTCAAAATGTTTGACCTTTTAATCAGATGTAAAAAAATTAGCAAAAGTGGTAAACAATCTCACTTTGAAATGGGAGTGCTATTCATGTAGGACAGTGAGAACGCACTATAAGCCGACGGACGATTGCGACCCTGAATGTGGTGAAAGGGGAACAGACTAAAAAGGCGACATGACGAAGGACTAGACAGCGACGAGAAAAACTTCAACTACACACTAGTTGCGCGACGGTTATCACGCACGGACGGTATAGGCTAAGTGCTTTTTAAAAACTCTTAATAAATTGTTAATTAAAACACGTTAAGTTGTTTTATTGATGTTGGCGATCCTACAAGTGGTGACAGAATGGGATTTCGCTGTTAAAAAAAGAAAAACGCCTACAAGTGAAGCTTAAAAAAAAAACTATAAAAGAAGCGTTTTCTGTACCAAGTGCGTGCTACGGTGTGCGGAAAAAAAAACTTTAAGCAATGTTAGTGTTGCGAATAATTTCGTAGACTCTGCAACCGCGCATTAGGTACGTGCACACACTCGCGTGTAAAAGTACGCATATACATATATACACGTGTGAAAATTCTCGAAGCCTATTACCGGTAGCCCGTTAGGTACAGCCGACAAGCGGTACCACGTCATCCAAGGTCCCGTTGAGACCAGCCGAGTTAACCGTTACCCAGCGGCGTCAAAAGCCTAGAACGCGAAACGTGCGCAGTAAAAAACGTTTGTGTGCATAAAGCGCAGCATCAGTGAGCAGCGGGGCTGATAAAGCAGCCCGAGGTAAGCAGACCATTACAGTGCACAAAGTACGCACGGCAACGTGAGCAAAGAGTCCGATAGCGCAGTTCGAGAACTGACCAAATCGAGTCGCAGCAGAAAGCACAAAAAGCGTTGGAGCACGCAAAGTACGGCACCAGTTGACAGCGTGGGAAGAGCGGCCGATAGGGCAGTTCGAGAACCAATTGAACCGAGTCCAACGGAACGAGTTGAGAAACGAAGAGGGTAGCCGCGTTTTTAACCACATCAACAGTTAAAAGCGTGAGCAGAAACCCCAGAGAGCAGCAACATTTCTAAGTTGGCGCAGAGTGTGAGGCGTATGCAGTGAATCTGATAGTGCAGGCTGAGAACGAAACAAATCGAGCTGTATCAGAACGAGCGAGAGAGTGAATACTGCGTTACATTTTAACCGCCTTAACAGTTAAAGTGTGAATAGAAATCGCGAAGAATAGATATCGAGCAGCGGCTCGAGTGGCAGCGTAGTCGCAAGCAAGTGCGAGCAGCGAGCAATAATCCCGAGTTAGCGCAGAGTGTACGCAGAATTGAAATCGAGCAATGGCTCGAGTGGCAGCGTAGTCGCAAGCAAGTGCGAGCAGCGAGAAATATTTCTGAGTTGTCGCAGAGTGTGCGCACAAATTCAATTGAACAACGGCGCGAGTGGCAGTGTAGTCGCAAACAAATGCGAAATATAGCAGAGAGCAGCAAACAAATTTTTTAGTTGGCGCAGAGCGAGCGCAGGAAATAAGCTGAAGCAGCGGCGGAGAACGACGGCGATTGGCAGCACAGTCGCAATTTAAGGGCGACTGCATCAAATATATGTACATAAACGATCAACGAAGCAGAGGTGCAGAACGGGTACATCGAAGTAGAGGCAAAACATCGCAGCAGTGTGGCAAAGGAGAGAGCAGCTACCACTTCCATGGTAATTTGTATGTGTATTTGCATACAGCAAGATATGAACTCTTTTATATACATTTATACACATACAAATACATACGTATCCAAACGAATGTGCTGAAATAGAATAAATAGAAGAGAATAAAATCTAATTAGAGAAGCAAACAAGAAGCGAAGGCAAAGTACATAAATAAATATTGAAAGAGAATGTGAATAAGAATTAAAGTCAATGTGAGATGTATCGATAATATGTAAATAAGTGTATCGGAAAAATAAGGAAGTAAACAAAAGAGAGAAATAATCGTTTGTACACAAGAACAGGGTATATTGCTTAAGCACAGAATTTGTACGTTGCTCATAATTAATTGAGAGTAAATGTTAGTGTTTTAAATGTAATACGTACCTAGAATTAAAGCAATTCGTCTATAAATTTCATATTTTAGAATCCTGTAATTTAATCATTTTTAAATTTAATTTAACTACACATATTAATCGACATGGACCGCGAACATATTTTTCGACTGACTGTTTACGAGTTAAAAGAAAAGTTAAGTGACCTAAGTTTGTCAACGACTGGACGGAAGGCGACGCTACAAGACCGACTGTGCGAGCATTTCGGCTCGACTGTGGGTGATGACGATGGCACTGCTGAGGATAGCGATTCGGTTCAAAGCTATGTATCGCCAAATGAGGGTAGCTCGCGTCCGTCGTTCACATTTCGTGACATCGAGGGGTCACTAAAAACGTTTTGTGGTTTTGGCCACCCATCCATTGAAGAGTGGCTCGAAGAGTTCGAGGACAATCCATTGGCCGTACAGTGGGACGACCTACAAAAATATATCTACGGCAAGGAACTGCTGAAGGGGGCGGCAAAGATTTTTATCCGCAGTCAGCGGGGTATAGCGAGTTGGGGCTCATTAAAGCGATCGCTGAAACAGTAATTTGGCACGGCAGCCGCCTCAATTGACGTGCATCGATTGCTTCGAAATCGGCACAAACGTCCAAATGAAAGTTATCGCCAATTTTTGTACAGCCTAATGGAAATTGGCAAACCAGTAGATTTAGATGAAAGAAGCTTAATAGAATACTTCGTTGAAGGTATTCCGGATAGTAGAACAAATAAAAGAAACCTTTATCAAGCGAAAACTATTTCAGAGCTAAAAGAACAAATCGAAATTTATGAAAAGGTACGTCCCGGGCCTCAACCTAGTTCAAAGCCAGTACATAATAACCGTGAAATGAAAGATAAAAATCCTTCAAACTCTCAACAAAGCGGGTCGCGACATTGCTTTCAGTGTGGGGCTAGGGGTCATTTAGCACGAAATTGCCAAAAAAGGGCGACTTGTTTCGAATGTAATCAACCAGGGCATCGTGCTTTCGATTGTCCAAAAAGACAAAGCAAGCCGAAACAAGAAAACGCAAGGGTAAACACGTTGGAAGCAATACAGGGGGCTAGATCGGCAGCTTGCGTAATCTTTAAGGATTTGACGTGCAACAACTATTCGTTTTCTGCTTTGTTGGACACGGGGTGCGACTTGTGTTTGATACGCTACGACGTGTTAATGATGCTGGGTGACATTGATCTGTCCAACGAGAGACATGAGCTAAGAGGTATCGGCAATAGTGCCTTGCGTACGTTGGGAAGTTTCGAAGTAAAGCTACAGGTTGATGGAGTAGAACTGGACGTAGTGTTTAATGTGGTTAGGGAACGCGATATCGTATACGAAGCCATCATTGGTAATAGCGTGCTCAAGCAGGCAGATTTAATTGTGACCGAAGATAACGTCGAATTCAGGCAAAAAAGTATAGCAGAAGCATCGGAAATCGCGGAAAGTGCAGGTAGTAGTAACGAGTTGGAGCTTCTAAAGGAATTTAGGAATTTGTGCCTAACTTTAAATGCCGTAGAGGAAGACGATGTCGAGGTTGACTTATCACACCTCAGTAGGGTAGAAGCGCTGAAAATAAAAACTTCAATTCAGAAGTACAGCCCGCGTAAAGTTAGGGAATCCCCCGTCAAAATGAAGATTTCTCTGATCGACGATGTCCGGTTGTATCAAGGGCCAAGGCGTATGTCATACGCCAATAGGTGCATCGTAGAGGAACAAGTGGCTGAGTGGTTGAGGGATGGGATAATCCAACATAGTCTATCAGAGCATGCTTCTCCAATAGTTCTCGTGTCAAAGAAAGACGGCTGCAAGAGACTATGCTCCGACTACAGGCGCTTAAATGAGAAAATCATGAAAGACCATTTTCCCATGCCCTTGATTGATGACGTTGTAGAGAAGTTACAGATTGCACGCGTCTTCACAACTCTGGACTTGATGAATGGATTTTTCCATGTTCCTCTGGAGGAAGCATCAAGGCGGTATACCTCCTTCGTAACCCACCAAGGTCAATACGAGTTCCTCTACGTCCCTTTCGGCATATGTAACTCGCCTGCCGTATTCTCGCGATACATACTAGCGGTATTTCGAGATCTGCTAGAAAATGGTATATTAGTGACATACATGGACGATCTCATCATACCCTCCAAGGATAAAGATGAAGGTCTCGCCAAATTAAAGATTGTTTTAGACAGGGCACAAGACTATAATTTGCGTATTAAGTGGAAGAAATGCCAGTTTCTCATGGAGAAGGTCGATTTCTTAGGCTATATAGTTGAGGGTGGAACGATTAGGCCGTCGAAAGCGAAAACTCTGGCAGTCGAAAGTTTCCCAGCACCGTCAGATCGTAAGGGAGTCCAACGATTTCTGGGCCTAACCTCCTACTTTCGACGCTTCATTGACGGATATGCTGTGGTCGCCAAACCGTTGTCAGATCTTCTGCGTCAGGGAGAAAAGTTTGTTTTCGGTGAAGGGCAGGAAATAGCTTTCCAACAGCTAAAAGCGGCTTTAGCAAGCACGCCAGTACTACGCTTGTATAACCCTAAAGCCATCACTGAGGTGCATACCGATGCATCTATGTACGGTTACGGGGCTGTACTCCTTCAAAGAGATAGCGAAGACCGTCAGTTTCACCCTATACAGTACATGAGCAGGAAAACCACGCCAGTGGAAGAGCGTTTTCACTCGTACGAACTCGAAGTCCTCGCGATCGTCTCAGCGTTAAAGAAATGGCGCGTATGCTTACTGGGTATTCCGTTCAAAATTGTAACGGATTGAAACGCGTTCACTATGACGATGCGGGAAAAAGACGTTCCAGTGCGAGTATCGCGCTGGGCTCTTTTCCTGCAGGATTTCACATACGAGATAGAGCATCGATCGGGTAGCAAAATGAGGCATGTCGACGCCCTAAGCATAGTTTCTTGCTTGTTGCTTGAGGATTCATTAAAATTCAGATTGCAACAAGCGCAAGCGGAGGACGAATGGGTACGGGCTGTGGTAACAATATTGGGAAAGGACGGTTACGTAGATTTTTATATGAAGCAACGTTTACTATACAAAGATCCCGCTAAGGAACTTTTGGTAGTACCTGCTCAAATGGAGGAAGAGATAATTAGAGTCGCACATAATCAGGGACACTTTGCCGTCAAAAAAACGCAGGAGGCAGTAGAAAAAACATTTTATATCCCAAAGATAACCGGCAAGGTAGCGAAAATTGTTAGAAGCTGTATCCAATGCATAATTGCGGAAACGAAGGCCGGTAAAGCAGAAGGTTTCTTGGAGCCTATATGCAAAGAGGACCGACCGCTGGGAACTTTCCATGTAGACCACGTAGGGCCGATGGAGAAAACCAGCAAGCGGTATAGTTACATTTTCGTAGTAATCGACGCTTTCTCGAAATTCGTGTGGCTTTATCCGACAAGAAGTACGGGCGTAGATGAAGTAGTCGATAAGCTGAAAAGACAATCTTCTATCTTCGGGAACCCGAAACGCATAATTTCGGACAGAGGTGCGGCTTTCACTACACACGCATTCAAAACGTATTGTGAAAGCGAGTCCATTCAGCACCTACTAATCGCCACGGGGTGCCAAGGGGTAACGGCCAAGTGGAGCGAATCCACCGAATTATCACGCCAATGCTAACTAAGCTGTGTTCGGAAACACCAACGAGCTGGTACAAATATTTGGAACAAGTACAACAGACACTTAACAACACGCCTCCCCGGAGCACAAAAATTTCGCCTTTTAGACTGTTGACTGGAGTCGAAATGAGAACAAAAAACTACGCCGGAGTTGAACGAATTCCTGGAAAATGAGACAATCGACGAACTGGACAGAGAAAGAGAAAACACACGACGGGAAGCACATACAAATATCGCAAAAATTCAAAAAGAAAACCGTAAACGCTTTGATTCCAAAAGAAAGGAAGTAACGAAATACCGGGTGAACGAATTAGTAGCCATTAAGCGAACTCAATTCGGAAGCACCTTAAGACTTCGCCCTAAATTCTTCGGACCATACAAGGTTCTCAAAATACTTCCCCACGATCGTTACGAAGTGCAGAAGATCGGCGAGGGCGAGGGCCCCAAGCGAACAACTACGGTCGCTGAGTTTATGAAGAAGTGGGAGCCATCGTTTGAGGCCAAACGATAAGTCAGGTTGGCCGAATGTAGGACAGTGAGAACGCACTATAAGCCGACGGACGATTGCGACCCTGAGTGTGGTGAAAGGGGAACGGACTGAAAAGGCGACATGACGAAGGACTAGACAGCGACGAGAAAAACTTCAACTACACACTAGTTGCGCGACGGTTATCACGCTCGGACGGTATAGGCTAAGTGCTTTTTAAAAACTCTTAATAAATTGTTAATTAAAACACATTAAGTTGTTTTATTGGTGTCGGCGATCCTACATTCATATGAACGATAATGTACATACGTGTATCACTAAGCCTCCGAAATGTGTAGTTATGCATTGATTTTTTTTTTATTTCCAATGTTCTTCATTTTAAATATTTTTCGTTTAGTTTTTATTTAAGTACTATGTCTCATACTCCATAAACCATTTAAATTCAAATTAATAACTGTGCTGCAAACTTATAGAACTCTAAAAACTGTCTTCAAAATTTCAAATTTTTAATCAGATATTTTTATAAATATTTCGAGTATTCTGTTTTGTAGCCCTTAAAATTTTAGTGTAGTAAAGTGTGATCTTGCATCTTAAATGAAAATATTTAAATAGGAGAATGCCTTCGAGAGCGTGCGTAAAGAGTTATAAAAAATCAGCGCGATTAATTATACTAAAATTTAATGGGCTATAGAACTGCATACTTATAAACTCTGATTTAAAATATTGAAGTTTTTATAACAGTTTCTAGAATTCTACTAAATTTCGAACACAGTTAGAAACGTGAATTTATTTGTTTATGTTATAATACTTATGAGCCATCCTTAAATAAAAAATATACGAAAAATATTTAGCATGAAAACTATTGTGAATATTCAAAATTCTATATTTCTTATGAGATGCCGGAAAGTCTATGTATTACATTTCAATATATTTAATGCAATTTAACGCTGAGTTATCACAAATAATCGTTCAATATATCACCGTTTTTCTCATTTTTTGACACGACTTAGTTCAGATTTTTAATTATAGGTATCCCAGAAATACCCATTATACGTAACAAATATAAATTATTTTTAAGAATAACGGTTTTATAAAATAAAGGAATAATTGACACTTTATGTTCCTAAATTTAAAGCATAGTTTGCGTCAAAAAGTAAATTAGTTCAAAACAAATAGCTCTTGAAACATATAATGAAGTATTTTTATTTACACAATTGTATGCGTGCTTATTTAAAGAAGAGGCTCTATACTATACTTATTAGAACCAGCTCAAAACTAACCACATTTTTTTTAGCCCGGAGGTGACCCTTTTTGAACTATCTAAGAACTGTTGTTATATGAACTGTATCAGAACCATCTAAGCCAGAGTCAGCTCAGAACAAGTTCAAAAGTTCTGCAGAGGGTGACAATTGTCACTTCGTAGGACATCGCCATGTTAAAAAAGACAGTTGCAAGCATTGAGTTGGGATAGATGAAGAACCAGTACCGTCCCTTTTCAGGCTAGCTCAGCGCAAGTTCTGAACCAGGTTGATTTGCTGCAGGGCGGTAACAGCGCCAAAAAAAGAAGAAGACGAATAAAACTTCACACTTAAATTTAAGACATTCATAACAAACATTTTATGAAGAAAATCACCGCAACGGTCTTCTTTCGAAAAAATATATTCGTTTAAAATAAAAATAATCGAAATCGGAACAATTTTATATAACCCTGCCTGACAAGAAAATTTTCTCCGCGATAAGGCTAGTAGCCATTTCTAACAGATTTTGGGTCTCTTAGTCAAAAATTGAAACATATTTATATATGCATTTGAATTTTAAGTAAACAAGGCAAATAGCAAAATCGGCTAAATTTTTTGTACAAAACGGCTAACAAATCGGCTGCCGGCTAAACCGAAATTTCTCGGGCTGTTTTCTTTCGCAACCGGCTAAATCTATCCGGAAAACGACTAAAATGGCAACACTGTTCTGAAGTGACAACACTGAGCGGAGCAATGATTTCCACGCATACAGTCTTAAAGCCGGTTTCACCAGCAATTTAAGTTGAAAATGATTTTTTATTTTCTGTCAATTTCCATATAAGATTCCAAAAATTAAAGTCATTTTTCATTTAAATTGCTTTCGTGAAATTGGCTGTTATTCATTGAATCGTTTTTTATGCAATGTTCGCAGTGTGACCACTTTGAGAGTAATTCCTCAAAACGTGAGGAATTTCGGGTGAGCTTGAGTATTTTTTGAGGATTTTTATTTTGAGGAATTTTCTTTTGATATATTTGCATATAACTAATGCAACCATGTTTTACATGACAGAGTGGTTAAATCGCTCTGCAAATTTTTGAGCAAAAAGCTTTCCGAAGTTTTATAAAGAGCGAAATACACCACACAAGCGGCTTGTCAAACATTCTTCAAACCTACTTTTCCCATTTCGCCATACACCATGCAAACATGACTCGTTCTCTTGCATCGGCATTTGGTGAAAATTAAGTTGCGAGTGAGGCGATCTTACCATACACGACCTAAGCGGTTTGATCAAACGTCAACATGGCGACCAGAAAATCAAAAAAATTTGATTTTTGTTCACATTTCCCTCAAACGGCTTGTCAAGCCTTCAAACACCTCCATACATAACATAAATAGCTTAAAGCAAAGGGATATTTCGCTTGGTTTGTCAAGACGCTTGTGTGGTGTTTCTCGCTCTTAAGCACATGTGCATTTGCTGCTAAATATTCAAAATTTTATCGATAATTTTGGTCTTTCCATCGTTATTTTTATACCCGAGCGCACTTGTGCACTGGGTATTATAACTTTGTTCACATAACGGTTTTTTATTCAACAATTTTTATGAGCTTGAAGCCGTTTTTAGTGAAAACTTGTTGTGGAAAAGCAACAATAATTTGAAAAAATGGTAGAAGTGATAGCTATTTCGGAAATCACCACATTTCCTCATCAGACTTCTTTCAGTAGGATTCGAACCGACGATCACCACTGACTCAGCCAGTTGCCTACGCACTGTGCTAAGTTTGCCTTGTTAATTCTTGTTGCTTATTTACACTATTTCACTTTGCTAAGCCAACTACAATCAAGCGCAGCTATTCCGCTGCAATTCATTTGATCATGTGGTTGTTGGAAAAAACAAATAACGGTTTTTTGTAACAGGCAAAACGAATCGAGATAGATATAGACAAATGTATACATAAATGATCAGAATGTAAAGAGAAATCGATTAAGCGGTGACTGACGCTTGCAATAACTCTTTACCAAGACATACGCTTATGATAAAATTTTGGAAAATTGGCGTTGCACCGCCCACTTAGGATCACACTTATGTATTTCGGTAACCGTTCTACTAATTTGTACCAAACTCGGTATGGTTATTGTTCCTGCCACATAAAAGCAAAATGTTGAAAATTATTGAAATCGGACTAAAATTACCGCCACTTTTCATATAACGGTAAATTTCAGAAATGCTTGAAACTTGAATATTTCGAAATTTAAGGACGCTTATTTACTCAAAACTTATACTAACAACAATCCCTTGGAAAGAAGTAACATTATTTGAAATTTTGGAAAATGGGCGTGATACCGCCCACATATGACTATATAAGTTAATCTCGTTATATCTAACTGAACGTCCTATCAAAGGTGTTTAAAATAGGGGTAAAACCACCATGTAGCGGGAGTTTTCGGAAAGGTGAAAAACATATATTTAATACTTGCGCCGGGTATTTAATGTTCCGGAGTTTTCGGAAAGGTGAAAAACATATTGAATACTTGCGCCGGGTATTTAATGTTCGGCTCCGCCCGAACTTAGACTTCCTTACTTGTTGAACTTATTTTGAACTTTCAAAATCTCGATAACGAATGGCGAGAACGCGCATTGTTCGATCATAAGAATATTCGAGTAAAAATTCCTGAAGTGGCCCCCTAAATTTTCACAAAGTAACAAATTTTGCAATAAGTATTTGCAATTCTTAGCTTGAGTATCCACAAATACATAAGACAAATATTTCGCCAGTATTCGATTTTTTTATAAACTTTTTTTGTTTAATTTAATATTTATGCACCTTATTTTTGTAATAATTATTGCGACCAAAGTTTTCATGCAACTTTCATGAATGTTTGTGAGTACGTAAAAAAACCAGTTTTCTGAAAAATGGTAGGATTTTTTTTAATGTTTATTTTTTTTTAATTTTCAAACTTTTTATTTAAAAAAAAAAATTTTTTTTTAATTTCTCGTTGTTATTTTAATCACGTTTAGGTGTCAAAATGTTCCTTACAATGGTTATTTTTTTACGCAGCGGATTACAACATTTATCAGGTCGAACCATTATTTTCTATATATTAAACATGCAAACACGACCGATTCTTCAAAAACTGATTGATTTGACACTCACTCATTTGACTTTTAATTATTATTTTTTTTTTAATATAGTGTTTCTTCAGCAAACCCCGCATAAATCCAAGCTTTAAACTTCGTGCGAGGCTAAAGCCCCATATATATGAGTTTTCAGGTTTATTCAATAATTTTCCCGACCTTCAACTGACCACGCACCTGACGTGATGGAGGCTAACGGACCTCGGATTTGCATTCAGCGTATCGAATAACATAGGGATATATAGATTTCTTTTAATATGCATACACTATTTTTTGTAAACCTGTGATATTAGTACACAAATAGTGGTTGGCATATGTTAAAAAAAATTTATATCTAAATTTTTTTGAGCACATTAGCAAAAGATATTGTAAGGTACATTTTGACACCTAAACGTGATTAAAATCACTAGGAGAAATTCAAAAAAAAAATGATTTAAAAAATAAAAAGTTTGAAAAAAATTTAAAAAAATAAAAACTAAAAAAAAAATCCTACCAGTTTTAAGAAAACTAGTTTTTTATGTACTCACAAAGTTTCATGAAAATCGCATGAAAACTTTGGTCGCAATAATTATTACAAAAATAAGGTGCATAAATATTAAATTAAAAAAAAAGTATATAAAAAATCGAATACTGGCGAAATATTTTGCTGATGTATTTGTGGATACTCAAGCTAAGAAATGCAAATACTTATTGCAATATTTGTTACTTTGTGAAAATTTAGGGGGCCACTTCAGGAATTTTTACTCATTCATATTGATTTTTCATTAGATCCAGAAAATTATAGAAACAAATTTTTTAATTAAAAGATTCTTCAGGTTCATATAAGTTTCCCAATTAAAAAAAAAATTATATCTACATTACTAATATAGCACTTATCTAATGCTTCAGTAGAACGTATATTTAGTAGCTTAAAAATATGACTTGACTTGAGGACCGGATTGAGCACTGATATATGTAGTTGCAGCAATATTATGTACAAAGCAAGGCATAAAAATAACGGTGATACTTTGTTTGAGCCGCAAGAACAAATGTACCAATTGAATTGGAGAATGTAATTAATTTTTATACTAAGTACCTGTAAATAGTATGCAGTACTCATACTCATTTCTGTAATAAGAAAATGTTGAGTAATTTGTTCGGATTTTGAGGATTTCTCATTTGTTTTTGAGGAATTTGGTATTTTTTTTGTGGCAACACTGAATGGTCGGCATACTAGCACATTCAAACGATTCAATAAGTGGGACCATGATAAAAATATAGTAAGGTAGAACCGCTGAGAGTCACTTTTAAAGTTCTTGACGTTTCCAAACAATTTAATTTTTAAATTTACTCACAAACTCACACACACATTTTCATTTTCAATCTCAAGCAACAACAATTTCGAACAATTTCAATTTTTTATTTTCACTTTTATATGATTTTAAAATGTTGGCAAACTTAAAAAAAAAATCATGGCCGACAAATTGAGAGATCGGTTCTACCTTGCTATGTTTTTATCATGAGTGGGACTATGTGTATCAGTGTTGCCGTTTTAGCCTTTGGTGGATAATTTTTTTGACCACATAAGTAAATTTAAAATTGCCCCCAGCCCTTTGGAGAATTTGTTCATACTTGGCATGAAAAAGTTGTATATAAATTAAACATAAGCATCTAATATTTTTTTTTTCATTTATGTAAGAGATGAAGTTTTAAACTAAGAAAGACTGATATATATACATATATGTATTGTATGTTCCTTACATTTTAATATATGCTTAATTTGTTAAATGGCCCATCAAGTCGATTGACCATGTATGTTCTTCTGGTGTTATTGTACCAGCTGCTGGTGCGACTTCAAAAACTGTTTGAAAATTTTATTATTGTACCAGCATGCTGGTGTCGTGTGTGGCGAAATTAGCTAATTAGCCGTGTTTTTGGAAGATTAAGTTCACGATATTGCAGTTATGAATTTAAAAAAAAAAAAACAATGTTTAACAAAATGGTCGAAAATTTATGAAATTTCGGCTTTAATCATTTCGATCTTTCCTGGACCTCATTTGTAAAGAAACAAATATTGCACCGCATGCTGGTAAGTTATATGCTTCGAGCCGCATGGTACAATCACTTGATGGAGCCAGCAAGCTGGTGTCGTATATTTCCCCTTTTATACAAAAAGTTTTTTGGTTGGATAAAATATTAGCTTTTTTCAGAGTTCATTGTTTTTCTATACCATTACTTATTGAAAATGTTTGCATGAATATTTATACATATATGTATATCTAAGTAAAACAAGTAACAGCAGCGCTGTCTTTGGCAATGCCGAAGGCTTCATACCTTTCATGAACATCTGAAAATTTTACTTTAACAGATTACTGCATCTGAAAAAATTTATATATTTACAGAATACATAGATAGAGGAGATATATATATGAAAACCCATATCTAAACAATCAGAGGTATGGAAGATATACCTTATATAGCACCAATCTAAGTAATTTTCACTACTGTGTGATCGGTATGTAAACCGGTAACACAATTTAATGGGTTTAGACTCCTACATAAAGGAGATATATCGTAATAACTGGTATTCGAACAATCAGAGGTATAAGAGATAAAGCTTATATAGCATAGATTTTGGCAATTTTATCAGTAGACTTTGTGTTATTATTTATAGAATGGCTTACGAAATTTATCTGTTTTAGCAGTCAAAATAAAGGAGTTTTATAGTAAAACCACATATCTGAACAATCAGTTGTATGGAGGATATAAATAGGTTACAGTGACCCGATCTTTGTTAATTTTACTGTAAATTTTCTGTTGCTAATTGGTGAAAATATTGCGAAATTTCATGTTTCTAGCTGCATATATGGAGAAGTTATAACAAAGAATCTCGAATCTGAACAATCAGTTGTATGGAGGCTATAGGTTATAGCGACCCGATCGTCGCTATTTTCACTGAAAGTATTCTTTTGATATTAAGTGACAACAGTGCATGTGTCTAGCTACTTAAATGGAGGAGTTATAACGTAAAATCTTATACTTGAATAATCAGTTGTATGGGAGCTATAGGTTATAGTGACCCGATCTTTGTAATTTTCACTCTAAGTTTCCTGTTAATAATGGGTGGAAGTATTTTAAAAGTTCATGTTCCTAGCTGCATAAATGGAGAAGTTATAACGACAAATCTCATATCTGAACAATCAGTTGTATGGGAGCTATATGTTATAGTGGTCCGATTCTTCCGGTTCCGACAAATGATTAATACATTATAAAAATACACCCACCTACCAAATTTCATCCGGATATCTCGGAAACTGAGAGACTAGATTGCATAAAAACAGACGGACAGATAGACAGACAGACAGACGGACAGCCGGACATGGCTAAATCGACTCAGCTCGACACTCTGATCATTTAAGTATACATTTTAATCGGTCTATCTCTTCTTATTCTGGTTCTTACAAACATCGGACCAAAGTTATAATACCATTTAATGCTCCTGAAAGGTATACAAATTGAGCTACCATTTTTAGCCACAACGACGTTTTTTAGCTCTTTTTAGACCTTTTTTTAAGGAATTTGTCGACCACTAAAATGATTCGCTCATCGTATGTGCCCCGCAAACATATTCTGAGCGTTCAGAATATATGAGTCCGAAAGGTGTCCTAGGTAGGTAAGAAATATGAGTTTCAAAAAAAAAAAATTTTTTACTCTTATATGAATCTTTTAGGATTCATATATGAGCCAAGTTATGAGCCAGCACCTTGTGCCAATATAAAAACAATAAAGATTTGAAATTTATATCTAAACTTGTTTATACAGAAATTGAAAATAATTAGAAAACAAAAAATGAACAAAATTTAGCTTCAGCTGCTGCTATTGAATGCATGTTGGAATGTGTATATGCATGTAAGTATGTATGTATGTTATTTGCAAGGACTTTTTGCGGAATGCCTTTGCAAATGTAGTGAGTTGAATACGACTCAAAGAGCAACCTAAAATAAGAGTCCGAATGTAGCAATTTATGAGGCCGATAAGGGTCTCAAAAAGAGTCATATATGAGGCCAAAACTTGTTTTAAAAGAGTCCAAAATGAGCCGTATATGAGGCCAATAAGAGTCCAATATGACTCATATTGAGGCTCATTTGATGTATGAATTTAAGCTCATATAAGTCGACATTCGTAGGAAGGGAAACACACTCATATCGGACTATTAAATGAGCTCATTATGAGCGTAATTGCTCCGAAATAGGACTCCTTAAAGACTCATTTATGACTCCAAATGTTTGCTGGGTGAAACACACAAGCAGTGTTGCCGCGCTGTCCCAAGAAAATGTATCACCGACCAAGAAAAAAATGTATCCATTTTCTGATTTATTTTTCTTTTTTTACGTATCCATCTCATAGTTTGTAAGAAAACCAAACATTTTCAAGAAAAAGACATAATTTAACCCATCCTAAGGACTTGGAATACGTGTATATATATTTTTATATTTCATAAAATCAAACATTTGTTATTTGAATTTATAAATAATATTTTTTATGCATAAGTATTTTGTAAAGTAAGTATAATAAATAGTAATTAATGTGTTACATTTGTACCTGTACACTCTAAAAAGTGTGTGTAAAACTACTACTGAAAAGTATCTATTTTTCAAAAGGAATCTGTATAAATATACATACGTATAAGATGTTTAGGATTTGATTTTGAACTTGAGATCTTTAAAATATACACATGAAATGTTTAGAGTTGGAAAAATTTTTAAACTAAAAATACATTTCCTAAAAATAATAAATATTAGGGGCTTACATTTACTCTATTTTAAACATTTTATGTGTTATTTTGCTCTCTGCGACAAATTTGGTATGTTAAAGTAAACAGGCAGTGTTTAATTTTATTACGCGGTGTGCCAATTTGCGCACATTAAAAGAGGAAAATAGTTACCTCTTGAATAGGGGATCACTATGGTCTATGGAATTTTTACTGTAGCTTATCACTCTTATCACTTACGTTTTCCGCTTTGCATAAAAAAGACACGGGGAACTTTCCGTTAAAATGTAAGTTTGAGGAGGTTTATTCAAAAAAATCGGAGTTGTTCGGACACGTCCGCACGCCGGAAAATCTTAACAATTGTGTTTTACAAAATCAAACGTTTTTTCTGACATTTCTTTCTGTCTCAAGTGTGTGTGTGTATTACATGTGTAGTGTGTGTACAAAGTAAGTAGATAAGTAAAATGTCAAAGTGTTTTGTTGAATATGTGTAGATGTGGGTGCGTGTTAGGATGTGGTGCTGATGGGGACATCTGTGGACGCCTGTTGGCGATAGTTTCGCAGGCGGAAGTGCCAGCGTTGCCGTCGCGAAAGGACCCATTTAGCCACCTCTCTTAGGTCCGGTTTTTCAGTGCCAGTTTAAGCTTAGATTAAGTAAACTGAGTTTAAATTGGACACCTGGCTGGCATTTGATTGGCTGATCTTAGTTTAAACCAGCCAGATCGGGCGTTTAAACTTAGTGTAAACCACGGCCGTGCACTGAAGAAGTGGCCCTTAATACGCGCAAATAAACAAAAAAAATTATAGTGTATTTAAAGTATTTTCAGTAAAATTCATAAAAATTTCCTTAAATAAATCAAATTTGGTTTTTTAAACAGTGTATTTAAACTACATTGAGATCTCCTTTCTTTTTAAATTAACAAATGAAGATATGTGATATGAAAGAGATATATGTATATATTAAGATCTTGCTTAAAACATCTTTTTTAGCTAACTAAACAATTGCGCCTTACACTGCTTTGGTGAGATCTCTTCATATGTTCATTGCTACGTTCACAAAAAATAAAATGCTCTAATTTCACGCTTAAGTAGCGATTTTTAAAACATTTAAAAAACGTCATTAATGAAAATTGAGTTTTTAACGAAAAAAACTTTATAGAAAATATAAAATTTTGGCCTATTTAAAAAAACATCCACATTTATACTGATCGGAAAAAATAAGTATCCCGCAAAAATTCGTCTAAAAATGTATCCAATTGGATCTATTTAGATCCAAACGGCATCCCTGCACACAAGTGCTCAGAGAGCGCTCAGCATTCTTTAGGGGTAGCTCACAAGCAGTGTTGCCAAACATGGGCTTTTCCTACCAAAACTGGTAGGTTTTTT
>NW_023458557.1:36368144-36376275 GCF_013731165.1 Rhagoletis pomonella
GAAGGGTTTGAAGGCAACGAAAGGGCTGACTGTCTTTCAAAGAGTGGAGCCCAAATGCGTTTGCATAGTTCCGAGGCTTTTTGCGGTACATCTAAAGGATACATTGTAGACCTACTTAGGAGCTAGCTGGGAATTGCTGCACACTGGCGGAAGTCGAAGCGAATAAGACAATGAAAGAGATTCATAACTTTTCAGGGGGAACTCCGAAAGATACCTTGAACTTAAAACTCTTACTGGCTACCTGACAGCACACTGCAAGTTAACGTACCGATTGAATTAAAGGGTATTTCTGTGGGCAGGTGAAGGAAACCCCAGAGTATATTCTATGTGCCTGTCCACGAAGCATGAATAGTAGATTGATGCACCTTGGGCAAGGATTGGCTTATCCATCTGAAATTTGGAACATGGCATCATCCAAAGTGCTGAGCTTTTTAAATAGCCTGATACTGGAGCGATTACAATTAGGATTTAGCACAATATATCTTCTTAGGTCGCAACGCGGGTATCCCCGATGTAGGGTGGCCAGATGCGCAAAATCTACTGATTTTTTGAGTTTGGACTGATTTTGTACTGATTTTTACATTTAATAAATACTTTTGTAAATTGGTGTAATTGACATTTATTGAGGTTTACATGTTCAAAACAATGGTTTTTAACTCATTCGCGTGAGCAGATTGAAAGCATTAATTAAATTTAAACCTTGCAATTGTTTCGATTCCTAGTATTTCGCAAAATAACAAATTGTTTGGATTTAACCCAACCCAACTTCACGATTTGCAGGAAAAGCTGGTTTCGCCATTAATAAATCTTATGAAAGGTGGCGGTGAGTTAAACATATATTAAGTACACTGAGAAGATGACAATAAGAGATAATCTTTTGATTATAATTAAATAAATTAATTAATTAAATAATGTAAGTGAAAAACCCTTGCGACTTGGTGGGTATAAACTCGATAAGTGCACCAGTGTTTTTTGTTGAAAAAATAAGAAAACAAAAGCACCAGATTTTAGAATGACATAAAATTATGTTTGGCGGTTTATTTAATATGTATATTAAAATTCAAGGGGGCTTACAATATTACCTCGGTTATGAAGTGGTGTGCTGGCGGAACGTCCGTAATCGCTGGTGATTAAAATCCAATAGAAAGTCTAAAGATTAAAAAACTGAAGTCGAACCCTCAAAACGGTTTGAAGAGTTCCGTTTTCAGGGGAAATTGAACGAAAGTGCACTGACGGGAAAAGTGCAGCTTTTCTTTTTTGTTTTGTTTCACATACGAATGTGTGTGTGTGTGCATCTGTTAAATTAACATTAGGGTGGTACACCCGATAATTTAATTGAAGAATTTGATTTAGCGTGGAGGCCTAAACAGTAAGTTCTAAAAATTTGGAAAAGGTGCAAACTACCGACTCTTGGATATGTTATATGTAGCTTTACTTTGATTTTTGATGTTCGATCACCTGTAATTTTACTTGCGCATACATATTTAACTCTATTAAATTTCATTCGTACTCGAAAATTCGTTTAGCGATAATTCGGTAATATACCTTTTGGTCAACATTTTGATATGAATGTTGTATTCAATAAGCACACCAACTAAATATGTTTTAAATTTGTAGCTTAAAATATGCAGACAGATTCTGACTCGAGCTCGTCTTCTACTGAAAATAAATGGGCTGCAAATTTTTTTTTAATTTTCTCAATTTTTATAAATTTTCTAGAAAGTTTGAGACTTCAACTCACATGTCTTTTTTTATAGAATTAACTATATTTTTATAAAAAATTTAAAGTAAGTAAATTAAATTTAAATTAAGTAAGGAAAGAAAAAATTTTCAAAACCTGTCAATACATTTTACTACTATTTTTGTGAGCACAGCTGTACATACATACGTAATACCTTGGATTTGTTTTAAAGTAATGAATTTTAATATTGATAATACTATATGTATTTAAAAGTCTATTAGTTATTTTTTGTTAAGTTAATGCGCTGTTATTTGGTTGTTATATTGTTAATAATAAAAAGTACGCTTAAAAATGAGCTGATTTTTATGGCTTTGTACTGATTTTTGACCCCAACTGTACTGATTATGTCACTATAAAATCTGGCCACCCTACCCTGATGTAATAATAATAATACAGTCACTTGACACGAATAAAGACGCTCGGGTGTTTGACGGCGAAAAAGGATGCGTGAAAAAAATTTGAGTAAAAAGACGCGTAAACATGGATTCAACATCATTCCGGAAAAACTCTTTGGGGAATTCGTATACTCGCAAACATAGTAGACCGCGAAAATAAGTCTTCTTCGTCTTTCTTCTCCATCAAAGAGGTTAACGCGTCTTTCTTTGCCCTCGCCTATGTTAAGAGTTCTTATTCGCTGAAATTTTTTTACGCGTGTTTTTTCGCTGTCAAATTTTGAGCTCGCGTCTTTATTCGTATCTAATGACATGTACAATATGTACAGTAAAATGAATCGTTATACGCAGCTAATTTGTTTTTATTGTACTAGCTGTGTTTTAGTTTTACTAAATGTTATGTTAGCTATGTTTTCAATAAATTTGACATTGAAAAAAATATTAAAGCTGAAAAAATGTTTGGTAGGTTTTGGTTGGTTATGGTATGAAATTTTGGTAGGAAAAAAAATTTATCTGTGGCAACGCTGCTCACAAGCATGAATATGTTCCGCTCTCAAACCAAATCGTGGTTGCCTCAACTTAATAGCGTTTTCGTTTTTCCATAAAATTCTGCCCTGATGCTGCCACTTTAAAATGCTGTGTTCTTTTGTAAAATGAATGCAATCTTTCAGAGGGCAGAGCTATCTCTTCTCACACGGTTACCCTAAAAATATGGGAAAATGCAACATATTTTGCCCTCTTTGCTAACGACGGGGGAGATAATTGCCCTTTCAATCAGCTGATCAATAACAATATTACATAAAAATAGCAAGAATGATAGAATACAAGATTGCGCCGATCAGATAGGATTTTTGAGAATAACTTTTGCGTGACGTCACACTGGTGCAATTGCGAGAGAGAAATGCCAAAACGTGAGCAAGAATGGAAGAAGAAGAAAAATGTTGCAAGAAAAACGTAAACAAGTTGCACAAGTGTGGCGTCATGCAAACAACGATTCTGTCAAATTCGTCCCTTTTTAGCACGCATATATCGGCAGCGTCAAAGCAGCACAGATAAAGTGTGCACATTTTTGACATTTCATTTTGGCGCTCGTGAATTGAAAACGCAAACTTTGTGCTTAGGCATAAAATTATTAAAATATTCTAGCTGCCCGGGATCTTTGTAAATTTTAATAACCTAACTCAGTAAAATAGATTGTATTGTAACTTACACAGAAATTCTTGGTGGCACAGGTGGAAGAGAATTGTTGGCGCAAATGGAAAAACGCTGCTTGTTTGTAGGAACAAGTGTAATAAATGACCTCTTGGAGTCGTCGTCCTCTTCAGATGATGAGAAACTCGGTGTAAAGGACTTTATAGATGAAGTAGTCAACTTGTACACAAGCCGCGAAGTATTTTTTTCATATGGGCACGGATTAGTATTTCGCTCACCAAGTTTCAGAGAAGCATACTTTCTTTGTAAAGTTTGGTTTACGCTTTATCCAGTGGGGGGAGTTTCATGAAGAACGGCCATGCATTTCCCCTTACCACCCTCAAACTAGTGGGAAAAATACTAAACACTCCTTTCATAATTTTGCTCAATGCTTCTTTAGGGTACTGTTTTGTTATTTGTACAACGATTTTGGGTTGCTGTGCCCAAACGTGAACCATCCTAATTCGTCTTCGGGTTCGAAGGACCACGCCTCTTTTCCTCCGCCCCACACCACAAAATCGTTGTACAAATAACTAAACAATTCCACTTGTTTATATACTGTATATTTTTATATTTACGCATTTGTAGTTTAAACGAAATTTTCGCATTGAACGTGAAAGTGCGGAATATTTAATTGCAAAATATACAAGCAGTTCCTACCACGTAAGGGGAAATTACAAAGGGGGGAGACCACAAGCACCGCCAAGCACGCATGTGTTATTGTTTTTATGGTAAAAATTGAATGATTGCTATATGTACATATGTATACATTTACTGTACACTCTAAAAAATATTTGTTTAAATTTGCGCATATTAAGATAGGTAACCAGTTTCCTCTCTTAATGAATGCAAATTTAAACACTGCTTGCTTACTTTTACTTATCATATGTGTGGCGTAGAACAAATTTCAAATTTGTTTTTTTTGAGTTTTAAACATTTATTGTTCAC
Source organism: Rhagoletis pomonella (assembly GCF_013731165.1). Lineage (NCBI taxonomy): Eukaryota > Metazoa > Arthropoda > Insecta > Diptera > Tephritidae > Rhagoletis > Rhagoletis pomonella. Next base: position 36,372,417 of record NW_023458557.1, read on the forward strand.
ATTTTCACAGTTTACACATAAAATGTTTAAAACTTCCTCTAAAAAATTTTCGTTTAAATTTACGCATATAAAGAGAGGTAACCAGTTTCCTCTCCTAGTGTGTGCAAAATTAAACACTGTCTGTTTACTTTTACATATCAAATTTGTCACGTAGCGCACACAAGGGGTGGGTTTTGGGGCTAAATTTATTATGATATAAGAAATTTTGATAGAAAAAATTTTCTTTTCCATTTCTTGTGCGTCATTTTGTAAGAATTTTTCTTTTTTCTTGAGAGCTCTTTGAAGTTTAACTGCGAATGAAAACATTGTCTTAAAAATATGCAATGTAAACTCACTTAGGGCCGGTTACTCAATGTCTGGTTAAAACTAATCTGCGGTTGAACATCGTTATCGACGTTTTCGACTCCATGCATACAACAGGGAGTCGGTAACGTCGATAACTATGTTTAACCGGAGATTAGTGTTAACCAGACATTGAGTAACCGGCCCTTACTGTTGGTTTTTACACTTTACAGCCCAAAAAGTTTACCACTGATATGTACTTAATAAGCATTCGAAGATTTAATTTGCTAACTTCGAATTCGTTCCACCAAAATGAGCTACATGATAAAAATACAAGTTCAGTTAAATTTTCGTTATTCGAAGTATTAAAAAATGAGAAACCAGAAATCGACGAAAACAAATAAAAAAGTGTAAAAATTTCGTGAAATTATTTAATTTATTTATATTAAAATTATTTTGTAAAATTTTGTATTACTTTTGAAAGTTGAGTGCATCTTTAACCGTTAATTTTTTCATAATTTAATGATCGGATCTAAACCAAATTACGAGACGACCCTTAAGGTACCATCTTTCCGGTAGAAAAAATAATTATTGGAATCGGTTCACGCGGTGCAAAGTTATGCGGTGGAATAAATAAAAGAAGTAAAAATACTCCGAAGAATTGATAACCTCCCCTTTTTTGAAGCCGGTTTTAAATAGTCTGAGTTCTTTGTAAATTTTATGTAAATAAAATGCAATTGATGATACTTAAAAAGTTTATTTATTTATTTCATACTGTAAATAAAACTTTCATAAATGTATTTTAAAGAGCGAATTTTGGGTATTTGCTGATGATATATATTTAGAAGTATAAACCCTTTCCCTCCAAAAATATATTCCTGCGTGCGCCCCTGGCACTCAGTATTTACTATTTGTAAAAAATATATTTTTACTTTCAAAATGTTTGTAATTTTAAACATTTCATGTGTATATTTTAAACAACTCATGTTCAAAATCAAATCTTGAACATCTTGTGCGTATACTTGAACAGATTCTGGTTGAAAAATAAACACTTTTCAGTAGTAGTTTTACATGCACTTTTTAGAGTGTAATTCAAGTTGAATTTGAATTTTTAATATGTTGCTTAAGGCCCGTCCACATAGAACTTTGGCCCTGCGTTGGCGTTGGCGTCACTTCAACAGCTGACTATGAATACGTGAATTCAAATGCAGCCGTCCACATAGCCAAAATTCGACAACGCTCACGCCGACACAAAGCAAAAAGATGGCCAACTCTCATCTTTTCGCGCGCGTCGCTCGTCCGCTGTCGCAAATAAATAAAATTATGCGAAATATTTTTCCTTTTTAATCAAGTGCGGGTAAGAGATATTGTTTTTAATGCAATTATTGATATGAAATATTAATTTATCTGTCGTTAGTACGTTAATTTAGTAGCCCAAGCATTCGCTGCCAGGCGTTCATTGCAGCAAGCATACTTTTAACGTGCGTTCTGTCAAACCAACGCCAACGCCAAAGCCAACGCGGAAGTTATATGTGGACCGGCCTTTAGAAATAAAGACTTTTCTAGACTCTTTTGATTAAAACCTATACTGTAATAACTCATTTAACTTATAATATAATTATATTTGAATTTAGTTTTTAAACAGGTGGTAACCCTCTTCAAACACCACAGAAGATTCTACTTGTTCAAGCTGAACATTTCTAAACTCTCTTTGATAATTTATGAGGTATGCACTGCGACCTAATGATCTATTGTGCTCTCTTACGTGTGACACTTTAATTTGAGTATAACTAATTTGAATTCGACTTTTAAAACAGGTGGTAACCCTCTCCAAATTATTTTCCAACTAAAACAGTATTAAACCTCTTTGTTATGACACCCATATTGTGAAACATATTCAAATAATCTAATTCCCTCAATTCAATTAGAATTGTATTCTTTAAACAGATGGCAACCGCTCTTCATTTAGTTAAGAGCTAAAACCCTTTTCAAAAATAATTCGATTGACGCCCATATTTACATGAATTGAATTTAATTTTTAAACGTGTGGCAACCTTAGTAAAAAACCTCAATGATATTCTAAATATTTAATCTGAAGGTTTCATAGCAATCTGTCGTTCGACACTCATATTTTAATTTTTCAGGTAGCCTGCGAATAATTAATTTAAATTTGAATTTCTAAATAGATAGCAATCCCTTTCAAAATATTTTCAAACTACAACCGTTTTAAGAACTCCTGTAAGAACAACAATGGCGACCTAGTGACCGATGTCCAGAATATACTTAAATTGTGGAGGGAACACTTTTATAACCTACTGAATGGTAGCAGCGCTGAAAGTAGTGAGGAAGACGAACCCGAGCCCCCAGTCGATGATGATGGAGTAGCTGTCCCACCGCCTGACTATGACGAGGTACGAATAGCGATTACGCGGCTGAAAAACAACAAAGCTGCTGGAGCTGACGGCCTGCCAGCCGAGCTATTCAAGTACGGCGGCGAGGAGCTGATGAGGTGCATGCATCAGCTCGTATGCAGAATATGGTCAGATGAACGCATGCCCGACGACTGGAATTTAAGTGTGCTCTGCCCAATCCACAAGAAAGGCGACCCCGCCATACGCGCCAACTACAGCGGAATTAGCCTTCTAAGCATAGGTTACAAGGTCTTATCGAGCGTATTGTGCGAAAGACTGAAGCCCACCGTCAACGAGCTGATTGGACCTTATCAGTGTGGCTTTAGGCCTGGAAAATCCACCATAGATCAGGTATTCACAATACGCTAAATCTTGGAAAAGACCCGCGAGAATAGGATCGACACACACCATCTATTTGTCGATTTCAAAGCCGCTTTCGACAGCACGAAGAGAAGTTGCCTTTATGCCGCGATGTCTGAATTTGGTATCCCCGCGAAACTAATACGGCTGTGTAAAATGACGTTGAGCAATACCACCAGCTCCGTCAGAATAGGGAAGGACCTCTCCGAGCCGTTTGATACCAAACGAGGTTTCAGACAAGGGGACTCCCTTTCGTGTGATTTCTTTAATCTTATGTTGGAGAAGATAATAAGAGCCGCAGAACTGAACCGCTCAGGCACAATACTTTATAAGAGCGTACAATTGCTGGCGTATGCCGACGACATCGATATTATCGGTAAAAACAAGGGCTACGTCTGTTCTGCCTTCTCGGGATTGGATAGAGAAGCAAAGCGAATGGGTCTGGTGGTGAACGAGGACAAAACGAAGTATCTCCTGTCAGCACACAAACAGTCAGAGCATACGCGTCTTGGCACCCACGTCACTGTTGACAGTTACAAGTTTGAAAAAGTAGACGACTTCGTTTATTTGGGAACCAGCATTAACACCAATAATAATGTCAGCCTTGAAATCCAACGGAGAATCACTCTTGCCAACAAGTGCTACTTTGGGCTGAGTAGGCAATTGAGAAGTAAAGTTCTCTCTCGTCGTACAAAGATCACACTCTATAAGTCACTCATCATGCCTGTGCTGGTGTATGGCGCGGAAGCATGGACAATGAAAGCATCTGATTAGGCGGCTCTTGGAGTTTTCGAGAGAAAGATTCT
>NW_023458557.1:36376375-36380956 GCF_013731165.1 Rhagoletis pomonella
TAAGTTTCCCCTCAACGTCAGTTATTCCGGCGGTCTAAACTAAAAAAACCGCAAATTGTTAACTTCACTTCTTTTCTGGAGATTACTGAGCGAAGACATCAGCTACCAAGCCACATTATATTTACGGAGGTAAATCACTTGTAGAAAATCAAATTAATATTTATAACGAGTATCAATTCATGAATATTAAAAGCACTTGACTAAAACCAAGTTTATTTGTATTTTTTATTCCCAATTCAACATGGTGGACTATCTTGCGCAATCGACTTGAGCCGCAATACAGCCACATTGGTGTTTTCATGGTCCTTCGAGCCGGATAGCAAAATACAGTCCACAAAAACCACACCAGCAAGCCTTCAACAAACTGAGCTTTCAGGCCACAGCAAAAACTTGGGCTACGAGCACAGAACCACTGGGGTCCAGAACCACTTCAAGCGATTTCGTTAGCACATCAAATACGTGTAATACCATGTCCCCACCAAAAAGTTAACCATCTCAAATCGAACTTAACCACATCACTAACTATTGCTGTCCACACTGCGGTTTGAGGTTTATAAAACAGTACAAATGTAAAGAACAGTGTTCGGACATCCAAAAATCGATTCAGGACTAAATTACTGCAAAAATCGGAGCAAAAACAAATTTTCTGTACTAGATTGAATTTTTTATTTTTGTTTCTGACATTAATTGTTTGACTAAAATATTTTCTATTCATGCAAAATAAGAACGCGGGGCAATGTAAGGATAATATGTTACATATTTAGGTAATTTTTAGTATTTCTATATAGTAGAACGTATCTAACACTTAATTTTTTAAAAAGCAAACCTTTTCTACTTTTTATAAATTTCATTCTACATATATTTTTTAACAAGTTAAGTAAAGTTCTGCATCCGCCAATTTGTACAGCCATACATCAAAAAATAACGAAGTTACTTTATTGACGCATTGCTATGAAAGAGTTACTTTTTAACAGTGAGATTTGGCTAACTTTCAATTTTTTTAACTGAAACCGGTGGTGAACACTCAAAAAACGGCCCTAAGAGGGGCATAACATGAATGAAAAAAACGGAATAGATTTGAAGTCAAGCGGAGTAGAGAAGTAGATTCCAAATTTTTTCAAAAACCGGAGTAAATCTAATCTGATCTTAGTTGAGTCCAAACACTAGTAGGGAACGAATTCTTTACATTTTAACGCTAATGACCCACAGATCGCGGGAAAACACAGGGTTGTATCAGACTTTCGACGTGGTTTCGAGTTGGTTAGCTTTTAACCATCTCAGTGAAATGGTTAAGTGCTGTCATTTTTATATGGCGAAACTACGCTAAATCAAGTGGGTTATCGGGATAACCAACTCAATAGCCATAACTACGTGGTTAGCTCCGGTGGGGACATGGTATTAGACACTACAACTCCTTTGTTGCTGCAAAAGCGTTGGACCGCATAGCCAGCTCTCAAACGCCACATTTACACAAATCATCGGCCAACTACACATAGGCACAAAACGTTTACCATCAGCGAAACCACTGAGGATAAAAAGGTACGTGGTTACAAATTTCAAGTGCACTTTTGTTATAAGCCACAGTCGACAAAATTGTCTATAAGTACTTTAAACACAATAACGCGAGTGATATTGTGATAAATATTACAAAAAGTGTTTTTATATAATCTCTCATAAAGAAATTAATAATCGAGCTGTTTCCGTCCGTCCACGAGTGTTAGCAACAACAACGATATAAGGAGCACCTTACAATACTCGCGCGCACACACATACGGCACTGAATAGCGTCAAATAATCAAATTGAGTTGCAACAAAAGTTTTCTATTTTATACTCGAATTCTGCAGGGCATCGTTCAAATGCATTAAACATATTGACTTTCATTTCTTGTGTATTCGTGCGGCACTCTTTCATTTGCAATTACTGTTTAACTTCTGAGGATACATAACCTCTTTGCATATTAACCACTAGCATATTTTTCACAAAATCACTTCAGCGTGTTTAACTTTGACTGGTAGACTATTCGTTGCGATTGTCGACTTTATATTTAAACTAATAGATATTCGCTGTGTTGGGTGGCGAGTAACCCCGCTCTGAAATAAATAAATATTGAAATAAAAAATAATAATAATTAATAAATTTATCCCATATACATATCTTGAATATTATGAAATTGCGTATTTTGTTTCCGGGTTTTGTTGGCTGAAACAAATTTTTATCTGCTCATTGGCAAGGAATATCGTTTTAGACATACGTACGGAAATTATTCTAGGTTTTTTTTTATCGTTCTCCCGTATAGTGTGAATTTTCGTTATCAGTTCCCTGCAAGCTCAAACCATCTCATTAGACCCAAAGATGGAAGCATTTATTCGCCTAACAGAATCGGTCATAGAATTTGAGGCTGATATTAGCAGCACGCCCACCGCAGAGCAAAATAAGCACGGTCTTGCTATACAGCAGGAAGAATTAAAAACTATGTGGGAAAAAACAAAAGCAGCATACGATATGCTTATAAGCCAAGAAGGTTTGCCGAAAGAAGATATAAGAGCTATCAGAAAAAAGCATAAAAATTCATTTGCTAGCTATGTTAAAGGTATGTCTGCTATGGCTACTCAGGCTGAAATCTTAGCAGAAGTTCGCAAAGAAGTACAGGATCAGTCTGTCCGCGAACATAATATTCATCTCCGTCCGTGTGATACAGAGGTGTTCAAGGGCGACTATTTATCCTGGCCAACATTTCGTGATATGTTCACGGCGATCTACATCTTAAACAAGCGCCTCACACCGGTAGAGAAATTATTTCATCTGAATCAAAAGACTCAGGGGAGGCCAAAGATATTGTGAGAAAATGCGATCTCACCAATGAAGGCTTCACTACAGCCTGGAAAAATTTTGTGTGAAAGATACGAGAATAAGCGTATTCTTGTGAACACACAACTAAAAATTTTTTTCAATTTGGATTCCGTGGATTACGAGTGTGGTAGCTCAATAAAAAAGTTGCAGCGGGATATAAATAATTGCTTATCGTCCCTAAACAGTCACAAAATTGACGTTTCCAACTGGGATGCAATTATAGTCTACCTCTGCTCCACCAAACTCCCAGAAAGCACGCTGGCTCTATGGGAACAAACCATAGACCATAAAAATGATATACCAAAGTGGGAGGATATGGACAAGTTCTTATCCAACAGGTTTCAGACTTTAGAAACCTTATCAGGCTTAAAGGGTTCTAAATCCGTGCGAGCGCCCAAGCCGCAAAACACACGACACCCTTCAGAAGCCCCCACAAAACGACTTGGCGTCTTCCAAGCAAGCGTGACTAAGTTTACTTGCAATATGTGCGAAACAAATGAGCACAGATTACGCAGCTGTTCCCGATTTTTAAAACTAACACCTTCTGAAAGAATTGAGTTTATGAAAACCAATAATAGTTGCCTGAATTGTCTTAAGTCTGGACATACCGTGTCAAGGTGCACCTGCTCGTTTAATTGCAGCAAGTGCCACTCGCCACACACCACACGCTCCTACACATTGAGACAGATCCACCAAAGGCAGCTGCGAAATAAGTGCCGTCAAGCTCAGCCGGTAATCGAGCATCTTCATCGAGACAGGCACAAGCAAAGCGCAATACAGGAAAACCAAATTCAATTGCGAATAACAACGTTAAGTCGTGCTTTGCAAACACGAATACAGGTGCTATTCTAGGAACAGCTCGCGTAAATATACATTTTAATGGCACCGATTTTTCCGCAAGAGCTCTTATTGATTCCGGGTCTGAGTGTTCCTTTATAACAGAAAGACTCAAACGCAGAATCAACCTGCCATCCAAAAGGCTGCATGCCCAAGTTTCGGGCATCACGAACTCCATATCCGCGCAGGTTAAAGAAGCGTGCAAAATTGAACTTCGGTCACCGATTGATCCATTATTCCGCTTAGGCACCACTGTGCTCGTCTTAGCACAACTAACTGGAAATCTTCCAACCACCCATATCAGCGCCAAAACTAAACAAGCATTTCCAGATCTGGTTTTGGCCGATAAAAGGTTCTTTGTTAACGAACAAGGAGGAGACATCTATCCAGAAATAATTTTGAGCGGTTTGAAGAAAAATGTACTCAACACTCTTCTCGTCCAAGAAACCGTGTTCGGTTGGATACTAACCGGTCGCACAGACGCACCAAATCCACTGAACAATATAGTGTCCTATCATAGCGAAGTTACACTGGATAAACAACTTACAGCATTCTGGGAACCTGAAGATATACCTAAAAGCAAAACCATGAACGAGGACGACACTTATTGTGAGGATCTCTATCGGAAGACTACTCAAAGAAATAGCGACGGAAGATACGTGGTCTCGCTACCATTTCGGCAGGAATTTCCAGCAAACATCTGTCTAGGCCCTTCTCTTAAAAAAGCATGCTCCCAATTTTTCCGAAATGAGACGAGACTTACAAGGGATCCCGTCCTACAAAAAGAGTACAACAGGGTACTAGCTGAATACGAAACATTAGGACATATGTCTAGAATAAATGGTAGCATTTCATCAGAGTCTTCTGATAACTATTTTTTGCCTCATCACGCC
>NW_023458557.1:36381056-36388094 GCF_013731165.1 Rhagoletis pomonella
GCCTCATCACGCCGTTATAAAGGCAGAAAGCACCTCAACAAAAGTTCGGGTAGTGTTCAATGCCTCGAGCCCTAAGGCTAATGGCAGGAGCTTAAACGAGGTTCTTCTCCCAGGTCCGGTACTCCAAGCAGATCTTCCGACATTAATACTCTGCTGGAGATTATACAAATATGTTTTCAATAGTGATATCGAGAAGATGTACCGGCAAATTATTGTGAATGACAATCAGACGAAATATCAACGGATTGTTTTTCGGAAAAATCCGAACGAACCCGTCAGTCTATATGAGTGAAAGACTGTCACTTTCGGAATTAACTGTGCTCCTTATCTCGCGATAAGGACACTTTTGCAGCTGCAGATGATGCGGAGAGCTCCTTTCCAGTAGCAGCAAACATACTTCGAAAGTCGATGTATGTGGACGACGTGCTAGCTGGAGGACATTGTCTGGACTCTGCCCTAAAAGCGAGAGACGAAATTAGTCAGGTTTTGCGGTCAGCTGGGTTTCCACTACGAAAATGGACCTCCAACTGCCAGGAAATTCTCAAAGATATCCCAAAAAGTGATTTACTCAGCGAGGATTTTTTAGCGTTTGAAGATACGAGTGCAGTAAAGGCTCTTGGCATACGATGGAATGTCCACTCGGATTTATTTTATTTTACGGCCAGACCATTGGAAAACAGCGGTGCTCTAACAAAAAGAGCAATATTATCAGGTATCGCCAAACTTTTCGACCCGCTAGGCTGGCGGCGCCAATCATAATTGTAGCCAAAATACTTATGCAAAGTATTTGGCTAGAGGGCACAGACTGGGATCAGCCTGTGTCTTCAAATACTTTGGAGCGTTGGCGGAACTTTGCGCAATACTACCACGAGATAGACAATATCCGAATACCCCGATGGGTAGACTATGGGCTAGGAGAGAACATCGAGATACATGGCTTCTGCGATGCATCAGAGAAACCATATGCGGCCACTACATACATGCGCGTTAAAAAAGGTGGAAAAGTTTTCGTCCACCTTCTTCTGGCAAAAACCCGTGTAGCTCCCGTAAAAACCATATCGTTACCACGATTGGAACTTTGCGGAGCTGTGCTACTGGCAGAAATCATCGAATCGATCCTCAACAATCTGAAACTAGGAGAGGTAAGAACGCATTTCTGGACGGACTCGACCATTGTATTGGTATGGATTCGGAAACCGCCTTCTTCTTGGTCAACCTTTGTGGCACACCGAATAACGAAAATTGTGGATAAAGTTGGCAACAAGGACTGGCTGCATGTAAACTCAGCATCGAATCCAGCCGACCTGGGGAGCCGAGGACTTCCAGCATCTGAATTGGTCAACAATTCCTTGTGGTGGCAGGGACCTTCTTGGTTGCAAGAAGACAACTCCAAATGGCCCACACAAGAAACGGACTGAACAACAACACAGTAGTCGAAGAAAAGAGAGCACATGTGTATGCAACAACAAAAGTAGCTACTGTCGATATTCTTGATCGTTTTTCCGATCTACCTAGGGCTTTGAGAGTGTTATCTTATATCACGAGATCCTTTCAAAGAACCCACCCAAAGACAAAAACTTCATTTAAAGAGAAGTCTTGCTTAATTTCATCCGATGAAATTAAAACAACGACTCAACGCTTGATTAAAATTTGTCAAAAGCAATATTACTTTGAAGAGTATGGTAAATTGAAATCCGGAGAAGCCATCGATGCGAAGAGTGAAGTTTTGCCCCTTAATCCATTTCTCGATAGAGATTATATCATGAGGATGGGTGGTCGCCTCGGCGCTTCTCAAGATCTGGTCTATAATGAGCGCCATCTAATTATCCTTCCATACGATTGTAGATTTTCTCGCCTTCTTGTCCAGTTTGTCCATGAGATTTCCTTGCATGGGGAAAACCAACTAATGTTGCGTCTCATTAGGACGCAATATTGGATTCCCCGAGTCAAAAACATGATCAGGTCCGTCATCCACAACTGCAAAGTCTGCACTATCTATAAGAAACGGTCGCAAACCCAACTTATGGGAAACCTACCAAAAGAACGAACGACGTTCTCGCGTGCGTTTACAAACACAGGTGTCGATTTTACCGGGCCCTTTGACATTAAGAGCTATCGCGGCCGCGGTTGCCGCATTTCCAAAGGCTACGTTTGCCTTTTCGTTTGTTTTACGACTAAAGCCATTCACTTGGAAGCGACAAACGATCTCAGCACCCCATCCTTTCTGGCAGCATTCGCCAGGTTTGTCGGTAGAAGAGGATGTCCGAAAAACATTTACTCCGACAACGGTACCAATTTTGTCGGAGCTTCTCGATCATTACGATCCGAAATGAAGGCGTTCATAGCAGAAGCGCGTGATAAAACCGTATCGAAATATGGTCATCAAACGCTTACATGGCATTTTATACCCCCAGCAGCTCCTCACATGGGCGGACTGTGGGAGGCGGGTGTAAAGAGTTTCAAAAACCACTTCAAAAAGATTGCATCCACCCATAAATACACCTTTGAGGACCTCAGTACCTTTTTATGCCGAGTTGAGTCTTGTCTCAACTCGCGACCTTTAAGTCCCTCATCGAGCGAGCCAACTGACTTGGAGCCTCTAACTCCTGGTCATTTCCTCATAGGCGGTCATTTACTCGCGCCACCGGAATTAGATGTAAATGAAAATCCAGCCTCCATAGTAAATAGGTGGCAGAAATTAAAGGCATTACATCAAACCTTTTGCAGGCGATGGAAGTCAGAACACCTATCTGAACTACAGAAGCGAATTAAGTGGAAACATCCCAAGGAAAATATTAAACCTGGTGACCTGGTCGTCATCAAGGAAGACAACTTAGCCCCAACCGAATGGAGGTTAGGACGAGTTGTCAACGTACACCCCGGTGCCGACAGCAGAGTACGAGTAGTGGACATCTTGACGGAGAAAGGTCAAGTCACTAGACCACTGGTGAAGTTGGTTCTACTCCCGCCATGCAGCGATGGAAACTCGGAGCCAACAACCACCTCGTAAACAACTTTTCATCATTATATCCCACTTCCTTTATCCACGCGATTCCACTCCCTTATATTTGGATGGATCCCACGACTAAGAGTTCATGCTTTAGTTTAGTTTTTTTCTCATTATTAAAAAAAAATACAAAATAAAAAATTTCGGTGATGGTTCTTACCCGGGTCTCCCCGAGTGGATCTGGCTACAAATAAACGACCATCATCAGATCCTAACCCAAAACATCCATAAATTGCACAGTATTTAACTGCGCACATAGAAAATGAATTACAAACCGTGAAAAACTAGCAAGTTTAACAAAAATAAATAAAAAAAATTAAATTGTACTTGACAATATTCAAAGTTCCAACCTTTCTTTAACTTGCTGGTTTTTTACTATGTTTGGTCGAGAGAGATTGTGCCGGTTGGCCCTGCATGCCCAATGATGCTGTCTTACTACTTATTACAAAGAAGAGAGCGCGGTGGTAAGAAAAACGACTAACATTGGGCAGGCAGAGTTAAGCAAATCACGATGATCACCCGCCTAAAATTAGCAATTATAAAACTTAAACTCAGTTCTGTTGTCATTGAGTTTTGGGAATCGATGGGCGTGAAGATGCCGCGTGTCTTTGGTACGGCATATGGATCGATTTTGCCATCATCCAGCGCAATCGGCGTTTGTCCATGGCACACAACGTCGATTTTAAAGGTATCGAGTAGGTCTTCAGTGACACAGTAGGGTGCGCCGATAATCAATTCGTTGACGTACTTACACGCCAGCACGCCTAGCATGCGCTCATGCAAGTTAATGGGATAATTACTGTCTTTGTAGGAGTTCACTACTGGATCCGTATGCAGACCCACCATCAAGAAATCACCCAACTCTTTGGCTTTCTCCAAGAAATCTTAATGACCTTATCACCAAGTGCTTTGGCTTGTCGCAGGGAATTGGCATGACCGAAATATACCATATCTACGGTGACCATATTAACCAATTTAAAATAAAGGACGGATGGGCACCGTAGCCATATCGTAACTCTTCTCCCTTTTTAGTAAAAGATTAGAGTAGCTCGATACTCGCTCGAAACTCGTTCATTGCTCAACTGCTCAAATGTTTGTTCAAAATTTTCAAGTTTTTGAACAATTTCATAAACAAAAGGAAATTTGTAAATTGTATTTGTCAGCAGCTGCTTTCTATTTCATGTTAAATAAATTATATTACTAAATACCAATGTAACAATCTTTGCATTATATATCAATAATTTTAAAAAATTTAAAAAGTTGCTACCAAAAATGTCGATATAAAAAAAAAAAAAAAACATTGCTCAAATTACTTGCAAAAAACTCGAATTGCTCGAGCTCATGCTCGAAAATTTTCGAGTAATGAGCATTGAACAAGTGTGCGAGTACTCGCTGCTCATATACCCGGGCTGTTTGAAAATGTGCGAACAATATCGAGAGCTCTACTTTTTACCACTACCAAATCGTCTCCCGTTATTGTTTTATTAAAACAATATCATTTATTCACTACAATTTCAAATATCTCACTAATAAAATGACGTGAACTAATTTAGTTGTTTCCGAATTTGCATATTTGCAATATATTAACCCAGTAATAACGAAATGGTTACAACTTCATGCCTAGCTGCTGATACCGATTGCCCACCTTTGGATGCTGCCGACAATCTTTCGCAGACGCAATTAATTGAGCGGCTCACACATGGTTGGCGCTACGATCGCCTGGAACGACCAGTTAGCTATACTGAATCAGGTGGTGCCCGCCTACCAATCGATGTTTATGTGCGCGCTTATATATACTTTATGCAAAATTTGGAGGCACATGATTTTCAATTTAAAATACATGTGCTGCTCCAGTTGCGTTTTATAGCTCCACGGTTAACGTTTCGCAACGTAGCACCTAACCGAAGACAACCGATTTTGGGGGAAAAGCAATTACGTGACACGCTCTGGATGCCACATATACTTTTGGCAAATGGAAGGGATTCAAGTCTGCTAGGCACAAATGCAAAAGATATATTGACTTCAATTTCGCTTGATGGCACTGTAATAATCTCATCGCGCGTAAAAGCGACACTTTACTGCTGGATGAATCTGCAGAAATTCCCTTTTGACAAATATCAATGTAGTACTATACTAGAGAGTTGGATGTACAATACCTCGGAACTGGTGTTGCATTGGGAACAAAAGCTGCCAATTACATTTGATCCGGCATTACACTTGACTGAATACGTGCTGAACGGGGTCTGGTCCAATGAATGGTTTACGACATGGCGCTAGTGCTGGAAATTATAGTTCACTTAGCTTTTCCGTGCATTTTACGCGTGAAGTTGGCTTCTATATAATGGATTACTTTTTGCCCTCAATGTTAATTGTAGCCATTTCGTGGGTATCATTTTGGTTACAAGCTGATCAAGCACCTCCACGCAGGTAGTTTCTTGGTTGTACACCATAAATCGAAACACTGAAAATGCATTGAGCGAAAGCTTAGTTTCTGAAAGAGAAATATAAGAAAAAATGCTCAATTACCGAATATGGTAAAGGAAATACAAGGCATACTTATGGGCTGTTTTTGCTTACACGTAAAAGCACATTTAGCGCATTTAGCTCTAAATGCTACTCTAAATGTACATTTATCCATACAAAATTCGTCACCTAAATGCAACTAAATGCAACTCCATTTTTGCATTAAGAATCTAAATGCTAAAAGCAACCCTGTGATCTTCCAAAATTTCCACGATTCGAACATGGTTTAATGAGAAAATGTGGCAACATTGCTTTTTCGCGTATGCAGTTGTTAGCTGCGTTTCAGTGATCGCCCATCGAAATTTCATTTATTATTTTACATTATTTGGAAAAAGAAAAGTTGCACGAATTCAACATCGATATGAAACTGATAGATATCCGGCTCAATAAGTGATCAACTCTGTGGGTTTTATTCCTTTTTAATTGAGGATATTTCAATTGACAGCACCGACAAATGAAAATATACACAAACAAATTTTCGGGTATAGTTAAAACAATTCAAATTTTTGTATTGAACTTTTTGTTTAAAATTTCTTTTTCCCTTTTCAGTAGGGTTTTTTGCACATTATCTTCTCTGTGCGAATTGATCGTGATAGATACGTATCTGAACAAGCGACAGGAACACGGCCGTTTGTCAAAAGCATACGGTTTCGAACTCGCGTAAATGTACATTTGCTAAATGCGATAGCATGAACGCTCTTCGAAAAAATATGTTCGAAAGTGCTAAATGTTGCATTTTAAATGCAGCTAAAACGCTGCATTACACATTTGACTGCTTTACTCCATGTGGCAATCGATTGAATGACTTTTTTGCCATTCAGGAAATCGTAACGTGAGCCGCTGGGTAGAAATGTCAATTTAAGTCTCAGCCTAAAGCCGGAACTACATATTTTTAAGTCTCCGCCTAAAGCCGCAACTACATAACTTCCAGCGGCGCCATCGATTTGTCGTTTATGAAGAATCATTTTTTTTTTCACAGGCTTGTAATGGAAATCAATCGTAAAATTATATTTATTAGTGGCCACTTGGAACCAGACGTAACCATGCATAAATAACGTGAACGCAGTATGTCGGTTAAATTATCGATCTTTGTCGTCAGTCATTTAAGATGGCTATCGATGCAAATATTTTTTTATTGTAATGTCGTGTTCTGATATATACGCACTAATTTTGTCTGTAGATACTCTACATATTTTTGTGCAAAAACAAATTAAAAATTATATTACAATTTTTGGGATATAAGCTACCCTGGCTATTGGCAATGGTCACATACAGTGGCACTTCAACTTTTTATTCGTGCCGCTAGGCAGTTGGGTGTCGATCTTGGCTAAACAAAATGTCTCCAAAGTACAAAGAAAGTTTGTTTGACATTGGCAGAATTTAAGCCAAAAAAAATGAAAAAAAAAAACAAAAAAATTTTTTGCGAATGCCCTCAATTTGACACTTTCTCATGATTGCCGTTGAAATTTGTTTAAATTACCATAATGTCGGGTCAACATTTATTTTTT
>NW_023458557.1:36388194-36390804 GCF_013731165.1 Rhagoletis pomonella
TATTGTATGTACATTTTTTTTTACCACTCGAGAAAAATATTTAAAATCATGATGGTTTAATTTTAGCATTTTTATATGATGAAATGCTTTTTATATTTCCATACTATGTGCTTTTATTAGCGATTTTACTTGACTTTCACGTATTTTTTGTACAGTAAATTACCACAACTTGCGTGTCACTGGAATTTTATAAAATGGCCTATTTTTAAATTAAATTCTAAAAATATTTTTGTTTTATTATAATTGTTTGTTTAATTCGTTTTCAAAAATATTAATAAGATTTTTAGTAGCATGCTTCCAATGTTACAAAAAATTAAATGTACAATATATTGTACAAATGCAGGGAAAGGGTTAGAACAGTCTGCTTCTATCTGTGGCTACAAAGAGTGATGAGTTTACTGTGTATTTCTGTCTGCGCAGTCTGCGCATGGGCCCGCTTGTGTAAATCTATTCCATATACATATGTATTAGACCGCTGCATGAGTTGATTCAAACTTCTTTCAATCTACTGAAATATCCTACTTCATATTCAAATTGAATACGGTTGCCAGACGTACTGATTTTATCAGTACAGTACTGATTTTTCAACTCTTGTACTGATTTTATTCATTTCTTCAATTAGTACGCTAATGTCCTGATTTTTAAAGTTTGTACTGACTTGTACTGAATTTTCAATTCAAACAAAATACTTAAGGATTTTCTTAAGGTTTTTACATAACGTTGGAACTTGCTTAAACTGTACTGTAAAAAGTAAGAAGAAAATAATTTATTTATGCTTTTATTAGTTATCTCGAAAATAACTTTTTTTTTACTGTTATTAATCGTCGCGGTCTTCAAATAAGGATGCATTTTCGATGGCATTATCCAGATGGCCCGAATTTAGCTTTACTAGTAGGATGTTTTCTAATGTGTTGTGACTAAGCCGATTTCGGTTGCCAGCTAGGACTAATTTCAGGGAAGAAAACGCCCTTTCTATTGTGACCTTAGAATAAAGAAAAATTATAACATTTTATTGGAAAATTCAAAAATTATTTTTACATACTTGAGTGGGTGGAATCGCAAAGCATACTTTGCTTAGCTCATAGAGCTCTGGATCACTTAACTGCCTCTCTTTCCAGAAGTTTAAAGCATTAATATTAGCTTTCATGTAAGGTAGCTTCAATGTTTCTATTTTCGTATAAACATCTGCTGCTTCATTTATAGGTGCTATCGCAGAGGATAAATAGTTGTCTAAAATTTCAAAGTAATTTTCTTCCGATTCTACAAAAAAATAACTAACTTTGACATTTTAAAAATAATAATAGCTCTCCACCATTTTTGGGCAGGGCCGCATGCGTTTTCACGTGGAATGATCCATAAAAATCCTATGTACTTGTATATTGCATATCTATGTACATTACGGCGGGTCTATTTGTATGGGAGGTTTTTTCCACTATGCGCATATAGCACAGGAGCATTCTACGTGTAGTTCTAAGCAAATTTGCCGAAGAAACCATGGCAAACCCCCCTCGTCAGTAAAATTAAAGTAATTTCCAATAATAAAATTA
The DNA here is from genome assembly GCF_013731165.1 of Rhagoletis pomonella. NCBI lineage: Eukaryota > Metazoa > Arthropoda > Insecta > Diptera > Tephritidae > Rhagoletis > Rhagoletis pomonella. Next base: position 36,389,742 of record NW_023458557.1, read on the forward strand.
TGCTTCTGCGGCGGCATGTTTTCTTTTTAGTAGATCAATAACGACTGTACAAAAGCAAACGAAAAACCAGTTGAGCATTTGTAGCAGCAGCGAGAGCAATTCAACGACTCCCGTAGCGATAGCAATAGCAGTAGCAAAAATTTCGATTTGCTATGCTGCAAACCGCTATCACAGCTATTCATTTGCTACGACTCCAAACAGCACATTGTTCGTTTTTTTGCTCTATTCATCTGCGTAGTAGTACACCCAAACCCAGTCGGGAGCCGAGAAATACAAATACTCTTCGGGTTTTGTGCTACTTGCTCTGCTAATGGTTTCTTTAAATCAAGACCGATAGCAAGAGCAAACATAAAAACTGGCAAATAGCGGAGCATTTTCAAACGCTGGTTAGATACTCTTTTCAGTTCACTGGGTTTGTCTTTAAAATTTTTTGCATATTTGAAAAAATTAATTTAAGCCATGAGGAAATATGGAGAAGTCCTTAAATAGTGGTACTTTTTCACAGTTTGAAATAATCATACTTATTACAGTATCCGACGGATGCCATCTTTGACTATTTAAACACTGAAGACGGAAATGATGTCATTATTGCGGTCTAATTATGTATATGGAATAGATTTACACAAGCGGGCCCATGCGCAGACTGCGCAGACAGAAATACACAGTAAACTCATCACTCTTTGTAGCCACAGATAGAAGCAGATTGTTCTAACCCTTTCCCTGCATTTGTACAATATATTGTACATTTAATTTTTTGTAACATTGGAAGCGTGCTACTAAAAATCTTATTAATATTTTTGAAAACGAATTAAACAAACAATAATAATAAAACAAAAATATTTTATTTATTATTTATTTAGAATTTAATTTAAAAATAGGCCATTTTATAAAATTCCAGTGACACGCAAGTTGTGGTAATTTACTGTACAAAAAATACGTGAAAGTCAAGTAAAATCGCTAATAAAAGCACATAGTATGGAAATATAAAAAACATTTCATCATATAAAAATGCTAAAATTAAACCATCATAATTTTAAATATTTTTCTCGAGTGGTAAAAAAAA
>NW_023458557.1:36390904-36398060 GCF_013731165.1 Rhagoletis pomonella
TTTTTCGTAGTTGCCCGAAAGATCCGATCAGTTCGTACGAATTAAAAACCGTGACTTTTGGCATAAACTGTGCTCCGTACCTTGCGATCAGGACATTACACCAGCTTGCTGATGATATGGAGAGCTCTCATCCAATCGCATCTGACATTTTGCGGAAATGTGTTTATGTTGACGACGTACTCGCCGGGGGACATAGCGTCGAAGCTGCGATAAGAGCTCGAGAAGAGATATCACAGGTGCTAAATTCAGCCGGGTTTCCATTACGAAAATGGACTTCAAACTCTAGCAAAATACTTCAAGGAATACCAAAAGGTCATTTACTTAGTGAAGATTTCTTAGAGTTTGAAGATACCAGTGCAGTAAAGGCTTTGGGCATCAGATGGAGCGCCCATTCCGACTACTTCTACTTTATAGCGAAACCAATTGAAACCAGTAGCATTATTACAAAGAGGGCAATACTTTCAGCCATCGCCAAACTGTTCGATCCACTGGGTTGGCTTGCACCGGTTATAATCGTCGCCAAGATCATTATGCAGAATATTTGGTTAGAAGGAACAGGTTGGGACGAAACCGTATCTCCAAATACCTGGGATCGTTGGCAAGCATTTACGCATGATTACGCGGAATTAAACAACATCCGCATACCAAGATGGGTATCTTTCACGCAAACCGATAATGTGTAAATACATGGTTTTAGCGATGCTTCGGAAAAGGCATACGCGGCGACAGTTTTTCTAAGGGTTCAGACTGAGGATAAAGTTTTCGTCAACCTACTTATGGCAAAAACAAGGGTAGCGCCGGTCAAAACCCCCGATTGGAGCTGTGTGGTGCAGTGTTATTGGCCGAAACAATTGAAACTGTCGTTGAAAACCTTAGCCTTGCTCATTTGAAGGTGAATTTGTGGACGGATTCAACGATGGTTTTAGCTTGGATTCGAAAACCTCCGTGTTCGTGGTCAACATTTGTTGCCCACAGGATAACAAAGCTAGTAGACAAGGTAGGAAACAAAAATTGGCGCCACGTGGATTCGGCCTCAAACCCAGCAGAGGACTCTCGGCGAGTGATCTAGTCAACAACTCCTTGTGGTGGCAGGGTCCTTCTTGGTTACAAGAAGACTATTCGAGATGGCCAGCACAAGAATCGGACTATGACACAACCATTGAAGGAAAAAGGGTGCATGTTCATGCAACAACAACAGTAAACGACTTTCACGACATTCTCGATCGGTTTTCTGATTTGTCACGGGCTTTAAGAGTTATATCTTATATTATGAGATTCTATCAAAGAATCAATCCCAAAACAAAATCTTCCTTGAAAGCGGAGTCTCGTTCAATTTCGTCCAACGAAATTAAAACAACGACCCAACGCTTAATAACAATTTGTCAAAAACAATATTACAGCGAAGAATATATAAGGTTAAAATGTGGAAAATCCATCGACGGAAAAAGTGAAATCCTGCCTCTTAACCCGTTCATTGACAAAGATGGGATTCTGAGGGCTGTAAAGGAATGTAAAGGAAAGTCCTGCCTCAATCGTAAATCGATGGCAGAAACTGAAGGCCCTACACCAGACATTCTGTAGGAGATGGAAAATGGAATACCTCACCGAAATGCAGAAACGCATCAAGTGGAAACATCCACAAACCAACTTAAAGCTCGGAGACCTTATCGTCGTTAAAGAGGAAAACCTGCCACCAAACGAATGGAGATTGGGGAGAATAGTCAAGCTACACCCAGGTTCCGACAACCGAGTAAGAGTAGTCGACATCGATACCGCTAAGGGAGAAATCACAAGACCAAATGCAAAATTGGTCCTACTTCCGCCCTGCAACGAAAACAGCACAATCTCTCAATAAACTTCTTACCTACTCTTCATTCCACTACACAAAAAAAAGCCCATCTATTCCACTTCTCTTCACCCTCATCATCCCAAATCTCAAACCGCAAATATTGCAGCTCAGAGTTTCTAAATACACATAATTTTGAATGCGCATAGTTAAACATGCGTACCTATAGGAAGTATTTTTTTTTTTTTTTTTAATTTTGGTTAATATTCTTCTTCGTGTTTGCCAGCGCTCTTACAAAAAATTAAGAATAATAGAGCAAAAATTTTCAAAATACTACCAGATACTTATGTATACATAAAATATAAATCATTAAATTGATATTTACAATTTGATCTTTTAAAGAAAATGCAATTAACTGCTACTAATAAACTGTGCTGCTCGTTTTGAAAAAAAAAAATGGAACGAGAATCGTTCATTACAAATTTTTAATGACAAAAACTTTGTACTTGATAAGCCCAGTAAAATTTTGAAATAATTATCGATTGAGATTCCTATTACTTATAAAATAAATACACACACATAGAATAAGTCCAAAATCATGTGTATGCATATAAACGTACTTCCTAAGAAGAAAATTTAAGGAAAATGGAAAGAATAATTATGCAGCTACTTGTTTGCTGCTTGCGATTTGACTTGTATACACACACACAATACTCTCACCTTTCACTATTTCTCTGGCAGCTACGTAGAATTGCTTTTTGTTTTGGTCAAGGTACGATTACAATTGCCGTGGGCCAATGGATAAATGAAGGTGTAGATGAAACTGAATTTACAAAGGAAATATACAGCAAATTACTTCAACATTCACAACAGGAAGCGATTTCCTACCCTTTTAAACTATCTACCTTGGAAAGCTTTAAGTCAAGAAGTAATCTATTGAGAAGTTTTTATTGTACTTATTGGGATTCTCCGTGTTTTATTTTTCGTGACTTTTTCGGGAAGTTTTGATGATTTTATCTGAATTTTTCGGAATTTTTTAGTAAGTTTCAGTTCTAACAACAATTTACATCTTAACTTTGCCCCGTGAATGCATACTCGTTGGGGTTTTTTTGCTAAAGACTATTTTTCTGCAAATATTTAGGCAGAGTTTCAAACTAAATTTTCAACTTTTATTATAAAATTTATAAAAATGCTTATAAATTAAAATTATAAAATGCTTTCTTAGCTCTTATAAAAACATGATTAGTCAGTTTAAGACAAAATAACTTTCTTAAGAATTACATACATACATATGTATAAAAAAAAAAAAAAATTTATACAAAAACGTTTAATATTAAAAGCAGGTGGAAATTTTCTCAAAACTAAAATCTATATGTGCAAGGTTTCCATACACGAAGTTCAAGCGTTAGGCAATTTTCCGCTTGTCTTGATGAATGATCAGCAGTTTTGATAAATTTTGATAGGGTATATCGAAGAGTAAAGTAAAAAGTGTTGAAAATAACACTAAAGTTACAACAACTCCGCTGAATTCGAACGACAAATTCAAAGGATTGGCATACAAATGCGATTGGCTAAAACCTGTCAACGCAGATATGAAAATTGGATTCAACATAAACATTGCATAAACAACTGTTAAATTTCTGAAAAACAGTGAACTCGAACAAACGAAAAAACCAACGTATTTGGCCATACGCGCTACACACAATTAAAATACTACACGCCAGACTGAAGATAATCCGCTCCAATAGCAAAATTGAAGTGGCTACCAGCGGCAAAAGATTGTTATAGGGTGGCTTCAATATACAGCCGATCACTACTAGCGGCAGCAAAAGGCCAAAAAAAAAACGCTGAATACTTTTACTCAAAGCAAATGGTAGTCGCCGCTGCTCTACGAACCACCAGCCGGCAACGCTGCCGCAAATGTAAATTAAGTTTTTATTGTATTTAAGATATCATTACTTATACGCTATCCTCGATTAGGATAATTTTATCATTTTCGTTACCTTCTTTGTTCCTGGGGTTTATTTTTGGCCAACTGCATTTTGCATCTACTCTTATAGCTTTGCGCAAGTTTGCTGCGATGCACTGGCGGTGATATTGAGTAGGGGGCATGAATCTCTATATAATCCTCAGCAGTTTCATAAGGTATGCATTGCTGTAGGTCAATTATGGCTTGAAGTTCCTTCACTTTAAAAATGAATTTCCTATCACTAATATTTTGTTTGTACCAGTCAGCGTAAGCAGTAATATTCGTATCAATATCCATTGTTGTGGCAGTAGCAGCGCGGATGGATAATAGCAAATGTAACATGGCCTCACGCGAAGGTGTCGCAGCTATTTGGACCAGCCTTGCTTTGAAGTATTTTTTTTTATGACCAAGGAGTTCTCCTGAGCGCATTTGCAGGCAATTGTTTGTAGTAAAATTAAATAAGACTTCCATTCCTCCAAGCTTTCTGGAAGTTCCGTTCAATTTCTTGCAATACGGAACTGCCAAACTTACCACGTGCCAAATCCAGAATGAAATTTTCAGTCATTCAGGAAGTTATTGCTGTGTCAAAACTTTGACATACGATTAGCTCAAAGTTTGACATACGTGATTGGGCGAAATGCGAGCCTTCATAAATGTATGGCAAGCAGCACAATCTGGTTGTCAGTTGCACAACTTGATAATAAACGGCGAGAAAAAAAAAATTATTTTATGGTGCATGCTGTACAGTGTTGCCAGGTGAGTGTAGTGAGGAAGCGTTAGTGTGGTTATCAGAAAGCGCCTTTTGCATAGAAAAATCGTCAACATGTAAAAAATTTTAATAAACAGAACCAGGAAGCCTTTTGGTTTTTTTTCATTTATGCTAGCTTCTGATTGCTGTATGTAAGAATAAAAAGTTTTACTTTTTTTTACGAATTTTTAAAATTCGCACTTCCTTTAACAAAATATTTTTAATTGGAATAAAATCACAGTTTAAGCTCCATTTTTTGTTCTCAAACTGCAACTTAAGTATGCGCATTAAAAACTGTTCATACTTACTTAGGTCCACCTGGCCACACTGACGTTGTACTATTTACGGTCTTAGCCCGGTCTCGAACCCATAGTGAGGAAATTTTCTTTCGCCGTGCCAGGCCAAGTGGTGAAACTCACCACAAAACCACAAATGGCACCTTTTACGAGATTACAAATTTCACGGTGTGTTCGGGGAAACAGTGATCGGACAATTTGTACTACATAAAGGTCTGTTCGATGCAAAAGCAAATGGCAACAAATGTAATGGAATAAAATCTTATAACGATGGTCACCTTCCACAGATCTCTTTTATACCCAAACACGAAACCTAACGCTCAAAGTCATAGAAAATAAAGAAGACTTTAACCGCTTTTTAAATTGAAACTTTTTTATAAAAAACGCCACTTTATAGAGCTCTGTAAGTCTATTTATTTTTTTAGGAGTAAGACCATCAGTCTATACTTACTACCGCACAAGTACGCGGAGACTGAAAGTCTGAATTGGCCCAGTTTTATACAACAAGTCAAAACAAATTAAATAAATAAACAAATAGTATATATATATGTACATAAGTATATCACACGTATGTATAAAATGTGCTTGCACGAGACACACAGGCATCCATATATTTGCCACTTGCCACCCAACCCAAAACTAATAGTACGTAACTTTTTACACCGACAGGCATAACTACGAGACTCATTTACAGAATGACTCGTTTCTCGGCCAATCGCGCTCATGCGGAAGAACGCGCTGACAAATTTACTGTTCCATGCCGGCTATGCGGCGGAGCTCATGGCATTCGACTATGCCCCCTTTACCGCGGCAAAGCGGTCGAAGCAAGGTTGCGTGCAGTCCTGCTGCATAAATACTGCCCAAACTGCCTCTCGCCGTTCCACCGCCTCGACATGTGCAGCAGCAAGGATCGATGCCACAGATGTCGCGAAAAGCATCACACCTCGCTCCATCTAGATGACTGCGAAGACCGAAGGCAACCAGCGCACGCGATCAACGATGGCGAGAGCTCGGATTGGGCCCTCTCTATTGAAGTAACGGGGCAAACGAAGTCGTGGGCGCAGCAGGTCCCAGAGGAGGAATTGGAGGGGTTAGAGAGGATCGACTCTTCCCCACATGAGCGAGAAGAGCGCAACTCGGGAACTGACACACCCAGATAATTAGACCAGTTACCACCATGCGCGGGCGACGCGGAAAATTGTCCTTTCCGCTCGCCAACCCGCGCACAACACAACTGGCGCGACGCGGAAACTCGTACTTTCCGCTCACAAACGCGTCCACAATACAACTGGCGACAACACGACGGCGCGGAAACAAGTCCTCTCCGCCCGTCATCACGATCGCAGCGTAAGCAGCAACGACGCGACGGCGCGGAAACTCGTCTAAGCGATCGTCCAGACTACAAAAATCAACACCATACCGCAAAAACCGCTCCGACGGGAACAAAAATAGTAATCGTACCCTACAACACGTTCCACCTACCGGCTTCCGAACAGGCCGCCTAACGCAAAGCGCAATACCAACGCCAATTATTCGTGCGCTTATACCCATCGCGCCGACCGCAATAGTGAGGATTGAAGCAAGGGGCCGCCTTCATTTGGTCCGCGCAATGATTGACCCTTGCGCACCGAACTCGTTGGTTGATTCGGAACTAGTGAGAGATCTCCAGCTGGAACGCAATGGGTCCGGACGACTTCAGCGTTGCACGATCGCCATGCGAGGAAGATACGGCAGCTCCGACCGGATTACGACGCAAGCGGTCGTGCTGGACCACCACATACGTATGAGTCCGCCATCGAACGTGGACCCTAAGGTCGCGGCGCCGTTCCAGTTCAAGCGCTTGGCGGATCCGCAATTCTTCCGCGCGTCACCAATACGCCTCACACTGGGCCTCGATTTGCATGTGCAGATGATGGTGAGCGGGACCCCCCCCATCCACCGTGGGTGGTCTCCTGGTCCAGGCGACCATATACGGTCTGGTTGTTTCGGGAGCCTGCCAACCATAAACGTAGAGATTAAGAAGACAAAACCACACATACACACACACTCATCACACACATACCTTAAAATTTAAATAAAAAAAAAGTGCATTGAAATTCCAAACCACGTCTGCTTAAATTAACAATGTCCTTTTCTCCACAGCCTCAGATGAGCCGGTCGCGACGAAAGCGTTGGCGAATAAGCAGACCCGCGCAGTACAAAATCCGCGCTGCATATTATAGTTAGTCCTTAAGACTTTCCTCACGTGCGTGTGACGGTTGAGACGCGACTCCTTTTTTTCATAGCTTGCTTACCGCAAGGGGGCCGGTATGTTTAGGTCCGCGACCTAAATATATTGCACCACCCTAATCCGCGTT
>NW_023458557.1:36398160-36402316 GCF_013731165.1 Rhagoletis pomonella
GTACAAGTTTCGAGTAATATACAATTAAATTAAAATAAATTACTTATGGGCTATAAAACTGCATACTCGACAACGTTCCTGGCAAAAAATTTTGAAATTATCATGAAATTTTTTTAATACATGTATTTTTTTTTAATTCGGTATAAATTCTCTAGATTTATATGGTTTATATTATCGAATGAATCGTATTATTATAAAACAAGTTAAAAAGAAATAAATAAATGGTCAACTGTCATATAACTGCAAACGCCAGTTATACGCCTAAATCTATAAATGTGTTTTTGCCAATGCCACGATTGGTGCAACGGTCGGCTCATCTGGTAAAACAAAATCACTGGCAGCAACGTCAATGTGCGTATATTTGTATGGCTTGGGGAATGTTTGTCCTAACCGGCGGCTTGAATCTGATGTCCTCTGGGCGTGCGTGTTGAGCGTGCAATTTAGACCTGCACAATATCCTGTAAAAGCCTTGCCTCACCAAAGGATTGGCCGACCTCTTGCAAACAAACGCGCAAGCCTTTGCAAGGTAATCCTCTTGCCGAACGTTCGAATCGCTAATTACTTCCTTCTTTAGTTGTGGGAGTTGCTGCAACTGGCCTAACATAAAGTACATACAGGTTTGTCAAAGCTGAAAAAAGATGTGTATATTTTTCAGCATTTAATCTCTAATTATTCGAATTTGCTTACTTATACCGAATGTTCTGTTGGTGCCGTTGTTGCTGTTGAAGTTGCTCAGAAATCCGAACCACTAGCAAGAGCAGTGTTTCCGAACACGGCGTATAAAGGTGATGTGGATTTGGCCGTCAATGGTATAGATATGGTGGTAGAGAAAAGGCAGTTGTTGTAAATGAGCGAAGGGCGCCGGTGAAAATGTAATTTGGCGAAATATTGGGCTAGAAGCGAAAGGCACTTGCAGTCATTTTACATCCATTTACAGAAGCCTGCAAACCAAAAGCTAAAAAATATATATATTATAACTTTATGGATAATAAGCAGCATATACAATTTAAAACTGATTTAATAACTATATCTCGCATACCCACAGCTTTAAGCTGGTTTGCTTTCAATCAAACATTTTTCCATAAGGCTTTCGATTCTTGTAGCTTTCTCCATTCTTACCTTGTGCCGCTTCTCCATGGCTTCCTCTTTCCTAGCAGCAATTTCAATTAGAGTTTCTTGCATCGTTTTTTTCTTTCTTTGCTTTTCTTTTGGTGAGACCTCTATTTTAACTACACACTGGCTACTCAGATTTATTGCCGGCTCAATGGAATCATCCAGTTTGCATATTTTTTCTAGCTCTTCTTCAAACTGCAGCTTTTGACGTTTTGCACCTGAGCTGCTGTTATTTTCCACTGCCGCCTTTTTTCGTTTCATGATGGTCTTATACCTTTCTTCACACTGCTTCCAACTTTTCCCGTCGAACTCAGCGCCAATCTTCATGCACATTTCCTTCTTTGTCTTTAAATGCTTAAAGGGCCCAATGTCCGGCAAATAGGAAGCGTACTTATCCAGCAAGAGTCTCGTTTCGCCTTCCGTCCATACTGCAAAAAAGCGTTGTTTAAAGGTTTAGCATTTTCGGCTTTTACTTTTCTATCAAAACATTCTCATATTGCCTGTAACTATTTTGCTGCAAATGGGACTTTCTTCTTTAGCTTTCATTATTTTGTATTTATTTATTTTCAATTGAACACCAAAATTTCTTTAAATTGCCCTCTGTTTAGCGCGCGAAAAAACAGCTAATTGCATTTCAGGGTTGCAAGTGTGAAGGGCTACACTGAACCTTGACAAGGGGGCCAATTTCGCAGGGTGAAGTGTAACTTTAAAAGACTTTCGCACCTCGGTATGGCAACATATTCGTGTAGAAAAGAAAACGCTATAAGGTTTGTTAACAACTATGACTAAACCATGTGTTGAAGGAAAGCTTATCTGTATTAGCAGAGCTTAATAACATCCTTTTATGAACCATACGTTAAGTTGAATGGAATTTGTAGAAATATGCTTCCAAGAAATATTTATTAGTATTTACCAAACCGTTCAACTATATTAACGATTTGGTACAACCTAGATGAATATTGAGAAGCCTTAATTTAAATATTTAGTTATAATTACCAACCCATGCTAATAGTTCCCAATCCTTAGTAACAGTTCTCAAATATTTTCAAAATTCGGGAACTAAATATCCTTAGTTGTTGAAACTAATCCTTTTGGATCAAGTGCACAATACGGCCCGTTAAGGTAGAACAAAACGAAAAAGTGGGCGTGGTACGCCATTTTTTCCTGATTTTACACGTATAAAAATATTTTGGTGCAAACTTATATTTTCGGTGATATGGAGGGGTGAAGGGGGATTTTCGAAAATTTAAAATGGCTATATTTCAAAAAATTCCTGACCGAATTAAAAAAAAATTGGTATCGTTGGAAAGGTAAATAAAATCCTTTTTTTTTAATATACATATTAATATACTTTATGTGGATAAATTTTGAGGAAAATCATTTAGTAGAGAAAAATATATATAAATATTCTGTGTTTCCAAAGAAGGGGGGGCTGAACACCTTTCTACGTAGGCGGCCTTCGGCCGCACTTAGGGATTATAACCCTCAGGCAGTACACTCAGGGAAAAATTCGTTCCATAACGAACGAAACAAGTTCAAATCCCAGCAGATTCGTTGTCTGTTAAGTACGTTTTTCTTAAACCGTGAACGCGGTGCTTGCTTTAAGAACGACTTTTATAAGACCGCCGTTTGCAATGCAAGAACATTTAAGGATTGCTTTGAGAACGTTTTCTTTTCAAATAAAGAACGCTCTGGGCTTGCTTTGAGAACGTTTTGAGTTCATGCTAAGAACAATTTGAGCTTGTTCTGATAACTTTTTTTCCATTTAAAGAACGGTCTGTGCTTATTTTGAGAATATTTTATGGTCAATCTAAGAACAATTTGTGCTTTTTCCTAGAACTTTTGTTTTGAGTTAAAGAACGCTCCGGGCTTGTTTTGAGAACGCTTTGAGTTCATTCTAAAAACGATTTGTGCTTGTTCCGATAACTTTTGTTTTCATTTAAAGAATGGTCTGTGCTTATTTTGAGAACGTTTTGTGTTCATTCTAAGAACAATTTGTGCTTGTTCTTAGAACTTTTGTTTTCATTTAAAGAACGCTCTGTGCTTGTTTAAAAACCGTATGTGCTCAATTTAAGAACACTTAGAAGCCCCTGTGTTCTTAAACCCCAATGAAAATTAAAACGAATTATATTACAGTAAATATTTTTAAGCATTTTATTTACTTTTTTTTGCCAGTATCTTAAATATATTTAATTCTAAGGTACATTTTTCCATTATTCATAGGGTAAACATGTATCGGTAAACTTAGAAATTCATCAATGTTCTTTAAACAAAGATTATCCTTAACTGACCCAACTTCGTTGATCACACCATTTAACGTCAATTGAATAGCAAAGTACATAAACGTTACCATGCTGAAGAATGAAATATTTTATTCTAAACAGATCAATATGATTGCTTCCATCAACTAAAAAATAGTTGGTTTTATATCTAGTTCCCTTAAAGTATATTTCATAACAGATTTTACAGCTTTCAAAATTAATTTTAATGGTCGTTTGTATATCATTAAAATAATCTTCTTTAGTTAAATGTATTATGTTATAAGATTCAAAACTAAGAGTACATTCCAAACCATTCTCATGAGTCATCAAAAAGTTAGCAAGTTAGTTGATGGGTATAAAATATCAAAATCAACGTTGATCTGAAAAATTATTGTTGGAGGTAAAACATATTATTTTTATGTTTACTTTTACATCTGGCATTTCTTCTCTTCTTCGCAAAAATAATCGATAAAACTTGGCTGGACACCGAAAAGTTATCGGTTAAATCTGAGATTATTTTATAATTACAGATTAACAAGGGACTAATTTTGTATGGCAAATCTCTTTTTCTAATTACAGATTAGGGTGTTAAGCTCGAAAATGAGGATAATCTACTTATATGTGAACCTAGTATAAGATTATAAATGTTGATCACACCATTTAACGTCAATTGAATAGCAAAGTACATAAACGTTATCATGCTGAAGAATGAAATATTTTATTCTAAACAGATCAATTATTATTATTATTATTATTATTATTATTATTATTATTATTATTAT
>NW_023458557.1:36402326-36409126 GCF_013731165.1 Rhagoletis pomonella
ATTATTATTATTATTATTATTATTATTATTATTATTATTATTATTATTATTATTATTATTATATGATTGCTTCCATCAACTAAAAAATAGTTGGTTTTATATCTAGTTCCCTTAAAGTATATTTCATAACACATTTTACAGCTTTCAAAATTAATTTTAATGGTTGTTTGTATATCATTGAAATAATCTTCTTTAGTTAAATTTATTATGTTATAAGATTCAAAACTAAGAGTACATTCCAAACCATTCTCATGAGTCATCAAAAAGTTAGCAAGTTGGTTGATGGGTATAAAATATCAAAATCAACGTTGATCTGAAAAATTATTGTTGGAGGTAAAACATATTATTTTTGTAAATACATACACTTATAATTATAAGCGCACCACATATTGACAGGCTTAAACAATTTGTTTTTTGTTTTTAACTCTAGTTATTATGTATCCATTTAATTAAGACACGGGACGTACTATGTATGGATAGCAAATGAACATACCAGTTCTGGAGCCTTGACGTGGGGCAGCTTGGACCAGGCTAAGAAAAAATCATAATTTTCCAGTTCTCTTAAGTCACTTTGATGCAATCACGGTATATTCAACAAGGTAGAAGTGACAACTCAGCCGAGCTCTCTCATAGCTGACTGTAATGTCAAAAAATGTAAACAAAGAAATTAACCCTTTGTTATGCATGTACCAAATTGTATCATTAGTGTTCGCGGAGCATTTGCCCTGAAGGAAACATTGGTCCAGTTGCAAAGAAAAATATATTCGTAGGTATAGTAGTTTTGTATCTAATGTAAGTAATGTATAAGGCATGAGTTTTGATCTAAAATTGGTTACAATATCACGCAGTAGCGCACAACGGGTACAATTAACGATTTACTGATATGTAGGCACTTAGTCATCGAATTTTCATGTGCGTCGTTGGCATGCACAGAGAGTATCTGCTTAGAAAATCTTAGAGCCCCGGTTCGAATCGCATCTGGCAAAAGTTTTATTTTATTTATTTTTTTATATCTAAAATTGGTTACAATGTAATGCAGAAGCGGACAATTGGTCCGAGCCTAGGACATTCAATGTTAAATGTAAATAGAATTTTACATGTGCTTGGACCAAACTTTGGACTACTTACAATCACTTGTAGTATAGTTTGTGGTGTGCTCTAAGTCTATTTCAAGATCCTAAAGGGTGTTTATATAGTATGTTAGTGTACTCGTGGCTCCGGTCGTGCTTGTTTATGGCACACTTGCTCAGTTTGGGTATGTGCATCAACAGCTAACTTCGGCCCCACAGACACCTCAGGTACGGCCGAATCTTGGGATAATTGAAGCATTGGGGAATCGCAAGGTAGAGGTACTGTGCCTGGGAACAAACGAGAGCGCTTAGAAACACTCAGTTGCAATGGGCAACAAATATAAAGTCACTGGCCCTAAAACAGTTCTCGCACACACACGAAGAGTATTCCAGTGAAACACCGCAGCTATTCGCCCACTTTTTTCGCTTCACTTGACAATAAAGTTTGTTGTCCTGGCTCTTGTCACAAACAGCACTCCGCTCGTAAATGCTATTCATTTTATTGTGTATTTAAAATCAGTAGCACAGCACACAATTGAAATTTTAAATAAAAAAATTAGAATTTTTAATTGTATAGGGTTAAGAGTTGAAATTTCAGTCGCAGTTCAAAAGAGAGAAATGTCGAAATCACTTCTACCTTGTTATGCCTTGGATGCAATTGAAAGGTCTTTTCCACTTGTCACACACGTCGCTCCAGTTTGAGCTGTCTCTATTTAGTGAGGTCTTTAAAGCAACAGCATTGACATATCGAATTCCACCGGTTGAACAGGTTCAGTACAGCTTTTCGTTTTGGAAATAGTCGTCTGTTGGCATAAATTTTCTTTTCGTCTCTTGCATGCCTTGTTTTTGTATTTAGCAAACAATTTTCCACTAGCATTATTTTTCCCTTTTCGAGGTATGTAATAAAAATCCCATTAAATAAAAATATAAAATTTTATAATGAATGAATGAGTGATAGTGATTGTAAAGCAACAATAGTTTTTGTTGCTGATGCAAACCGACAACGAGTTTACAACTTTACCTATGTATTTAATAACGACGGTGCGGCGATGCGCTAATTGAAAAAAGATGCGATGCTGGCTGTGGTCTACGAATGAATAACAAGTACTAATTTATTTAAATTCAAGATAGCCTTAATACTAAGAACAGTGTTGCTTACTGACTATTAATTACGCTGAGTGTTTTGTACTAAATACAGTATGACTAATTAGTGACAATTCAATGCTGGCCAAACAGTGATATTGAAGTCCAATTATAGTTGCGTTAAATTTTTATAGGTCAGTTCAAAATAAAGTGCAATGTTAAATAATCAAACTACCATAACAGCACAGCAGCTAAATATGCACTCATGGCCAAAACAATGTATGAAAATAGACGGTAATTTTATTATTTCACATTAGCTGTCTGCTTGCACTTTTTTAAGCTGCCTTATTGTATTGTGTAAATCAAGATTTTCCTGGTATTATTCTGCACGCAGTTCTATCAAAATTACCTCCATGTCATTTTCATTGGGAAATACCGAAGAGATTCCATGAAATAAATCGTTGAAATCCTTTGGCTTAAGCACAATGCTGTTTCTTATTACCTCCTCTATAATGATATCAATCAGGTCATTTCTATGGTTGCAAGTTAACGATTGCTGTTTTTGGGAGTAGTCAATTATTGCTTTCCCTTTTGACGATTCACTATAAATCCTAACTAATAAATCCTATAAATTGAATATTGTTTACTAAATATTAGCAAGGTTTTTAAATCTAAATATTTTTCTTATTTTTTTATAAAAGTTTGCGTATGCAGTTTTATAGCTTGTTAAATTTTAGTATAACAATGTGCAAGTTTTAAGTGGGTAAAAAATCGCGTTGGTTTTTACCAATTTTTGTTTGCAAAGAAAAAAAGAATACACGCCAGTTTTTATATCTTTCACTTTTTGACGCGTTTAAAACTTGCACCTTATTATATTTGTCGAAGACATGAGCCCCAACCTAATTGAATTTTAAAAATATTTAAGTTTAATGTTTGCAATCTGCTTGCGGCTGGCAATACTATTGTAATATTATGTTGACTTAATTTGAACTGCATTACCATCATTGTTGAGTTAGCTGTAAGCGGTATCATGGGGTGACCCACGCCCGCAATTAGATTTCGTTTTTTATTCATCTTTGAACCATCGCCGCCGCCGCATCGCATAGCTCGTTACATTATTGTTTTAAAAGGCCACTCGGGCAATAACCACCTTCAATCACACTGAATTTGTTATACGTGAATTTAAATATACAATAAATCTGCATTGGATGTGAAATTATAACGAAGACGCTTCTGACTTCTTATTTAATTCGCACCAAGTATTTCTACTCCCTTGGCGCACCCCACGATAACATACACTCCGCCGAGAAAGCGAACATGGTCCTTTGTCGCAACGGCAACCCGCGACCTTACCTAGAGTAAATAAGTACATATGTTAGGGCTGCCAGATATCTCTGTTGCCAAACCGGGACACTTAAGGGGGGGAGAGGCCTCTCGCTCCCTTCCCTTTCGTTTCGACAAAAATTACGTACGAAAGGATGTAGTAAAATTTTATTTTGACAAACAAAAACAAAAACATAAAAACATGCGATCATGAGATCATTACCACGTACACTAGCAAAACAAAACAATTTATCACAACTAAAGCACAGAGAATTTTTCCCAATGCATGTACCTTTTTTGTTCCTTTTAAAAATACAGTTTATACTAAATACATCAAAAAAATAAAATTTCTAAACTTTGTGAAAAACTCAGGAAAATGCAATAAATTTGCATACAAATTCGCAACTTTCTATTCAGACTTTTTTATAAAAATTTTGAAAATGAAGTTTTGCAGCCCATAAAACTTTAGTTGATTTTTGGTATTGTTTTTACTGAGAGTTTCTTCCATACAAACTATGTTCGACATTTTTGATGTGTATACATCTTTGGTTTCGGTAGGGGTAAAATTTGCGAAGCTGTAACGCATATCCCAGCACAAAATTTCGAAGGGCTTAGCATGTGTATTTCAGTATAAAATTTTTATTTTCATTAAAAGCACCCTGTGTTTGCTTGCCAAATGGTTGCATACATTTAGGCATATGCATAGTAAGAGGAAATGCGCTCCAATTAATTATTACTTCCGATTATTTAAACTCTGCACATACATTTTGATATTCGTAGATGGTTTAGTTGTCTATTTGGATAAAAAAGCAAGACGAAAATTAAAAAAATCATTTAAAAAAGCATCGGGTAAAATTCTGCAACATGAACTGCATTTACATGAACCAAAGATTATATCCCGAAAAAAAAACTAAATTTAGGAATATATACAAATAGAAATGCTCAAACTATAAGCTCAAAAACAATAACTCATGCGGTGTTTCCAAGATATTTCAACGCCAACAAATGTTAAAGTAAACAAAAATTGACCCTAGTAAGGAAAATAGGTTTGTAAAGGTATTTTTAATAAAATATTCAGTTAAAATATATTTAAATGGCATAATATGTGTTGCAGAAAAAAGTGACCACGGTGGCACAGAGAAGAAGTTTAACTTTTCCTCGAGTTGTATGAATAACAAGCAAAACCAATTTGACAAGCACAACGAGCTTTGATTAGATTATATTTATATGTAAACGTACTTTTATGCTTTGCCGTTCGCATATGTTTACACATCAAATTTCATGAGTACCTAGTACTCACGCTTTTTTTTGTATGTGGAAGACACTGTCAGCAAAAAATAAATAATTGCAAAAAATCAACGAAATTTTCTGGTAACTTCAGACTTGCACTTTACTTATTGGCTCAAAAGCTACATTTTCAAAATTTGTGATCAGATGAAAGAGTCTCCAAGCCAATAATTTTGTACGGCACGGTACTTATAAGTAATAAAAAATTAAAAAAAAAATTTTTTAAAAGCGTGAGTACTAGGTACTCAGGAAATTTGATGTGTAAACATATGCGAACGGCAAAGCATGAAAGCACGTTTACATATAAATATAATCTAATCAAAGCTCGTTGTGCTTGTCAAATTGGCTGTGCTTGTTATGCACACAACTCGAGGAAAAGTTAAACTTCTTTTCTGTGCCACCGTGGTCACTTTTTTCTGCAACACATATTATGCCATTTAAATATATTTTTACTGAATATTTTATTAAAAATACCTCTACAAACCTATTTTCCTTACTAGGGTCAATTTTTGTTTACTTTAACATTTGACATTCCTCCTCTTCTTCGCACGTATAATCGATAAAACTATTTTGGACACCAAAAAGTTATCGGTTTAATCTAAGATATTTTTAATTATAATTTTGCATGGCTAATCTCTTTTTCTAATAAAAGATTAGGGAGTTAAGCTCGAAAATTAGGATAATCTTTTTATATGTAAAACTTTTATTAGGCGATTCAGTTACATACATACAACTGTAGGTTAGGTTAGAAATTAAACATTAATTTCACTTAATTTTATTCATTTTGCTGATTTAATTTTTTTTCATTTTCATTTTTAATTATTTTAATACATGAAATTATCGGTATGATTGATAAAATATACTTGTATATACTTGTCACTCAAGGGCGTTGAAATATCTTGGAAACACAGCATCAGTTATTGCTTTTGAGCTCATAGTTTGAGCATTTCTATTTGTATATATTACTAAATTTAGTTTTTTTTATCGGGATATAATCTGTGGTTCATGTAAATGCAGTTCATGTTGCAGGATTTTACCCGATGCTTTTTTAAATGATTTCAGTATTTTTTAAAATTTTCGTCTTGCTTTTTTATCCAAATAGACAACTAAACCATCTACGAATATCAAAATGCATGTGCGGAGTTTAAATAATCGGAAGTAATAATCAATTGGAGCGCATTTCCTCTTACTATGCATATGCCTAAATATATGCAACCATTTGGCAAGCAAACACAGGGTGCTTCTAATGAAAATAAAAATTTTATGCTGAAATACACATGCTAAGCCCTTCGAAATTTTGTGCTGGGATATGCGTTACAGTTTCGCAAATTTTACCCCTACCGAAACCAAAGATGTATACACATAAAAAAAAAATTCGCATATGAAAGAGCACCAACCCAACTCGTAATAAATTTAAGTATACAAATTTTAGTATTTAGTATAGAAATATTCAATTCAAATACGCCAATATTAAAATGAAGCGCTTTGCAATTAACGGATGCTTTTTCATAATTAAGTGTAAAAAAAAAAAATATTTAAATTCCATACTGCCTGCAATGGGATTTGAACTCTGACGCTCTGGAAATTAGCAATTTTTGGCAAGCATCTTCGTGCACTCATGACATGTGCTACAGCCAGACATGTTAATGTGCATTCAAATGTTCAGTTTGATTCAACACCAATTGTTCGTGGTATGAAAGTATTGTTTTTAAATACGAACATTTTAAAACGATAATCAAATAAAAAATATTCATGTTTACTATGCCCTATTTGCCCCAGTAAATTCATAAAATTTGTCTTAATATTACAACACGTTTTTTCTCTCAGTGTAGTCATTTTTATTCAAAATTTGTGCCATCAAATCCAAAACCGGGATATTTAAACGAAATCCGGGACATTTTAAGGTTGGACCGGGACACCGGGACAAATAGTGTAAAACCGGGACATGTCCGGGAAAACCGGGACGTCTGGCAGCCCTAACATATGTACAAGTTAAAGTTTTATTTAATGAACTTTATTTTTAAAAAGCTCGCGGAC
>NW_023458557.1:36409136-36433166 GCF_013731165.1 Rhagoletis pomonella
AATATATTTCTTACTTCTACATTACACCTATGTCGACCACCAATTTGCTGACTGTTGTTGACCGTAATGTTGGTTACCAATATGCTGACTGTTGTTTACCGTAATATTGTTGCTGATCGATACATTTAGTAATTTGATGAAATGTTCGTGGAATGCTGATGCAGCGTCTGCGGTTATAACGAATTCACCGGATGTGTTATCGGTGCCACTAACCCATGGGGTTATTGTCCAATTCGAGGTATTGTAAGGTGTGGTGTTAACTTACATATTCGTCAAATAGAGAAAATTTTAAACGCGGTCGGCAGCGAACCTTCAAGCGAGCGGCGGTAATTAAAAAACCAAAAACTCGAAGACATGTAAAACCGGTAAAAAAGTGAAAATAGGAACAAAATTTAATAAGTGCGACACAAATTTCATATAAAATCGAACAATTAAAGAAGTGATGCAATAATTACAAAAAAGCCAAACAAAAAAAGCAAACGGGACTATAGCGGCACCGACAAAGTGATACATATGTAGGTATGTACATTAGGGTGGCAAGAAACAAACACAAAGGGCTGGTTTCTCCAACTCAACTTAACTTAGTTTAGCCACTTTTTGGACTTAAGTCAAAAGTTAGCCTACGTTTTACACAGCTTATTCTTGACTTAGTCAAGAAAATTGGCTTAACTAAGTTAAGTTGAGTTGGAGAAACCAGCCCAAAGTTTTTAAGTGAAACCAAATAACTCAAAATATTGGCAAATAAAAGTGGGTACATAATATACACTGTATACATAGAATCTCTGAAAAGAAAATTGAAAAATATATACGTTTGTTAAATAAAAAAAGGCTACTTACCTAAATCGAAATATAAAGGTGTTTTGGAAAAACTTTTTTGCGAAAGATCAATTTTACCTCAAAAAGAATTAAAAAAGGCATTTACATATATACGTGTGCAAAGAAGGGGTACTTACCTAAGTAAAAAGTGCTGGAAAAATTCGGGAAACAAAGGGTACTTACCTGAATCAAAATATAAAGGTGCTTGGAAAAAAAATAATTTTTGCGAAAAGAGCAGTTTAACCGAAAAGAAAAAAAATCGTTTAGTTACATAGAAGTGCTAAAAAATAGAATCTTGCAAATGAAAAGTGCATAGAGCCAGAAAAAGGAAAAAGTTGCGAAAGTACAAAACCTGAAAAGATAGAATTTAAATAAAAAGAGGTGAATTTTCAAAAAAAAGAGCATATCTAAGAGGAAAATTTTAAAGTAAAAAGTAGTACTAAAATAAAATCAAAAGTTCGCATAAATAAACTTACAAATTCTGAGTAAAAACAAATTTTATCAAAAACAAGTAAAAAAGTCTAAGTTCGGGCGGAGCCGAACATTAAATACCCGGCGCAAGTATTAAATATATGTTTTTCACCTTTCCGAAAGCTACCGCTACATGGTAAACCGAGGTGTATCCATTTTGAGTAAATTGGCGTCCTTAAATTTCGAAATATTGAAGTTTCAAGCATATCTGAAATTTACTGTTATATGAAAAGCGGCCGTAATTTTAGTTCGATTTCAATAAGTTTCAACGTTTTGCTTCTATGTGGCAAGTACAATAACCACACCGAGTTTGGTACAAATTGGTAGAACGGTTACCGAGATACATATATGTGATCATAAGTGGGCGGTGCCACGCCCATTTTTCAAAATTGTATCCTAAACGTATTTCTTGGTAACGAATTGTTGCAAGCATCAATTTTGAATAAATTAGCTTCAATAATTACTGATTTATCGAAGATTTCGTATTTCTCTAAATTACCGTTATATGGGATTATTGTCCTATTTTAAAAATTTTCGGCAATTTCGTATGTTATACCAAGGTTAACAACTGTGCCAAGTTTGGAAGAAATTGGTGCAGCGGTTACCAAGATATACACATGTAAACATAACTGGGCGTGGCTACGCCCATTTTCCAAAAATTTATAATATTCTTATTTTTCGTCTAAAACTTATTGTAAATATCAATTTTGAGTGAATAATCTTCAGTAGTTACTAAAATATCGCAGTTTTCGTATTTCTGAAAACTACCGTTATATGGGAGGTAGGCGTGGTTATTGTCCGATTTGGCCCACTTTCAATACCATCCGTCCTACGCCCGAAAGAAGTGCACATACCAAGTTTCGTTAAGATATCTCAATTTTTACTCGAGTTATCGTGTGCACAGACGGACAGACGGACGGACGGACGGACGGACGGACAGACAGTCACCGCTTAATCGATTTCTCTTTTCATCCTGATCATTTATGTATACATTTGTCTATATCTATCTCGATTCGTTTTGCCTGTTACAAACAACCGTTATGTGAACAAAGTTATAATACCCTTGTGCACAAGTGCGCTCGGGTATAAAAAAGCAACTCAACCACAGAAGCAAAAGAAGGAGGAGGAGGCAGCACAGGCAACAGACAAGCGGACGGGAGCTCGACGGACGTAGCAACGGCAGAAGCAGTAGGCGTAACACAATGCTTTGGAGACGGTACAGTCGGGTAAAAAACAAGGTGGTAGAAACCCAGCAAGTAAGTCACTCATTACCAGGGAACGGATTTTTAGGACCTAAAAACCTATAAAAAAGGCAAAATAAAGTAACGAAAAGGCTGGAAAAGGCAAAATAAAAGAGCGAAAAAGGCAGGAAAAGGCACTAGGTATTGCAAAAAAGGCAAAAAAAGCCAAAACAAAATAGCGAAAAAGGCAGGAAAAGGCAAAAAAAAGGTATTGCAAAAAAAGCAAAATAAGGCACTAAAAAGACAGAAAATACGAAGAACAATCAAAAAATATATTTATTTTAGAAATGCTTATATTACAAGTAAAAAGAGAAAAACTATGAACTAGTTTCATTATATGAAAAATTTGTACTTTGAATCTTTGACTTTAATCTGTATAGTTGTAGTAACATTGAACCATAAGATGCATTTTGAAGTTTTCTGGCAGCATTTTCATTCGATTTTCGCGAAGAAAAGCCTCGAATGTACTAAATGTGCGCCCGACGTAAGTTGATACAAGTGGAGCCCAATTTTAATATGGAACGTTTGAAACGTTCATATTATCAGAAATAAGGGCGTTTTCCTCGACCTTTACAATTTTATCCACACCCCTTATTATCTCCAAGCCTTCGTTAGCTGAGAAAACGGCTTTGAATTTTTCCAACACCAATTTGGCAAGAGGTCCCTGTGCTTCTATAAGCCGCATGGGCATGTGTATATTTTTTAATCTTAAAGAAAAAAATTGTAAATGCTATAATCACTTTTTTAAAGGTAGAAAAGGCAAAAAAAGGCAAATATCGTAAAAAAGGCAAAAAAAGGCAACTTCAAATATACATATATGTATGGAATCAGGGAAAGCTAAATCGTGGACATTCTTTATCGAATATACTCTATCTCTTTAACAGAAAAAAAGGCAATTTCCATAAAATCCGTTCCCTGCTCATTACACATTACAACGTTGTATGCCTTAGCGGAACACATGCCCACAGTTAACGGAATAAACCTCCTTTTTTCATTTACTGTTTTAAGTCGGCAAACTCGCGCCAATTTGAAATCACTCGTATATATATGCTCTTATGTATTTGAAATATATGTACTAATAAGTACATGCTCTTTTAGCCGTTAAAATAAACATATACCCATCTGTTACAACAAATCCGCTAAGACATACAAAGTACACATATACTATATACTCAACTTATTCATATATATACATATAAACGCTCATATGTACTTACACCCATAATTTCTCCTGTGTTGAGTGCAGAAGGTACCAGCTAATTTATCTATTGGAACGACGTTAGTTACATATAAAGAGCTGCGCACATATATGCTCCACATAGGTACATACCCAAAAAATCATACTGCAACAGAAAAAAAACGGTACTATAAAATTTGCGCGTTCTATAGTTACCCCTTCCACTTATGCCAAAGTATATTTGCATTTTAGCCCTTTAAAACACGCGAATCTATGTATGTATATACGTCAAGAAGCCAAACCCGTTACCTTCATAATTAACTCGCTCTCAACTAATAGCGTTTTCTTTTCTCGAAAAAAGGCTGCACTTATTCTGCCTTGTGTTAGCGCTGTCACATTTTCATGTTCTTTTCTCAGCCCTTTCACAAGGCAAAAAGTGCTGCCTTTTCTGCCCTCAAATAAACGTGAGAGTGAGAGTTGCATGGTTGATTTTTAATTTAATCTTGTAAAAATGCAATTATTTTCCCTATCAGAAATAAGTGTTTTGCTTTAAAATTGTTACAGACTTACAGGCCAAGTGAATAATTCAGCTTTATTAAGTTCTATAAATAAATTGTGATGGAGTAGTATATTTTCTGTTTCATTCTCATATAAAGAACGCAACATTTTCTATGGTTTCAGGGCAACGCAAAGCAAGAGTTCCCATATAAAAGGGCAGAACTTTTTTTGAGAAAAGAAAACGCTATAAATCTCGCGCGAAAATTTCAGTTGAACATAGATGCATATATATAAGTACATACGCAGGAGAACAGTAACGGTTAGAAATCAATACATATTTACAGCCATATACAAAACTTCCGCAAAAAGATAAATACGTACATATATTCGCACCAGCCCTTGTCTGTGTATCTCGCCCGCCCATTCTCCCTACTTGTGCACTTGCAGTTCGCGATTCCAACAAGTACGCATATACGTACACCCATATATATATATACTATTGTGCTCAGACGCGCTAAGACAATATACAGCAGAGGTCAAGAAAATAGCACCGAAGCAGATACAGTAGAGCTCATAAAAATAGCACCGCTCAAGAAAAAGTTATTAAACGTTAAATTAAAAAATAAGAAATTGCTAAGTGAATCTTGGTATCTCAATACAAGATAAAGAAATTGTTACCTTTTTTACCCGTCTCACCCCGAATTCCCCCAGTTATCTCTTAAGAACCCAAAATGGAAAAGAAATCTCCCACTGATTCTGACTCAAGCCTTCAGGACTTCATTTTTGATAGCAATAGGCTTGAGTCATTTTATTCAAAATGGTCCAGCACCCTTATAAGCAAGCACACCCAAACGCTCTTAAATGTTAAGTTACAGCATCTTGACAAGCTATGGGATGCCCTCATAAGCTCATATAGAGCAGTATCCCGCTCTGAGTACTTCGCTGAATCTAGCGGATCCATTGACCAAAAATATAATAAATGCTCAGAAAGTTATGAGAACTGTAATACGCAAATTTTAGACGGCTTACAGCTTCTCGGGGCGAGTTCCCAGTCCCAAACAAACACCATTCCACCCCAACTTCGAACTCCTAAGAAGTATTCCTCAAGGTACCACCATGCGACACAGAAATCTTCCACGGTGGGTACGAAGACTGGCCGGCGTTCAGAGATATGTTCACGGCAGTCTACAAAAATCACCCCAAACTAACCCCAGCTCAGAAATTATACCATTTACGGCAAAAAAAAAGAAGCCAGGCAGGACAAATAGTCAAACAATTCCCTCTCACTGACGATCATTTTGAACTAGCCCGGGAGGCCTTAAAGTCACGGTACGAGAATCGTAGGATATTGGTAGATAACCAATTAAAAGCATTATTTAATATTCCCCCCAAATATACAGAAAGTGGTGAGCAAATCCAAAAAGTTCAGTCCACTATCAACAATTGCCTCTCAACCCTCTCAGCACAAGGAATCCCGACCAGCAATTGGGACCCCATCCTTGTATATTTCTGTTCTTCAAAACTTCCCAGTCAAACTCTGTCTCTATGGGAGCAATCACTCAGCTCACGGAAAGAGTTACCGCTGTGGACAGATATGAATAAATTCCTCTCAAGCCGGTATGAAGTAGTAGCAAGACTACATGCATACCGGCCAGGCAAACCAAAACCCCCTACCCCGAATTTTACCCCCAGAATGATGAACCAAAACTCTACGTTCATTATTAAAACTAGAACTCAAAATTTTCATATAGATCTAAATCAGCCGATCTCATGCAAACTCTGCAACTCAAGACACCCCATGAAGACATGTGCTAAATTTAAAGCACTGTCCGTATCTGACTGTTTAAGAGAGAACAATTATTGCGAAAATTGCCTGTCTTACTCCCATTTAAAGAGTGGTTGTACAAGTAGCTTCACTTGTGTATACTGCCAAATAAAACATCACTCTCTTTTACACTTCCCGCAAAAAACCCAGCAACCAAAACCCAATTCAAAACCCCAGCGAACAACGAGTTAGCTGCCGACGCAGACTAATACGGATACTGAAGCGCCCACTTGCTCACAATATGCGACACATAAACCACCAGAGAAAAGCGACGTAAATAAAGTGTCATCTCATTTTTCGAGTACTAACGTCACAACTCGCTTCCCAACGGCGGTAGTACCTATATATTGTGATGGCGAATATCATAATCGGGGAACGGATTTTTAGGACCTAAAAACCTATAAAAAACGCAAAATAGGCTGGAAAAGGCAAAATAAAATAGCGAAAAAGGCAGGAAAAGGCACTAGGTATTGCAGAAAAGGCAAAAAAAGGCTAAACAAAATAGCGAAAAAGGCAGGAACCCGGCAAACATTGAGGTTAGTTATCGATTGGAGAGTGATTGGAGGACTAGGCACATTCTCCAATCTCAAACGTTAGAGAACGACTCGAAAAACTATCGAGCATCATAGCGATCTCAACAAAAATGGGACATAGTTCTCGAGTCGAGAAAATATTAATTCTCTAATCGTATTCCAATGTTGATCTCTAATGGGATTCGAGTGTGAATTCAAACTGCTGTTTTGCCTTGCTTTGTTTGTAAAATTTGTATTAAATGTATTCGCAATAAAATAATAATGAATTATTTGAACTTAAAAACAATTTATGAGTAATTCATTTGGAATATTGCTTATTTACATTTAGTTGAATTTGCGTTGTTTCTCTAATCGTTCTCGAATCGAATTCTAATGTAATTCTCTAACTTCGTCATCGACTCGAGAACGATTAGAGAATTACCCTAGTTGTCTAATGTAGAAATACA
Source organism: Rhagoletis pomonella (assembly GCF_013731165.1). NCBI lineage: Eukaryota > Metazoa > Arthropoda > Insecta > Diptera > Tephritidae > Rhagoletis > Rhagoletis pomonella. The sequence goes on from NW_023458557.1 coordinate 36,416,144, forward strand.
AATTTCCCTAACGTTAGAAACTGTGTTTGCTGGGAAAAGGCACTAGGTATTGCAAAAAAAAAGCAAAATAAGGCCCAAAAAAAATACAGAAAATACGAAGAACAATCAAAAAATACATTTATTTTAGAAATGTTTATATTACAAATAAAACAGAGAAAAACTATCAACTAGTTTCATTATATGAAAAATTTGTTCTTTGAATCTTTGACTATTTTATCCTTTCGAGTTTCTAACTCATAAAACTTTAATATGTATAGTTGTAGTAACATTGAACCACAAGATGCATTTTGAAGTTTTCTGGCAGCATCTTCATTCGATTTTCGCGAAGAAAAGTCTTGAATGTACTAAACGTGGGCTCGATGTGAGTTGATACAAGTGGCGCCCAATTTAAATATGGAACGTTTGAAACGTTCATATTATCAGGAATAAGGGCGCTTTCCTCGCCCTTTACAATTTTATCCACACCCCTTATTGTATGCAAGCCTACGTTAGCTGAGAAAACGGCTTTGAATTTTTCCAACACCAATTTGGCAAGAGGTCCCTGCGCTTCTATAGGCCGCATGGGCATGTGTATATTTTTTAATCTAAAAAAAAAAAATTGTAAATGCTATAATCACTTTTTTAAAGGTAGAAAAGGCAAATATCTTAAAAAACGCAAAAAAAGGCAACATCAAATGTGTATATATGGAATCAGGGAAAGCTAAATCGTGGACATTCTTAATCGAATATACTCTATCTCTTTAGCAGAAAAAAAGGCAATTTCCATAATATACGTTCCCTGACCATACTATTCCTAAAATCGCTAAATTGACGATACATCGATGCCAGTTTCAGCGATGTTTTAATATCGACTTTAGTGTGATTCAGACTTGAATTCAACTTACCCATTATGCTCCTAAAATTTTTTGACTGGCCATGGATTTTATTACTTATTCTTTTGGGGAAAATTCAGAAATTCCGTGTATACTCTTATCTTTCGATATTGAAAATGCGTACATAATCATAGAAAAAGGACCGGGCTCCCGTTGAAATTTCAACGAATTTGGGGCTTGGAACTTTGGGCTCAGCGAACTTACGACGGCATGCATTTTTATTATATTTGTAGGAAGGGCAAAGGAATAGTAAATAAATACAGGGAAATACATCCATATGTAAGTATTTTTCTAATTGAATTACAGAGAGTATGAATTGAAAAGTATTAAATTTACCTTTCAATGTGACTACAACCTAACAACTACAACTACTACAACTTAACAAATTTGGAAACATCGGAAACCATCGATATATCGATGTTTTTCTGGCGATGTATTTTAGCATCGATGTTCATTTGTCCGATGCATCGATGTTACTCCCCAAAATTTGCATCCCTAGGATCAAGGCTCACAAAAAACGTTTGTATCATCCCGGAAACAAAAACTCTTGCGCTTGCCCATGACAGATGCTCTATTCGATATTTCTGAAATGGGTGGAATGGTGGTGCAAAATTCAAAGAAAATGTGCGAAATCACACTCTGCTCAGCAGATCGAGCCCAGAAAATAAAGACCCGAGCCATTATTTTGCCCCAAGTGTCCCATTTTCTCCCTACAACCAATATCTCTAATATTAACTTAGAAGAGATAAAACGATTAAAGCTCGCCGATCCCAAATGTTTCACCCCAAATAAAATAGATATGGTAATCGGCAGTGACCTAATCCCCAGAATTCTCCTCCAAGGGCTGCAATAAAACATAAGCGGAAGTCTTATAGCGCCGAACACGATATTTGGATGGATTCTGAGCGGCCCAATCCAGGAAAGGATCTCCACTTTTACCACCCAGGTAACCAAACCCCAAGAGAATCCTTAAACTCACTGCTGGAGAAGTTTTGGGAACAGGAGGAAATAGCTGTCACTGAACCCCGTTCAAGTGAAGAGGACTTCTGTGAGGACCTGTATCGACGCACAACAATCCGGCAGCCAAACGGACGATACATGGTGAAACTACCCATTAAACCCGAATTCCCAGACATCATGGCTCTAGGACACTCTCGACTAGCAGCGCAGCAGCAGTACATCAGCATCGAAAGGACTCTGGAGAAAAAACCTGACCTCTGCAAAAGGTACTCAGAAGTTCTGGAAGAATACATCACCATGGACCATATGGAGCCCACCTCATCCCAAGAAGTCATCAAAGACGGTAAATACTTTTCCTTTTATTTACCGCACCATGCTGTCATAAAACCCGACAGCAAAACAACAAAAGTACGCGTAGTCTTCAATGCCTCTAAAATATCCCACTCTGGAAACTCCCTCAACGACTTACTATACACTGGCCCAACCCTTCAAAACGACTTAATGCTCATCATTCTCCGATGGCGCCTCTACAAGTTTGTTTTTAATGGCGACATCGAGAAAATGTATCGCCAAATTCTCGTCCACAAGGAAGATCAAGACTTCCAAAGAATCGTCTTTCGTAGGTCCCCAAATAAGCCCATAGAAGATTTTAGGCTGGCGTCAATTGCGCTCCCTATCTTGCAATCCGTACGCTTCATCAGTTAGCGCAGGATTGTCAACACGAATTCCCGCTCGCCAGCAATATCCTCCTACGAGAAACATACGTGGACGATATTCTCTCAGGCGAGCATAATACAGTCCCCTCCCCTATAAGCTCATTAACCCAAGTTAAAGACACCCTAAAATCTGCAAGTTTTCCACTATGAAAAATCACCTCAAAGCACCCAAAAATACTGGAGTCAGTCCCAGACTCCGAGGTCCTTGATGTTGATTTTCTCCAGTTTCAGGACACTAGCTCTACAATAATGCTAGGCATAAAATGGAACGCGCTAACGGACTCCTTCTCTTACACGTACGATCCTGTTCCCACTGCCAACTGGAGGACAAAACGGCAAATATTATCAGCGGTAGCGAAATTGTTTGACCCGGCAGGATGGCTAACGCCAATAATGATTTCCGCCAAAATGCTACTTCAGCAACTATGGATGGAAGGAACCGAATGGGACGAGCACGTAAAACCCGGCGCTTTCCACAAATGGAACACTCTGCGCGAAAATCTCCCCGCGGTTAATGAAATTATTATTCCCCGCTGGGTGCAATTCTCCCCTACTCACCGTGTACAAGTACATGGGTTTTCAGATGCCTCTGAAAAAGCGTATTGCGCCTGTGTCTACCTCCGAGTACAAATTGACGAAAACTCCTTCTCGCCACACATTCTCGCAGCTAAAAGTAAGGTAGCCCCCCTGAAAACAGTCAGCCTCCCCAGACTTGAACTCCACTGCCAACTAGATTTACCTGCTCATGACTTATACCTCTGGTCAGATTTCTCCATTGTGTTGGCGTGGTTAGAAAAACCGCCACGCACTTGGAAAACGTATGTCGCCAATAGAATTTCGCTCATACTCCAAAATGTGAGCAATGCCACTTGGCGGCATGTACCTGGTGCTGACAATCCGGCCGATCAAGGCATCCGCGGATGCCATCCGCAAGATCTTGCGACATGCGCATTATGGTGGAATGGCCCAGAATGGTTGCAAAAACTCCCCACTTTGTGGCCAAAAAACCCATCTCCACATTCGTCACCCCCAGAACAACGACGCACAGTGATTCGACTATATGGAGGCAGGTGGAAATAATAGTAAACCTGCACCGAGTTTACTGAAACTTGACATGTGCTCTAGTTTTACTTAGAAATAGAGAATTATGAAGTTTTGTAAGGATGGAATAATTGCCACGCCCTCTACTCTTGTGGGCGGAAACATTAAATTTCATCCGATTTCGATGAAACCGAGTTTGTAGTCTTTATTTTATTATAAGAACCCAAATATAAAATTTGGGGAAGATTGGATCACTATAACGTCCAAAACTCACAAAAAATCTTGGCCCAGTCATTAAATGTGATGGAATTTTGGTTAATTTTTTTTTCGTGCTTTCCACCCTCACAAAAAAGGTTATACTATAAAATGATTTAGGTGTAAATACTCACTTTTTCCCAATGTTTGGTGAGATTTTTTCACTGTTCGAAAAATTTTTTTCGCGAAATTATGCAAAAAGACGCTGTAAATCAAAAATTAAGAAAATCAAAAATTATTAAGAATCAATTATAAAGATCAAATTATATATTCGAAAACTACGTAAAATTCTTTAAACATTCGTCTAATTTTAAGAACTGGTACTCACACTTTTTTTCCTAATAATATTTAGCATCTACATATCATAGTAAATTTTTTGGTAAGAAAATAGGAAAGTACTAATAAATGATAAATACCTTCACCTGAATATTCCACGACATTTAAACAATTGATTATAGTTGAAAAAGGAACACTTTCTTTAATGGGTTAATCGCCAAAGGCAACTAAACTGATTAGTCGGTATGGCGCAGATTCCCGTATTTTTTTGGAAATTTATCGTTCGTGAAGAAGAGGGGGGAGTAAATAATATAAAATTTGGTATTTATGACTTTTACTTTTCCCTCTCTAAGCCCAACCGGTTTTTTTATCAACTGTCACCATGACTTTTTTCTACCTGCCTCCATATAGTCGAAACACTGTGCGACATACTGAATCCTTGCACACGATTGAATCGGTAGACATACTTAAGCGGTTTTCCTCCTTTGCTCGAGCGTTACGAGTAATAGCGTTTATGTATCGGTTTATAAACGCAGCTAGAAAGCAGCCGACACCCACTTCTCTCCCCCTAACGCACGACGAAATAACCAAAGCAAAAAAACGTATCATCGCCCAAACTCAGCTTACGTTCTACGCAAATGAGATTCGATCACTTGCCGCATCTAAACCCATCAGCAAAAAAAGCACTCTGCTTACATTGAACCCGATGCTGGATAGATCAGGGATCATGCGGGTGAACGGTCGATTAACTTATGCAGTGCTTAGCTATAATGAGCGCCACTCGATCATAATCCCAGAAAACTCACAGCTCTGTGCTCTACTGCTCGATTTCCTCCTACCACTCTCTCCACGCTGACAAACAACTCATGATTCGAATGGTGCAGCAAGAATATTATATCCCTAGGCTGAAACAAACGATAAAAAAAATCATCTTTCATTTTAAGGTCTGCACCATTCATAAACAAAAGATGCGTTCACAGATAATGGCCGCGCTTCCTCCTGAACGATCCACCTACACACTCCCCTTCCATACCACAGGTGTTGATTTTGCAGGGCCATTTCTTGTGAAAACATCTATACTGCGGCGAGCTCCTCACGCAAAGGCGTATGTTTGTGTATTTGTGTGCTTCTCCACCAAAGCAGTACACTTAGAATTATGCTCAAGTCTGACCACTGAAGCGTTCAAAGCAGCTTTCACCCGATTTGTCGGCCGCCGTGGAATCCCCCATAAAATCATGTCCGACAACGGAAAAACTTTCGTAGGTGCGCAGCGAACACTGCAAAGAGAATTCTCACAATTTCTCAAAGAATCGGCTACTGATATCGCCGAAAAATACGCAACCCACGGATTCTCATGGCAGTTCATCCGACCATGTGCTCCTCACATGGGCGGGCTATTGGGAAGCTGCTGTAAAAAGCTTCAAAATCCATTTCACGAAGGTCGCAGGTTCACCTTCGACGAATTCACCACCCTCCTTATCCGAATTGAAGCGGTGTTAAATTCAAGGCCGCTCTCCCCAATGTCCCAGGATCCCGCTGATCTGTTGGCGTTAACACCAGGACATTTCTTACGTGGTGCCCCACTACTCTGTTTGCCTGAACTCCTCTCAGAGACCCTCTCATTGACGATCAAATGGCAAAAATTGAAGGTTGTTCATCAACAATTCAGTAATCGCTGGAAAAATGAATATCTAAAAGAAATTCACAAACGGCATAAGTGCAAGCGTCAGGAACCCAATATCAAAGAAGGGGATTTAGTTGTAATCAAAGACGACCTTCTCCCTCCAAATGAGTGGAGACTCGGGCGTGTGACCCTCCTCCACCCTGGTCCAGATAATAATGTCCGCGTGGCGGACATTCGCACCTAAGCAGGAACAGTCACTCGTAACATCACTAAACTGTGCACTACTCTCTGTGTAATAACTCCGCTCTTAGTAATTAATTGCGCATATGCCACTAACACTATCACCTTCACCCACAAGTCTACAGAAATTAATCCATTGCCCATCACTTATAGAGCCTTTCGACATTTCTCTTCCACAGGTCAAGGCTGGAACGAAATCAATGCCGGCTATGCTGTCGCTTCCACTCCCTGCGGTTCTGCCACGCCTTCAAGGCTATGATGCCGGACTAGCGGTATGAATCCACCAAGATCCACCGGTACTGCCTAAATTGTTTGGCAACAGCCCACATGGCCGCTGCGTGTGACTCTACTGACAGTTGCCACCGGTGTCGAAAGGCTCATCATACGATGTTGCATCGTCCGACCTCAGCACCAACTAAACGCCGCCGTCCAGATCCGTCTCCCGTCGCCAACCGTCGACGGCCAACGCCAAGTAGCCGTGTCAGTAAGAAAGCAGTGAAGGAGCACGGCACTAACCATGTCCAGCGGCGCATTCGGGAGCTGTTCAGTAAAGCCGTCTTAACGCTCGGGAAGTTGCAAGAGCTGCTGCACCTCTCACCGGTTCAGGCGGGCCGTCATGTCGAGGACATGGGCCCCAACCTAATTGAATTTTAAAAATATTTAAGTTTAATGTTTGCAATCTGCGTGCGGCTGGCAATACTATTGGAATATTATGTTGAATTAATTTGAACTGCATTATCGTCATTGTTGAGTTAGCTGTAAACGGTATCATGGGGTGACCCATGCCCGCAATTAGATTTCGTTTTTTATTCATCTTTGAACCATCGCCGCCGCCGCATCGCGTAGCTCGCTACATTATTGTTTTAAAAGGGCACTCGGGCAATAACCACCTTCAATCACACTGAATTTCTTATACGTCAATTTAAGTATACAATAAATCTGCATTGGATGTGAAATTATATCGAAGACGCTGACTTCTTATTTAATTCGCACCAAGTATTTCTACTCCTTTGGCGCACCCTGCGCCAACATACACTCCGCCGAAAAAGCGAACAATATTAAAATTTAACAGGCTATCCCACTGCATACCCAAAGATTAAAAAAGATCAAAATTTAGTGCTCTGTACGAAAAGTTTAAGTTCGACATATGTATATGGCTTGGTAAAGCATGAACCATGTTTTTTATAAAAAAAAACAAATAGGTTTAAAAATCTTGAAAATATTTCTTTTTGCTATTTTTTTGGCCTTTATAACAATTATATTTAACAATTTATATTGAGCTCGAGGCCGTTTTAAATGAAAATTTTTATTGTGGAAAAGCAACAATAATTTGAAAAAATGGTAGAAGTGATAGCTATTTCGGAAATCACCACATTTCCTCATCAGACTTCTTTCAGTAGGATTCGAACCGACGATCCCACTGACTCAGCCAGTTGCCTATGCACCGTGCTAAGTACGCCTTGTAAATTATCGTTTGCTTTTTTCCACTATTTTCATTTTTGTTATGCCAACACAAACAAGCGCAGCTATTCCGCTGCAATTCACTTGATCATGTGGTTGTTGGTATTGTTGGTTTTTGCTTATAATTCTATTTTTAGAATGTTTAACTTTTAGGTGTGCTCGTCCTTAAGTTATTTGTTTTTGTTATTTTTTTGGCCTTTATAACAATCTAATCTTGAAAATATTTAACAAAAATCATCACAGACCGAGTTCTGCACTTCACTGTAGGTATTTATAGATTTTAAAAGTTTACCTTTTTAAGTACTTTTCCCCCAATGAAACAATTTCTTGTCGGCACCATGGAATCAGTTGGAGCTGATTCAGCCATTCGCCCACTTTTGATGGCATTGACAACGTCTCATCTTCAATGCCAAGCTTTTATAAATAAAAACTATGTTATTTAATTTGTAATCTATTTATTTTGTATGAAAATTTACCTCCTCTTTTTTCCAAGAAAAAAGTTTATCGCGGAACTCCACTCGTAGTCCTAAAGGCGGCACTGCTTCTAGGTCACCACTTGTTAAAAATTGTAAACTTTGGAAAGTGACTTGCGCAGCTGTGAAAAATAAAAGATATATGTATAACTAACCACCTATTGCACAACAACGCTAAACGTCTTCGTAGAAGCTGTACATACAGTCAGCGTTAAAACGATGTCTGGTTTTGAAGAATTTTATCTATGCACACACAAGTGAGCAAATTGCGAACATTGAATTTGAACTCTTTAGTTATTTTGCACAAATAATTACCTATTTTTGACGCTATCTGTATATTGCAATGAAAAAACGCCAGCACAGATATGTATGTACATCACGATCCAGAAAATAAAGGTCGCGCCATTCGCGGACCGCTAACCCTCTCTTCGTCGATTTGACAGCATCCACCCAATCGCTGACGTCATAATATACTTTTGTTTACATTCACTGTTGCCAACATGATGCTTTTCGCACCGAATTTAGTGGGTATTCAAAACGCGAAAATTTTTGAGTTTTATGCTTGGTGCGGTTTTGGTGCTTTTGTTTTTAGTTTGAAGACTTCAAATTAGAAAATCTTAAAAAAATGGAGGCAAAATTTATAGCAATCGTAAGGGTGCTAAGCAATTTTACAAAAATTTAAACAAAATCCTGGCACAGTGACAATCATAAGCGACCACGAAATATGTGCAGCACCTTCAATCATGCCAGAAGAAATCGACCGTTGTGCAAGAGACATTGATTTTTATTAACTTGAATCGGCATCCTTACAATAAAATTATGTATTCATATAAAGTCCATAAAATACACCAATAAAAATTTGGTGCTTTTTCAAATTCAAAACATGGCAATACTGCCTCTTGTTCGATGCTTCTTCTTTTTCTTGTCGAGTTCGTCTTGCTCTCTCATTCTGGTATATTTTGACGTCACGGCCAGTTGCTCTCAGCTCGATTGGCGCAATCTTGTATTCTATCATTCTTGTATGTACATATGTATGTATGTATGTATGTTTGTATGAATTTTCAACGGACATAAGACGTAGCTGTTTAGCTCATCTGCTACGAAACTGCTGGCAACTGTTGAACCCAACAATTACGTCTTAGAAACGGCTTGATGAATATGCTGCCAAATGAACAGCTGATAAATGTAAACAAATGAAATTGCCAAGAATGATAGAATACAAGATTGCGCCAATCGAGCTGAGAGCAACTGGCCGTGACGTCAAAATATACCAGAATGAGAGAGCAAGACGAACTCGACAAGAAAAAGAAGAAGCATCGAACAAGAGGCAGTATTGCCATGTTTTGAATTTGAAAAAGCACCAAATTTTTATTGGTGTATTTTATGGACTTTATATGAATACATAATTTTATTGTAAGGATGCCGATTCAAGTTAATAAAAATCAATGTCTCTTGCACAACGGTCGATTTCTTCTGGCATGATTGAAGGTGCTGCACATATTTCGTGGTCGCTTATGATTGTCACTGTGCCAGGATTTTGTTTAAATTTTTGTAAAATTGCTTAGCACCCTTACGATTGCTATAAATTTTGCCTCCATTTTTTTAAGATTTTCTAATTTGAAGTCTTCAAACTAAAAACAAAAGCACCAAAACCGCACCAAGCATAAAACTCAAAAATTTTCGCGTTTTGAATACCCACTAAATTCGGTGCGAAAAGCATCATGTTGGCAACAGTGAATGTAAACAGAAGTATATTATGACGTCAGCGATTGGGTGGATGCTGTCAAATCGACGAAGAGAGGGTTAGCGGTCCGCGAATGGCGCGACCTTTATTTTCTGGATCGTGTGAAATTGCAACAAATAGAGATAGTTGCGCCAATACTATTTAGAATTCAACGCTGAGCGGCCGCCGTGTTGAAAAAATCGTTCAATGTTACAATGAATTAAACAGTGTAAAATTATATAGCAAACACCTTAAAAACATATATTTGGAAACATTGTATCATTATTAAATATTTTAGTTACTTTGTCACGTCAATAATATAAAATGTAACAAATTTGTTTGCAACTGCCACCTAACAAAGCGGCGTTAAATTTAATATAAGCGGCGTAAGTCTTTTCGATCAGCTGTTTAGGCTAAGCCCAACACGTTGAGTTCATGTAGCGTAAAACTTTTCCGCTGGAAAAAATGGCGGAAAGTTGCCAACTGTTGGGCTGAGCGTAACTACTCAACTGTGCGTTTCTAAGACAAACAGCCAACGGTTACAAAACAGCTACGACTTATGAACGCGCCCAATGACGCAGCAGAATGCTCATTTTTGTGTACCGTTATTTTACGATTGCGTGGAAATACTTGTTCATACATATATGTAAACATACATATGTACATACATATGCACAAGTGAGCAAATTACAAACGTTGTGTTTATTTGAACTGTTTAGTTATTTTGCACAAATAATTAAACACATATCGTTAATGAAATGTAGAAAGGCATCAACTGATATTTTTCATTTTTTACAGGATAATCAAAAAACCATACCTCCAACACATAAAATTCTGCGCGAAGGGCTTTGTGTCGTACAATTACTGGTTTTTATTTTACGGTCCTAAAATTTTTAAGGAAGAGTGTTTAGTTAAGCTACTCAAAAATGCAAAACCGTACTTCCAAATAACGTCAGTTAGGCCCTTTCTACATTTCATCAACGACATGTTTGTACATACATATGTACGTATAGGTACACACTTATGAAATTTTGCAAACCACACACGCACTAGGCACATTTTTACGCGCACACAATTCACACGTTTTCACTATTATTTAATTACCTTTTAAATAAGGAAGATTCGCTTCCATATTAATTTCTTTTACAAATTTTCCGAGCTTGTCCTCCGACGTATCTATTACACTTATGTCACTCATTTGAATTTTTTTCTTTTAAACGACCGCACGCGCGTACAATTCTAAAATAACTGAAAACAATTCGCGATTGAAAGCGCCGCGAAATATTCCGAAAGCAGCAATGCAAATAGAGTTACCATTAGTTGCGATCCCGTACGAGTCCAGACTAGTCAGAATCAGTAAGATTTTACTGGAAATCGATCCCGTACTCGGTTCTCTGACTATTGAGAGGACAAAAAAGAGAGTAAATACGGTTCTCTCTCTGTCAGATGTTACCAGTTTTAGTCCGAGAATTTTTTGCTGGTAAATTCTGGTAAATGTGTCAAACGATCAGCTGTAGTGTGTTTGGCAACCAAATTGTAAACAAAGGAAAAGTGCACTCTGCTAATTCATGTTGAAAAGTATTTAATTACTTGTTTAAGTGGATTTTAATAAATTGGAAAGTATTTTTGGTTATTTACATGTATGAGCTGAGTGTGTTTACATACAAAATAAGCAAAAATTTACAACCAAAATTTGGAGGTTATTTTGAAGTTGACAGAAGTTACCATTTTTTACTAGAAAGCGATCCCGTACTTTTCAGTGTTACTCTCTCGCTCTGAGCGAATTTTTATTTTTTGACCTATTTTTGGTAAATTTCCCTGACCGAAAGTTGGCCTTTTTTGGACTTTTTTAAATTGTTATATTTCTGTGTTGGTAGTGTAGTCAATCTCACATTAAACTAAAGCTTAGGGTCATTTTAAAAGCATATTATTAGCGCAACTCTAGATTCCAAATATAAATCCTTTTTCGGCATTCACCTAGAATTTCGACCATTTGGCTATTGAAAAACCTGGAATTTGACTCGATAGAATTCTTCATGCTGATTACAACCATACCACAATTATTTAGCGGAAGTAAAAAGAAGATCTATGAGGCTAAAGTCAAATTTTGGGATATTTTAATATTAATATCTTATAAAATTTTAATTAAAAAACAAATGATGTCAAAATAAAGATAATTAATTTTTTCCAAAAAAAAATAATTTCTTCATAAAATAACCTTTTTTTTTAATTGTATAATTAATACTATAGTATAGAAATAGAAACAAAACGTAAAAAATGTTCGTATTGAAATTATCTTTAAATTGTCATTAATATTTTTTTAAAGGGTCAAGCAGTTTCCGAGATATTATAAATACATATAAAAAACTAAAAGTTGAAATCAGCATGAACAGTTCTACCGAGTCACATTTTTGGGGTTTCCATAGCTAAACGGTCGTTATTCTAAATTATGCCGAAAAAAAATTTATATTTGCGGTTCGGATTCGCGATAACAATATGCTTTTAAAAGAACCATAAGCTGTAGTTTAATGCTAGATTGGCTACATACACTATGCAGAAAAAACTATGTCTAGAAATGCTTACAAATTCAGATTTGGTTTGATAAATACAGTAATGTTGGTATGGGAGTAGCGATGCAAACGTACTACCTGTTGGCTTGTTGGTGGCAGCCCTGAATGCAAGCGCTTTGGTTGTTTTGACCAATGTTGCCATTTTGATGCTTTTGGGGCTAGATTTAGCTCATATTATTTTAAATTGCCCCAGAAATATGCTTTTAGCCCCTAGCTCTTTCTTTTAGCCCTTTTAAACTTGAACCAGCCCTTTGAGGCTCCAAAAATCTTTACTTAATTTTAAAAATTAAATTTAAGCATTTGCTTTTTTTAAGCTGTTTGTGTGGAAAAATACATTTTCAACTGAATAAGTAATTGTAGCAAAAATTTAAATTGGCCGCTTTTATTAAAATTGTCAAAAGTTTAAGATTTTCTGCCCCATTTGGGCACTCTTATGCTTCACATTTTCGTTATCAAATTGTCGTTCATCATGCACTTCTTAATTGTTCTTTTTTTACATATTCTATCTTGAATAAAAATTAACCATTTTTGAAAAAGCTTGAAAATGTCCTTATATTTCGAATTTAAACGCCTGAAACTCAAAAAGTACTATTCCGTTTGACACAAAAATCAACGCATTGAGGATAAAGATATCTTTCGAAAGGTATCTAAAGAAGATTAGTTGTAGTCGCTTTCCTGGAGATTCTGGCCCTAAATGGATATATATTTCTGGCAACACTGGTTTTGACTACCGCGCGCACGGCAAGTACCGTTGGTTTTTTATAATTCTCTCTCATTAGAATTCTCCTTTCTGTGTTGCCAAAGAAGGCGGGGCTGAACACCTTTTGCAGAGAACACCTTTCTGCGTAGGCGGCCTTCGGCCGAACTTAGGGATTATAACCCTCAGGCAGTAGAATTCTCCTTTCTGTGTTGCTAAAGAAGGAGGGCTGACCACCTTTTGCAGAGAACACCTTTCACGTAGGCGGCCTTCGGCCGCACTTAAGGATTATAACCCTCAGGCAGTAGAATTCTCCTTTCTGTGTTGCCAAAGAAGGGGGGTTGAACACCTTTTGCAGAGAACCACTTTCTGCGTAGGCGGCCTTCGGCCGCACTTTGGGATTACAACCCTCAGGCAGTATAATTCTCCTTTCTGCATTACCAAAGAAAACGGCGGAAGTATTTTTTCGCAGAATTTCTTTCTCTATTAATCTATCTATCTATCTTCTTTTTCTATTAAATGAGTTTTCTTAAAATTTATGGACATAAATTATACAAATGTGTATATTAGAAAAAAGGGATTTTGTTTACCTTTCTAACGATACCATTTTTTTTGATTCGGTCGGGAATTTTTCGAAATATAGCCATTTTAAATTTTCGAAAATTCCCCCTTCGCCCCTCCATAGCACCGAAAATATAAGTTTGCACCAAAAAAAATTTAATACCATTAAAATGAGGAAAAAAGGCAGATCACGCCGACTTTTTCATTTTGTTCTAGCTTGACGGGGCGTATTTTGCACTTATGCCAACCTTTTTCTCAGTGTACAATGCACTTTAGAAAATGCGTACGTACGAACACGTTTCCAAGCGCATCTTCATTACATTTGCAACCTTCACAAATCATACGCATACAAATGTATGTAAACGCAAAAGATGCAACCGAAGAGCTACTTGGCTATTTGAACTAAATATAATATGCACTGTGAGTTTAAATTTGCATTCCCGCAAGGCGCGAGTATGAATTAAAACTCCACTAATCAATATTAGTAATTAAATCAATAATTTAACTAGAATTTAAATATTTCAGCAAACGAATAAAAGTACTATAAACATTTATTAAAATTGTCTAGAAGAACACAGTAGTCCCAACGCATACGTTTATTAGAAAATATTAGAAGTAGTAGATATAATTTGCTCCCATTTTGTATGGAAAGTTAATGAAATGTAGGCAAAGGGGGCATCACTGAAAATAAGGCAGGAAATACTTTATTTCTTAACAGATAATTATCACAAAATTTTACTGGATTCTGCTGGAAAGCGTTTCTTAACACAAAAAATTTGCAGAAGAGAGCCAAAAAGAGAGCATAAAAAACCGAGATAGCTGCAAATTTCTGCTGGCGAAATTTCCGCCAACAGAAATTTGCAGTCATATGTTTAAGAAGCAGCTGTTCGAAACGCACAAGGAAAAAGTTGGCAAGTTTATTTTACTTCGTTTTAATAAAGCAAAATGAGGCATCGTTATCAAAACACATTGAAATATTGCAGAATGTAAGGATTTGTGCATGCATTTGACGATGTGTGTGTGTGTATACTGTGATTGCAAATTTCTGCTAGTTTTCGTTTCTTTACTTTTTCCTCTTTCGATCTCTTTGTGCGTAAAATTATACTCTTCGCCAATCTGCTATCAACAGCTGTAAAACGTTAAGAAACACTCCTAAAGTCAAAATTTACAGGTATGTGGCCTACTGACAAAACCTGTATATAATTCCACCATATTTATGAATATCCAAAAATATTTTTTTTCAATTTACATATGCACATACGTACATATGTATGTGTATACGTATGTATTGCAACGCTCCTATTAAAATATGAACAAACTTGTTTGTAGAAAAAACTATAACCAAAATTAATTTATTATTTATTTCTCTAAGGTATTTTTTTGTTAGTCTCCCTTTTTCTACTTTTCTATGTAAGCAATTCCACTAATGAGGTGTCATTTGAAAAGTCAGAGGTCCCCTGAGGGGTTATTAGGTAATATTACCTCTGAAGTAAAGAAATTTGTAATTTAATTTTTTTTTTTAATTTTCTATTGTTAAGCCACACTAAAGGTATTTCGTACTGAAGCACTATTGTAACTGCAACATCGCATACACCGCAAGAATGATAGAATACAAGATTGCGCCAATGAGAGAGGAATTTTGAGTGTAATTTTTGCGTGACGTCATCTTGGTGCAATTGCGAGAGGGAAATGCCAAAACGCATAGAAAAATATGTAAACAATGCAGAAAAGTGTGTTAATTTTAATATTACATGGCCCAATTTTGCAGAAATCAATAAATATACAAAGATTGATTAATTAGGAATAATCAGCAATAATTTTGGACATGTAGCCCTTTAGGTCAGTACGATTTTTAGCACATGAAAAAATGGATGTATTAACAGTGTTTGCAATTTCATGTAGACCGAAAAGAAGGTGTGCAACAAAATGAATTTTTGAACTCGCCATTGTAAAAAGCCATATTTATATTTGTGGACGGTAGCACCACCATAAACTCCACAGCTGTTGACTCCACAGCTTTATATAAATGCAAATGGTTACCTGCAGTGGCAACGGCAGTCTCACTCTGCTCAAGTTACTTGCTGACAATTCTTTTGTTTTCCCTGTGCTGAGCTCTTTCCGTACGCTGGGAAACCCCAGACTTTCTTCGTAAATAGTAGGCACGGCACCACGTTTTAAACGACGAAGTTTTGCAAAACCTAAGACGTTTACGAAAACGATATTAAATGCAATAAATATGAAAATACACAATATGTTACCCATTTCGAAGTGTGTATTATTTTCAATATCTTCACTAGTAAAGTGCTTCATGCACACATAGCTCGATTTGGTGTTTAATGCATCTCCTCGCTGGCAGAACTTCTTCCACTTTTTCGCCAGGTTCGCGTCGTTGGAAACGAAAAAAACTTATATCGCATGCTTTCCTTTTGTTTTCACTATTACACTTTGCCACTGCACACTTCATTTTGCTTTGTAATGTCTCAATAATTGTTTAAAACCACGCAGAAATATTAACGCACAAATATTAAAATTGTTATTTGGTTTTTCCGTATGCTCACAATCAACAATTGCACCAAGATGACGTCACGCACACAGCTGATTCTGTCAAAATCACAAAGAGCGGATTAGCGGTACCGCGATTGGCGCAATCTCTATTTCTCTCAATCGTGCATACACCGTATACGACAGTGGTGGGCGCACACATAATTCAATAATTAAAGGTTCGATAAACTGACAGTTGTCTCTCTCGCACCGCTCCCTTAGCCGTGGTACCGTGTTGCTTCTTTGCAAATTAAAAAAATTGCAGCTTATTTACGTGTGAAATTTTTAAAAGTATACGTTTTTGTGCAATATGTATTTTTATATTCAAATAAAGCACATTTAACCGATGAAATAAATTACAAAATTCACGTATAATTCTTAATATTTCATTTGAAATGCCAACTTTCCTGCAAATTCATTAGAATTCTCAAAAGGAAATTCACTACTAATTGCCGACTTTGCGTACTTTTCTACTACCATTGCATACAGCAATCATACCCCGTATTAACCTGACTCCATCAGATCCAACTGTACCCTTTCAAATGACAAGAAAACAGTTCCCTATAAAGGTAGCTTTTGCTATAACAATTAATAAAGCCCAGGGCTAGACTCTTGACAAAGCGGGATTATACCTACCTAACCCTGTGTTTTCCCATGGACAGTTATATGTAGCCTTTTCTAGAGTAAGACGATTCTCATTATTGTTTCTGTTAAAGAAACATTTAATCAAAAAGTTAATTCTGAATATATTTTCACCTCAAATGTTGTATACAAAGATATATTTTATGTAACACCAAAAGTAAAAAAAAAAAATATTCAAAAGTTGTTTTGGGTAGCTATTAGGGCTACCTAAAATTTGTGCAATATATTGTACAAAAGTCCGCAAAGGAGTAAAAGCACTCAAGAAAACTAGAATAAATATTTCACTAAGTGTGACGGAATAAAACTTTTATTTCGTTGAAAATCATCTTATGTATGTACAAAATAATTGATTTTACTGTGAATATGTTGGA
>NW_023458557.1:36448166-36456325 GCF_013731165.1 Rhagoletis pomonella
TCCAACATATTCACAGTAAAATCAATTATTTTGTACATACATAAGATCATTTTCAATGAAATAAAAGTTTTATTCCGTCAAACTTAGTGAAATATTTATTCTAGTCTTGAGTGCTTTTACTCCTTTGCGGACTTTTGTACAATATATTGCACAAATTTTAGGTAGCCCTAATAGCTACCTAAAACAACTTTAGAATATTTTTTTTTTTTACTTTTAGTGTTACATAAAATATATCTTTGTATACAACATTTGAGGTGAAAATATATTCAGAATTAACTTTTTGATTAAATGCTTCTTTAACAGAAACAATAATGAGAATCGTCTTATTCTAGAAAAGGCTACATATAACTGTCCATGGGAAAACACAGGGTTAGGTAGGTATAATCCAACCTTGTCAAGAGTCTGGCCCTGGGCTTTATTAATTGTTATAGCAAGAGCTACTTTTATAAGGAACTGTTTTCTTGTAATTTGAAAGGGTACAGTTGGATCTGATGGAGTCAGGTTAATACGGGGTATGATTGCTGTATGTAATGGTAGTAGAAAAGTACGCAAAGTCGGCAATTAATAGTGAATTTCCGTTTGCGAATTCTAATGTATTTGCAGGAAAGTTGGCATTTCAAATGAAATATTAAGAATTATACGCGAATTTTGTAATTTATTTCATCGGTTAAATGTGCTTTATTTGAATATAAAAATAAATATATTGCCCAAAAACGTATACTTCTAAATATTTCACAATTAAATTTTTTTTAATTTGCACAGAAGCAACACGGTGGCACGGCTAAAGGAGCGGTGCGAGAGAGACAACTGTCAGTTTATCGAACCTTTAATTATTGAATTATGTGTGCGTCCACCACTGTCGTATACGGTGTATGCGATGTTGCAGTTACAATAGTGCTCCAGTACGAAATACCTTTAGTGTGGCTTAACAATAGTAAATTAAAAACAAAAATAAAATTACAAATTTCTTTACTTCAGAGGTAATATTACCTAATAACCACTCAGGGGACCTCTGACTTTTCAAATGACCCCTCATTAGTGGAATTGCTTACATAGAAAAGTAGAAAAGGGAGACTAACAAAAAAAAAACTTTAGATAAATAATATATAAGATTTTCCATGAACAAAGAATTTTAAAATATGTTATTTCCACTAAAATCTTAGTTTTAATTTATTTTGAAACCGCTCGCAGTTTGTTTTCATTACAGTAAAAAAGTACTTTTTGCTACCATTTTTACGAAAGGGGATTTAATTTTTTCCCTTTCGCCTTCCTTCTTAAATGCAACCTTTTGTAAAGGAGTGACAAAATTATAATGTCACTAGTGAGCAATCCTTTCATTATTGAATCATGGCTAGGACCAAGGCGAATTTATAGAAGGTAGTAGCAAGAATACAACAACAGCAACCACTGCATTTTGTATTGCGGGTGTTATGTTAAATCTCAATTCGCCCCAAAGTTTACTTGTAAGTTAACGGTAAAATGAGAAATATAAATAATATTGCTTATTGGAAAAAGCATAGTTTGTATCTTGCAGATTCATAGTGCAATTTTGCATACTCAGCAATTATGCAGATGCATGATTTAAATCACATTTGACCTGGACCATTAATGAAATTGATATGCTTTTTCCGCTTTGACTGGAAAATTCCATTCAATTGTAACTAATATCTTCTTTATTTATTTAATTAGTCTATGAAACAATAACTTCTTACAGACTAAGTATATAACAATAAGGCTTAAAGCGGTGACAGACGGCAAAGCTTATGCATATAATCTGGCACACATATTCACATAACAATTTTACCCTTACAGATGGGCGTAATGCGGATAAACGAGCCACGGCCAGTAGAATTTCCATTTATTTCGTTTTCATTCTTTTTTATAAGTTCTATATTTTTTACGTTGCTTTCAGTTAGTTCTTGTTGAGTCAACTCTAAAAATTTAAATTAAGTAATAGTTATTTGTTTTTGTTATTTTATGGCCTTATAACAATTATATTCAAGGCCGTTTTTAATGAAGAACTTATTGTGTTGTTTAATATAATTAACTAATAGTAAAATAAATAATTTAAAAACAAATTTTTTAATATACAACGCTTTTATAAATGGACTAAAAAGTAGGAAATAATAATTCTCAGTCTCATACACGCTTTTCATTTTTAATCCCATAAATGGTTTATAATAACTTTTGCTAAAATTTCAAAATCAAAAGTTATCAAAACAAATTCTATGGAACTGAGAAAAATTATTATCTACTTTTTAGTATTAATAGATTGGTGCACACACATGCATATACATATGTATTTACATACATACGAGCACCAATTAATTTCATTTAAAGAAATGGCGTGTCATCCATTTCCGCTGTAGCGTACGTAGTGCATAGGGCGACATCTACCTCTCAACCGACCGACATCTACCTTATACTTTTTAGTCTTGTCTGTATAAAATTTTGCAATAGATATCTTCTATACTAATACTAATACTAATACTAATTACTAATAATTATAAAAAGAGAAGTCCCTTTTCCTTGTAACAGGTAATCTCGCGAACGGCTGGTCTGATTTTCATGAAATTTTACATATAAATAGCTTTCAGCAATCAACATGTTTTAAGCCAAAAAAAAATTTACTTTTTTCCGGTAGGTGGATCTATTCGAAAAAATTTTATATTGGTCCGATTGGCTTAAAATTTGATACGTAGGTAGCTTTTTACCTAGATTAGCATATAGAATCCTTTTTTCCGGGAAGTGGACTTATAGGACCCTTTTTTCGCGAAGTGGACCGATTTGATTAAAGTTTTGTACGTAGGTAGATTTTTGGCTGGATAAGCTTACAGGAACCTGTTTTCCAATTTTCATGCAATTTCGAATATAAATAGCTTTGAGCAACCACCATATCAAGGGGCGAATTCGTCACTAGGCAAGTTTTTTTCCGACAATCGGAAACAACGGACACAGCCAAAATATAATCGCATACTCTTGAAGAAAAATTGGAGCTATTGGAAAAGGGGGCGTGGCACCTCCCATACAAACCGAATTGTTCATACGGCATATCTCTGGAAGTGTTCATGGTAGAGTTCTGGAACCTGGTATGGAGATATGTACACGAAATCAATCGCATACTCTGGGAGCAAAATTGGAGCTATTGTAAAAGGGGGCGTGTCACCTCCCACACAAACTGAATTTTTCATACTGCATATCTCTGGAAGTGTTCATGGAGAGTTCTGGAGCTTGGTATCGAGATATAAGAAATCAATCGCATAATCCTGAAGAAAAATCGGAGCTATTTTAAAAGGGGCGTTGCACCTCCCATACAAACCGAGTTTCTCATACTGCATATCTCTGAAAGTATTCAAGGTAAAGTACTGGAACTTCGTATAGAGATATGTAGGTATGGCTGACTTCTAGGGTTGCCAGACGTACTGCTTTTGGGAGTAAAGGTACTCCTTTTTGTTGCAATGTACTCCCTTGTACTCCAAAAAAAAATGTCTAGAAATGTACTCCTTTATTAGCTTTGTACTCCTTTTCCAGCTATTAATATTTTATCATATACAGGATGTAAAATAATATCTGTTGCACAGTTTTTTTTTTTTGAAAAATAAAATGGGCCTTTATAGATTTTCCGAAGAAGTAGTTTATTGTTAATTATCCACATATTTTACATCAATTTTATTAATTTGTTTTTAAATTTTAACCTTCATTTGGGTTTACCGGCGGTAAAGACTTTGGGAGAAAAGCGCAAGTCTTCGTCGGTTACTTTATTACATATCTTCTGTAACCATAGGCTAATTTCCACTAATTTCCTTTATACTCCGTCTTTTATCCAACATAAGGCCTCAGACTCAGCAATCGCAAAGACTCGAAACTGGTGACTAGGAGGGCATTCATTCGACCAACCCTATACAGTTTTTTTTTCCTTTTTTTTTATACAACATCTAAGAAAAAATACACCTGAAAAATAGGTTCGTGCCGCATGTACTTATCTCCCAAAGCTGGCAAATACAAATCAGGATTAAAATTTTAAAACCAATTAATGAAATTAAAGTAAAATATTTACAAAGTTAACAAAAAGAACACAAAATCTATAAAGAACCCTTTTATTTTTCAAAAAACCTGTGCGCCAGTTATTATTTTACGCGCTGTACTTTGCCATTCATATTGTGGCAAACACTACTTGGTAAGCAAAGTTAATTGTGATAGTGAAAAGGTGTAAGCATGACCTTAGGGGCAGGGCACTCGGGTATAAAAATCAGAAAAATATTAAATTAATTATAAGGCTTAAATTAAAAAAATGGCCATACATGGAAGAGTCTGGAATTCTTCTGTATTTTTAGTTTTTTAGTTGGGGAAACTTTCCTATAAGGGCGGTCATTGAGAACCGAATTCTACGCAAAAATACAGTGGACGCAAGTGAAAATTATGACTTTTGGCAATTTTTCTAAGGGGTCCCTGGGGACCCATAGGGGCCCTAGGTGGTCGGGAGTAACCTTTTTGTCAATGGCGGTTCATGTCCTCTCCAAAAAGGTCGGAAAAGTTGCCACGTCCACGTCCACTTCGATCACCATCTCTTTAACAACCGTCCCTATTGGAAAGCCAACCCATAAAGTTTATTTATTTTTCACATTTATTGTTGCTTTGAAAAAGATTTCTAAGATATCTTTGTTTGTTTGTACCTAATTAATGGTAATTTGTAACAATAAATTGCACAAAAAATTAAAAAAAAAGAAATTGTACTCCTTTTTTATGTCATGTACTGCTTTTTTTCTATCAAAAATATAAATGTACTCCTTTCTCCGTTTCAAAATCTGGCCTACTGACTTCCAAAACGTCAATTGCTTTGCATAAGTACAAAGTATAATGTTCCATTACGCCGAACTACAAAATTTTGACGACGTATACCTTTCCAAAACGCATCCGAAAATTTATAGAAACGCATCGCTAGCGTAATCAACGCATCAGAAACAAAATTGATGCTTCGTTTGTTATTGGTTACCATTGGTATTTAAAAAATGGAAAATTCAGAGTTTTGAGTATTTAAAATATGCAATGTATATGGATGTAATGTGTCGCAACTCTGCATATACGAACAGTTTGAATACCGCTGTATAACAGTTTCCAAACATTGTATTGATACGTTTTGGAAGTCAGCCTATATGAAATCAAGCCCATACTCATGGAGAAAATTGGGGCTATTTGAAAAGGGGGCATAAGGTCTACAAACGCACCGACTTTTAGCTATCTTTGAATGTATTTATAATTATTGTGTAGGTGTGTTTGTGAGTGAAATCCTCCTAAATGGTTGTACGGATTTTAACGAAATTTTTTGTGTGTGTTTGCGTGGGTCTCTGGATGGTTTAGTTTCACAATTTAATCCGCTAGTTGGCTCTGCAGTTGAGTTATTACTAAAAATTTTATTTATGATCCGATTTGGCTAATATTTTAAATATGTATAGGTAATGGTAAGAGCAATACTATTGCAAAAACATGCTGCCAAGTGGCGCTGGAGCCGAGTTATTACTAAAAATAGCCAAGTGAAAAAAGGTGCCGTGAAGATCAGATTAAATCGACCTGTTGCACCATTGAGTATATCGAGCTCTACTGTGTTACGATTGGCCCAATGGATGTGATTTTCCAATATTATTATGCGTTCCATAAGTATGTGTATATTGCATTTCTGTAGAACAGTGATTCGCACACATTTTGAAATTCCCACCAACTATACTGTAAAGCTTCTAGGACAGATTCACTTTTCAAATTTATTTCGTTTTGCGAATAACCGTCCTATGAAATGCTGCACAGTTGGAGAATTTCAAGAATTTCTTCACTGATATAACACTTTCCTTAAGTTATTTAAAGAGGCAAATGACTACCAAACCATAATCTTAGCAGAGGAATGTGCCAATGAAAATCGTAAACGTGAATTGTTGGTGAAAATGTTGGACCAAAAAGTTTCAATAAAAAAATAAAAATTTTGGTCGGGACGAAGTTCGCCGGATCTGCTTGTCTATATATAAATAGGCAAGCATGATTTAATTGGGAACAATTTCTCCTATGTATGTATCTTAACCGATTCGAACGGTAGTTGCTTTGTTGGAAAGGTGTTTCGGAGGAGGAGTGCACAAACATTTAACTTTTCCGATAGGTGGTACAGATATAGTCCGGTTTGCTTCAAACTCAGAACATATGTTCGCTACATAAGGATAAATACACCTGCCTAAAATTAACCCGATAGCTGACTCCAAAGTCGAGTTATGGCAAATTCAGTTCCATGCAATATGTTCTCATATATCTATATATCTATATATATAAAAATGAAATGTTTTCCGTATGACGGCGATGCCTGTCCAAACGGCTGAACCGATTTCAATTCTGTAAAAATCACATTTTTGGACCTTCTGTGTGGAAGGTTCTTTGATTTAAAAAAATTTGAAATTTTTTGATATTGTTGCTGAAAAATGAAGAATGCTGAGACGTCACGATTTCACAATTTCATAGTTTTCTGTACATTAAATGTCACTAAAGTACTAAACGGCTGGACCGATTTGGTTCATATTTGGAACATATATCAGTACCATGAAAAGAAATATTTATACCAAAAATTTACTCGCTAGGTGGCGCTGGGGTGGATATTCTTAAAAATTGCATTTACTTGCCGATTTGGCTCATATTTTGAACATAAGTTAGTCCATTGAAAATGAAAATTTGGACTAAAAAATTACACGATGGGAGGCGCTTTGGTCGGGATATTCTCTAAAATTATTTTACGCTAAGAGAAGGATAGACATCTACTATATATTTGTGGAAGTATGTATGTATGTATGTATGTATGTGCCACTTTGCAGCCTAAACGGACGGACAGAATCGAAAGTCATATGAACTTGAAATTTGGTATGCAGAAATAACTATGGTAGGTGCTTACAGTGAGGTATATATAAACGAGTTTGCAAAAGGAGGAGTGGCTCATCCCATATTCGTGGAATATTTTATCAGCTATAAATCCGAAAGTATAAGTTATATGTACTTGAAATTTGTTATTCAGTCATACATACATATGGGTATTTCCATACGTCGCATACGTGACAGTCGTACGTTTCAATGTGATACAAAAAAGGAATACCATTTGTATTCTTTAACTTTTTTGGGCCATTGTATAGCACATAATTAGCTCTATATTTAACCGAAAAATGAAATCAATCGAACTGCTTGGTCCTGAAATATAAACATTTAAAGAGAGGGTCGTTACGTGACAAAAAATGGATGTTGATTTTTTCTTTTCTTACAAAATCGCAAAACTCTGTGAATTGTGGATGGCTATTTTCATAAAACTTATTTTAATATGATTTGGAGCAATTCTAGTTGTTTTTAGATCTTTTTGAATCAATGCAAATTGTTTCAATTTTCTTTAACAACCCCAAGTGTGAAACGTGACGTGACGTGGAGTCACGTGACATAAATTTCCATCGTTATATTTTTGTTAATATTGCTTTTAAATGAATTTTTAACGCAAATAAAACATGTATTTTACGTCGAATATACTTTATATTTTGACTTCAGCGCCAATTCAGGGTCAATTTGTTGGAAATCTATGATTAATTATGTTTCAAATACATACGTCAAATTTGAACTAAATCGGACCATAAATACGGTTTTTCGAAATATCTCGACCTTGGCACCACCTAGGAAGACATTTTACGCAAACATGATTCTACTTAGATAGCAGACAAATCGGCCCGTAAACACGTTAGATATAAAACTTTTATTTTTTTTGTCGTGGTGGACCTTCCGCTGGAAACACCCATATATGTATATATATACATATATATGTATAAATGAGTTTGAAAAGTGACGTGGCACATCCCATATGATTATTTGATCAGCTATAACTCCGGAAATATAAGTCACATGAACTTGAAATTTGGTACGCAGACATAACTATGGTAGGTGCTTACAGCAAGGTATATATAAATGAGTTTGCAAAAGGAGGCGTGGCACATCCTATAGGCGTGGAATATTTTAACAGCTATAAACTATATATTAACAGCCGAAACTATAAGTTATATGAACTTGAAATTTGTTATTCAGTCATACATACATATGGTAGGTGCTTATAGTAGGGTATATATAAATGAGTTTGAAAAAGTGGGCGTGGCACATCCCAT
>NW_023458557.1:36456335-36521518 GCF_013731165.1 Rhagoletis pomonella
TTTGAAAAAGTGGGCGTGGCACATCCCATAGGATTATTTTATCAGCTATAACTCCGGAAATATAAGTCACATGAACTTGAAATTTGGTCTGCAGATATAACTATGGTAGGTGCTTACAGCAAGGTATATATAAAGCAAGGTATATATCAGCTATAATTTCACAATTAGGTATGCAGACATATCTGCGGTAGGTGCTTACAGTAGGCTATATGTATATACAGGAGTTTGTAAAAAGGGACGTGGCACATCCCATAGGCGTGGACCCTTTTATCAACTATAACTTGGGAACCATAAGTCCCAAGAACTTGAAATTTGGTGCGCAGGCATATCTACGGTAGGCGCTTTAGGTAAGGCGTATATAACTGAGTGGAACATCCCATAGGCGTGGAAAATTCGGAGTCATATGTCACGTGTAATTGAAATTTGGTACGCAGACGTATCTATAGTAGGTGCTTATAGTAGGCCATATACATATAAGTGGATTTGTAAAAGGGGGAGAGGCACGTCCCATGGACCTGGAATGTTTTATCAGCTATAACTCCGGAGCTATAAGTCGCTTGAACTTGAAATTTCGTACGCAGCCATTTTAATGGTATATGTAAATGAGTTTGGAAAAGAGTGCATGGCACATCCAATAGGCTTGGAATTTTTTATCAGCTATAACTTCGGAACTATAAGTCCCACGAACTTGAAATTTAGTATGCAGATATATCAATGGTAGATGCTTATATATAAATGGGTTTGTAAAAGGGGGCGCGGCACATCCCATAGGCGTGGAAAATTTTATCAGCTCTAATTTCAAACCATAAGTCAAATGAAATTGAAATTTGGTACGCAAACGTATCTATGGTAGGTGCTTATGGTAGGGTATCTTAATATATAAATATCCCGTGTCACTGTGTTCGTTTACGCTAATCTCCGATACCGCTCAACCAATTTCAATGAAATTTTGTGGGTGTCTATTGTGCTGGTTCCAACTTAAAAGATAGGATAGTTGTGAACCCGAGAAAAAATATATTTTTTTCATCGAAATTTTGTCTATGCTTCTTGCATCGTGCTTATCTAATATACATATAAAAATCGAACTCTTCCTAAACGGCTCGACCGATCTTTATGAATTTTTTTGTGTTATATATGGTAGGTATGAGAATCGGATGTAAAGTATATTTCATATCGCTAGGTGCAGGGGGCGTGGCACCTCCCATACAAACCGAATTTTTCATATTGCACATCTCTGGAAGTGTTCATGGTAGACTACTCTAATATGGTATGGAGATATATGAAAGCATTTGCATATTAATGGATAAAAATTGGGGTTATTGGAAAAAGTTACGTGGCACCTCCCATACAAATCGAATTTTTCATACTGCATTTTCCGGGAATGTTCATGGAAGAGGTATCGAACTTGGTATGGAGATATATGAAAGCAATCGAATACTCATGGAGATAAATTGTGGTTATCGGAAAAGGAGGCGTGGCACTTCCCATACACATCGAATTTTTCATACTGCATATCTCTGAATGTGTTCATGGAAGAATACTGGAACTTGGTATGTACAAGATATATAAAACGCGACTGGTCATGAAGAAAAGTTGGGGCTATTGGTATAGAGATATATGAAACCAATCCCATGCTCTTAGAGAAAATTGGGGTTATTTGAAAAGGGGTCGTGGCGCCTTTCAAACGCACTGAATTTATTACGTATCTTTGTATGCGTGTACAGTTTTGCTAAGTTATTTGAGACCGCAAATATGCCTTCTGACAACCACCAAACCGTAATATTAGAAACCAAATGCGTCACTAAAAATAATGAACGTGAACTCTTGGTTAAAATGTTGGACCAAAACGTTTCAATACACGGTTAAAAATTTCGGTTTTAATTTTAAACTTTTTGGACTAAATACATATATGACCAATTTTTTTTGGCTGAAAGTAGTGAAGAAGACGAACCCGAGTCCCCAGTCGATGATGACGGAGTAGCTGTCCCACCGCCTGACTATGACGAGGTACGAATAGCGATTACGCGGCTGAAAAACAACAAAGCTGCTGGAGATGACGGCCTGCCAGCCGAGCTATTCAAGTACGGCGGCGAGGAGCTGATGAGGTGCATGCATCAGCTCGTATGCAGAATATGGTCAGATGAACGAATGCCCGCCGACTAGAATTTAAGTGTGCTCTGCCCAATCCACAATAAAGGCGAGCCCGCCATACGCGCCAACTACCGCGGAATCAGCCTTCTAAGCATAGGTTATAAGGTCTTATCGAGTGTATTGTGCGAAAGACTGAAGCTCACCGTCAACGAACTGATTGGACCTTATCAGTGTGGCCTTAGGCCTGGAAAATCCACCATAGATCAGGTATTCACAATACGCCAAATTTTGGAAAAGACCCGCGAGACTAGGATCGACACACACCATCTATTTGTCGATTTCAAATCCGCTTTCGACAGCACGAAGAGCAGTTGCCTTTATGCCGCGATGTCTGAATTTGGTATCGCCACGAAGCTAATACGGCTGTGTAAAATGACGTTGAGCAATACCACCAGCAGTGTTGCCGCGCCGTCTCAAGAAAATGTATCCCTGACCAAGCCAAAAATGTATCCAATTGTATCCAATTTTCTTTTTTTACATATACCTCATAATTTGTAAGAAAACCAAACATTTTCATGAAAAAGACATAATTTAACCCATCCTAAGGACTTGGAATACATGTGCATAAAATCAAACATTTGTAATTTCGATATATAAAGTACATTTTTTGTGCATAAGTATTTTGCAAAGTAAATATAATAAATAGCAAGTACACTCTAAAAAGAGCATGTAAAACTACTACTGAAAATAATCTATTTTTCAACAAGAATCTGTATAAATATACGTATAGGATGTTCAGTATTTGATTTTGAACTTGAGATCGTTAAAATATACACATATATAGAATGTTTAAAATTGCAAAAATTTTCAAGCTACAAATACATTTCCTACTAATAATAAACATTACTTTATTTTAAACATTTTATGTGTAATTTTGCTCTTGCGACAAATCCGTTATGCAACAGTAAAGAGACAATGATTAATTTTATTACACGGCGTGCAAATTTGCACACATTAAGAGAGGAAACTGGTTACCTCTCTCAATATGCGCAAATAAACAAAATTTTTTTAGAATGTATTTAAAGTCTTTTCAGTAAAATTCAGAAAAGTTTCTTTAAATAAATCAAATTTAAACTACATTCAAATCTTCTTTCTTAAATTAACAATAGGGCTGTGCGATTAATTGATTATTCAAAATTTTAATTAATCATAAAGTAAATAACTCAATTATTCGATTAATTGGAAATTATGATTACTCAAAAGTTCAGTTACTCGAGTAATCAAGATTTTGATTAACCAAAAACAAAAATATTTGAGTAATTTGCTTTATGATTAATCAACATTATGAATAAAATGAGTAATCAACATTTCAAAGTACTATTTACATACATACATATAAAGCAGTTGAAGTTCCTTGATACTTTGAAAAAAAAAACGTTTCTGTTTTCAAAAATTAAAATGAGATACATACATACATACATATTTTTTTTCATATACAGAATATAAAAAAGAAAATAGGCATTTTCCAAAGCAAACTCTTTTAACGAGCAAAATTAATTTTTTTGAGTAATCATATTTCTAGTAACTCGATTAATCATCGTTTTGAGTAATTACTCGAGTAATTGATTAACCGAATAACTGATTAACCAACTTGCTCGAGTAACCGAATAACCGCACAGCCCTAATTAACAAATGAAAATATGTGATATAAAAGAGATTACTACAGAAAGAGTATAATTTACTTTATATATGTCGTCGTTTAAAGTACAAAACGGCGTACCGTCATTCTGCAAAACCGCGTAACTGACATTTGCTGCCAAAAATTGGATTTGCTCACACAAGCTCTTGGCTCAATCCTTATCCATTCGTCCTGAAATATACTAGCCAGAAATGCGATTGCTTTATAAAAAAGAGAACCATTTTTAAATATAAGTGTTTTTACTCTCTAGAAAATAATTTATGCAACGTCACATACGCGGTTTTGCTTTACCTTGGTACGCGGTTTTACATTTTGTTGATACGCGGTTTTGTACTTTAAACGACGATATGTATATTAAGATCTTGCTTAAAGCATCCTTTTAAGCCAATTAAAGCAATTGCGCTTATACCTATTTTGGTGAGATCTCTCATATGTTCATTGCTTCGTTCACAAAATAAAAAATGCTTTAATTTCACGCTTAAGTAGCGACCATCTTTAATGAAAGTCGATTTTTGAACGAAAAAAACTTTATAGGAAATATAAAATTTTAGCCTATTTAAAAAAGTATCCACATTTATACTGACCGGAAAAAATAAGTATCCCGCAAAAATTCGCCTACAAATGTATCCTATTGGATCTATTTAGATCCAAACGGAATCCCTGACCACCAGCTCCGTCAGAATAGGGAAGGACCTCTCCTAGCCGTTTGATACCAAACGAGGTTTCAGACAAGGGGACTCCCTTTCGTGTGATTTCTTTAATCTGATGTTGGAGAAGATAATAAGAGCCGCAGAACTGAACCGCTCAGGCACAATACTTTACAAGAGCGTACAATTGCTGGCGTATGCCGACGACATCAATATTATCGGTAAAAACAAGGGCTACGTCTGTTCTGCCTTCTCGGGATTGGATAGAGAAGCAAAGCGAATGGGTCTGGTAGTGAACGAGGACAAAACGAAGTATCTCCTGTCATCACACAAACAGTCAGAGCATACGCGTCTTGGCACCCACGTCACTGTTGACAGTTACAAGTTTGAAAAAGTAGACGACTTCGTTTATTTGGGAACCAGCATTAACACCAATAATAATGTCAGTCTGGAAATCCAACGGAGAATCACTCTTGCCAACAAGTGCTACTTTGGGCTGAGTAGGCAATTGAGAAGTAAAGTCCTCTCTCGTCGTACAAAGAGCACACTCATAAGTCACTCATCATGCCTGTGCTGGTGTATGGCGCGGAGGCATGGACAATGAAAGCATCTGATGAGGCGACTCTTGGAGTTTTCGAGAGAAAGGTTCTGCGAAAGATTTACGGACCTTTACGCGTTGGTGATGACGAATATCGCAGACGATTTAACGATGAGCTGTATGAGCTTTACAACGATATAGACATAGTGCAGCGAATTAAAATTCAGCGGCTCCGCTGGCATGGCCATGTCGTTCGAATGGACATAAACGCTCCTGCTCTGAAAATATTCAACGCGGGCCGCGATGCTGGTAACAGAGGAAGAGGAAGGCCTCCTCTGCGTTGGAAAGACCAGGTGGAGAACGACTTGGCTTCACTTGGCATTTCCAATTGGCGTCAGTTAGCACAGAAGAGAAATGACTGGCATGCTGTTTTGGACTCGGCCAAAATCGCTTACTCGGTTACAGCGCCAATAAAGAAGAAGAAGACATATATGACCAAACTACATAAATTCAGTTTCAAATACAGACCTTCTAAATATAAAAACAAGAGGGCACATATGTTGGGTTTGGAATTTAAACAGTTCGGTTTAAATTTTAAACCCAAACATTTTCATAATTAAGAATAAAAAATAAAAATAAAATTTAATGCTCCGTCTGATGGGGATTGAACCCGGACAGCCTTAGTAGCAACCAATTGTATCAAGCAGCTTTGCACACTCAGCTACAGCCACGCATGTAAATGTGCTTTCATATGTTGAGTTTGAATCAACACCACATTTCGCTGTGTGCAAACATTTTCTATTTCGGTTTAGAGTTTAAACCAAATTTTCTATATATGAAACCTAGAAACTAGAATTAAAACATTTTGGTTTGATTTTAAAACCACGAACTTTTTGGACTAAAATTTAAACCACAATATATTAAAAATTGCTTAAAACTATTGACTGGTTTAAAAAGTAGACTACAAAAGATTAAAAAAGGCAGTAGTCCCAGCGCGGTTTAAAAATTAAACCCAAATTTTTGACCGTGTACAAAAAATTTATTTTGGGCGGGACGAAGTTCGCCGGGTCTGCTAGTACATATATAAATAGGCAAGCATGACTTGTTTTTTATTTATAACCTTCCTTTTATTAGCACGGGATGTAACTATGTAATATTGATGCGCCTAAAAGATGCAACGATTTCTATTCTCAAGTTACATACCTGATGACAGTACGAATGGCAATTATAATAGGGAGTTTTTAGTTTTTTAAACTATAATTTTATTATTTATTTATTTATACAAATATTGCAACTATAAATAAATTATACTACAATATAAATAAGAAGCTATGGCATCAATGGCCTTAAGCTAGCCTATGTGTACTTTTATGAACGGAGTTTTATTGGTATAGTGTGTATAGATGTATTGGTACATACATGTTCATACATACTTAGGACATGTTGGCTATTTATGTGTAGTTTGGGTTAATGGCTGTCAATATGTATTAATTTATTAAATTTCGTTGTATAAGTTGCATTATTTTAAATAGTTTATCAAAGTTGTTAGGTTATCTACAGAAGGATTTTTTAGTAGGTCGGAAGGACGTACGCAAAGAAGTGATTCGCGGTGGACGTCGAAGTATGTGCATTTATCGAGGATGTGCTCGACGTTAGTTGGATAAGCGTTGCAGTAGTTACAGGTTTTAGATAGGTTTTTGTCCATTAAATGTTTATGTGTAAGTCTTGTATGCCCCAGTCGCAGCCTGATAATTTTTGTCTGGTTTTCCCTAGATAAGGATTTGGCGTTAATTTTAAGGTATTGATTAACTGTTGGATAGTTTTGCGAGATGTTTGTGTACCAATGGGTGAGATTTCTATCTATGTTTGAGTCTTTTTGGAAGAGCGGTTTTTCTAAGAGATAACTGCGGAATGAGTTAGAATAAAAGTTAAAGTTGAGAAGAATAAAAGTTGTTGTTGTTGATATTTTTTTATTGCAAGGTGAAAAATGGGGGTTGTTTTAAAAGCTCCTAATGCGATGCGAATGCTGGAATTGATGGTTGACCTTAATTTGTTAGCGACCGAAATTGGGCAGTACGCATATAAGTATATTCAGTAGTTTATTTTAGATATAATAAGTGCTTTTACGGCTGAGATTAATGATATTGTGGTGCAGTTGTATCTGGGATTTGCCAGACATTTTATGAAGTCGAGTCTCTTTTGGAGTGCGGTTACAAGGTATTCAATATGGCTGTTCCAACTATATCTTTTATTTAAGATGAGCCCAAGTATTCTTAGATTGTCAACAGAGTTTATGGTAGGGTTATTGCAGTATAGTACGTTAGCCGAACAATTTTGTTTTTTGCATATGTGCATGTGTTTGCATTTATGTAGCGATAATTCAGCTTCTGAGGTTAAGGACCATATAGTTAAATCGTTATGTAAATTATTTAAGTCTAGTGAAATGTTTTTTGATTTGTTAATTTTTCTATGATAATAAAGTCATCAGCATATGCAAGAAAGTCTAATTCTTTGTGTAGAGAAATTATATTGCAGAGTTTGTTGTATGCGATTAGAAAGAGTATGACCGATAATGGAGAGCCCTGTGGGATACCATTTTGAAGAGGGAAAGTCTGCAATCCCTTATAATGCAATCCCTTGTTGCGAAAATGGTAGTAGAAAAGTACGCAAAGTAAGCAAGTAGTAGTGAAATTCCTTTTGTAAATTCTAATGTATTTGCAGGAAATCTGGCATTTTAAACGAAATGTTGAACGTAATATGGGTACTCTTTATGAATTTGTACAACGATTTTGGGTTGCTGTGCCCAAACGCGTGAATCGAATCAAAAACCTTTTACACACACTTGTAGACAACAGTTCACGCTTTATTACAAAAATATAATTTACTATATCTGTGCACAAATTTATTAATAATGTCGGTTGGAAATATGGTATTTCTTGCAAGTTTCCGAGCTGAGCTGTAAAAAAAAAATATCCACGAAATATCTCTGCAAAGGTGTTCAGCCCCTCTTCTTTAGCAAAACAGAAAGGAGAATTCTACTTAGTGAGGGTTATAATCCCTAAGCGCGGCCGAAGGTCGCCTACGCAGAAAGTTGTTTTCTGCAAAAGTTGTTCAGCGCCTTTTCTTCGGCAACATACAAAGGAGAATTCTACTTAATGAGGGTTATAATCCGTAAGGGCGGCCGAAGGCCGCTTACGGAGAAAGGTGCTCTCTGCAAAAGGTGTTCATCCCCTCTTCTTGGGCAACAGAGAAAGGAGTACTGAGGGTTATAATCGTTTCGGAAAAAATCCAAATTTTCGCTGTTTTCAAACAGCTCCCAAGGGGTTTTTAGGTGGGGGAGGGGGGATGAGTGGGTGAGGGTGAGGGTGACTTTTCATAAAACGGCGTCCACCCTCTTTCGTTTAGGGGAGGTTTGGGGAGCCATGCCCCTCCCCCTCCGCCCCCAACCCTAAATCGTTGTACAAATAGCTAAAGATTTCCCCGTAATATTGATATATCTACGTGAATTACGTAATTTATGTGCTATTTAGCTGTATAAAAACTGCAAAATAACTCAAAATTACAATAAGACTAGATGAGATTGATGTAAACATCCAATGCTTATGTTTTCAACAGTTAAATATGCTTCATACGCATGTAGAAATAAACATATTGCACAAAAGCTTATGATTTTATTTCACACCAAAGCTACACTATTTCTATGTAAATTTGCAAAGAAGCAATACGGGGAGCGAGAGAGACAACTGTCAGTTTATCGAACCTTGTATTATTGAATCATGGTTTCTTCCAGTGCAGTTTGGGCAGACCTTTTCATTTCGACAGTATTTTGTGATGTGTCCATATCAGTGGCAGTTTTTACAGGGCAGAGGCAGGGGGATGTATGGTCGGATGTTTATTTTCTCATGGCCTGCTGATACGGTGTCGGGCATTGTTAGTGTTGAAAATGTGAGCGTTACATTTTGGCCTTTGAGTTCATATAAAATTTCGCTTTCGGCTATGCCTCGGAGGTCATTGCAATAAATGACACCTTTGGTAAAATTAAGTGTAGAATGAGTGCGTACCTCCACTTGAATGTTGGTGCAGAAAGACGTTAGTTTAATAAGTTTATCAGCTTGTGTGTGGTTTTTTGTTTTAACGAGAATTTCACCGCTGCTGATTTTTTTGCAGCTATCGACTTCTCCACATACACTATCAATCACTTTTTTTTATTAGTAATGGGGGTATTTTGGCTAAACCTTCTTCACTATTTATTTGATCAACATACACTTAGGTCCGTGAGAATTGATTTCAATAAACTTCTGACTATCGATTTGATAAGTCTGAGCGGGGGGAGGGGCTCTCCCACCCACATCAGTTGGGTCCTTAATTTTAGTTCTTTGCTTTTACTTTTAGGCACAAATTAGTCAACGACACTGATGAAATGCGGACGCGCACGTAGAGCGAATGAAAAGGTAAGCCAGAACAGAAAAAAGTCGCTACTCACTTCTGTTTGCTTTGGCGTTTCACCGATGACTAAGCATGAATTAATTGGGTACAATTTTCTCCTGTGTCTTAACCGACTCGAACGATTGCTTTGTTGGAAAGGCGTTTCGGAGGAGGAGTGCACAAACTTTTAACCTTTCTGATAGGTGGCGCAGGGGTCGAGCTATACTAAAAAATCGCATTTATAGTCCGACTAGCAAATGTCCGCTTGCTTCGCGGCGCCTAATAAGATCAGTCGGCAAAGCAAACATTTTTATTTTAAATTTAAACGACTAAAAAGCGGAATCCTCCTCACACATATGCCAAGAATAGTAGCGCTGTGATTCCATATGGAATACTAATCCCTTTCGATGTAATGCATTTTACCTATGGTCTTATTTCCTCCTGTAATATCTCTGCCAAGCGTGCGTAATATTCTTCTATGATCCTGCAACTTCAGCTGCACAGGTGAGCGTTTTCAATTATAGGAGGGCCAAGAATCCTCTCTGCCCCACAGGATGAAAAGTTTTCGCGTACATTGGCTAAATGAGTCGTGTGGTCTCATGAATAACGTTCAACTGAAGCCGTTGATATACCTATCGTGTTCCTTCTTGGACAGGTGTGGTCGAATCTTTCCTTGGCAATTCGTCACTTTTACAATTCGTCTTAATATTTATGAATTGGTTTCTTTGAGTCTTATTGCTGTAATAATGGCCGTCTCGAGCAACTTCGTCAATCGGAGGTAGATGCAAGATCACGCTTACACAGTGTTACGGTCTTTATACCATGTCCCCACCGGAGCTAACCACGTAGTTATGGCTGTTGAGTTGGTTATCCCGACAATCCACTTCATTTAGCGTAGTTTCGCTATATAAAAATGACAGCACTTAACCATTTCACTGAGATGGTTAAAAGCTAACCAACTCGAAACCACGTCGAAAGTCTGATACAACCCTGTGTTTCCCCGCCATCTGTGGGTCATTAGCGTTAAAATATAAAAAATTCGTTCTCTACTAGTGTTTGGACTTAGCCAAATCTCACTGTTAAAAAGTAACTCTTTCATAGCAATGCGTCAATAAAGTAACTTCGTTATTTTTTATGTATGGCTGTAGAAATTGGCGGATGCAGAACTATACTTAAGTTGTTAAAAAATATATGTAGAATAAAATTTATATAAAGTAGAAAAGGTTTGGGTCCTATTGCTCTTTAAAAAATTAAGTGTTAGAAACTTTCTACTTTATAGATAATGCTAAATATTACCTAAATATGTAACATATTACCGTTACATTGCCTCGCGTTCTTATTTTTGCATGAATGGAAAATATTTAAGTCAAACAATTAATGTCAGAAACGAAAATAAAAAATTCAGTCTAGTAGGGAAAATTTGTTTTTGTTCAGATTTTTAGTCCTGAATCGAGTTTTGGAGGTCCGAACACTGTTCTCAACATTTGGACTGCTTTATAAACCTCAATAGCAGCAATAGTTAGTGATGTGGTTAAGTTCGATTTGAGATGGTTAACTTTTTGGTGGGGACATGTTATTATATGCATTCTTAAACGCATCCTTCATTTAGCCATCTGAAAAGTAAATTTGTCTAGGATAAACAAACCCCGTGGGGGTTTGTATATATTTCGGGTGCAGCGTCATCCATTTGGTTTTCTGCCAAACCTCTGCTTGTCAAGAAATGAATACGAATTATGAATTACAATCAGATTTTATAAAAAATACGGATTTTATAAATACCTAAACTCCAACAGGTAGTCACGCTGCAAGTTTGAACGAAATCTGTTAATAAATACGACTTTTATAAGCAACTCTTCTCCAGCGCCACCAGCGTGTTATCTACTAGCCTATAATCACGGTGACCATATTTGTGGGAGTTGTGCAAAAAACCCTACAGAGCTTAAATCCTTCTTCAATGGTCCTAGATGTATTATGCCTGAAACAGCATCCTTACAGTAACATCACAATTTTGTAGGATATTTTTCTCGAGATTTTTACCGCGCAAAATTTGTTTAAAAAGGTTAGTTAAATTTTTTTTAGTATAATAAAGTGCAATTTTGAAGTCGGCAGGACTTAGCGTTAATTTTTGGCAGTTTTTTTTTTTGTAGACGGTGTTACAAATTTTTTTCATACAAGTATGTTCGACAACTTTTTTAAGAGAAGCAAATGGGCAGCACTTTCCACTTGCACTTTATTATACTAAATTTTAATGACCTACAAAACTGCAAACCAATTTTCTTTTTAAGATTCTAACTAAAAAGTTTCAAATTTTGGTGAAACATTGCAGAAGTAATTTTTATAGATTTTTGCACAAAGTCTGCAATTTGAATTTATATGGCTTTTTTTAGGTAAAGAGCTTTACTTTCATAAAAAAAATAATAAACATTAAATACACTAAAGACAAATAGCCAAACCTCGCTAAAATGTCGAGTCCTAATTTATATGTATGTATCGCTCGAGAGACGGTAACTTTCTCCGTGGACGAGAAGTCAAAGGAGAGGATTGCGGCGCAGGGTGGAAAAATCTTCCTCAACTTTGGCCAGATCTCCCTACGTATAAAGGGGGACGGGGCGACAGCAAGTCACCTATCGCACAGAGACAGCCAAGGAGCAGCAGCCCAGGCATCTCGCAAGACCCACTGCACGGAAGTCCACGGTGCTCCGTCTCGGGAACGTGCGGACCGGGTCCGGCTAGGCGATAGCGCTGATCAGGCTGGCATCAATGGCGAGAGCGCGAAACCTCCCGCAATATCCTCTACCCTGGAGGTGTCTCAGCCACCAAAGGCAGGCAAAGGCAACAACACCCATGCCCGCTCTACTAAATTGGCGTCGACACACGTACACCCAAGGCTGGTAAAGGTAACATTTCCCATGCTCGCCCAACCAATACTGGCAAGGGTCCACAATCGACTCGCCGCTTACATGGGACGAAGCTCCCGAAGTGGATGAGGAAGAGTAACCAGCCGAACGACTCGAAAAATTAATATGGTAGTAAGGTGCATCCAAATAAACTTGCAACATGCCAAGGCGGCTTCGGCGGTCCTGGCACAGACATTTTATGAGGATCACCTTGGCATCGCCATTATCCAGGAGCCGTACATTTATGGGAATCAGGTAAGCTATTCTATGACTCCTTCAACGAAGGACGATTAGCGCTGTCAAACTATCGATAGTCAAGTCCATCGATGTTTTACGATAGTCTTAAGGGTGACTATCGATACTATCGATAGTATCGACCCATTTCATATGTTTTTTTAAATCCATTTATTTTTCGTTATCTTGCTCTTATAAATTTGTTTATTTTAGCGGCTCACGGTTGCATTTTAGAATCGAGAAATATTCACTCGCCGTGTAAAAAAAGCGATTTCATAAATTTTCCCTGCAATTCGCCTTTCGGAAATAAAAAAACATTCTTTCGAAAGGCACTTTACATGCAAGGTGCCACTGCTCATGCAACTGTTTTCTGAAATTTCTCAATTTTACAGTCTACTGCATTGCCCGGTCTGACATGATCTTAAGACGGCAATGGAACCCTGCTATTCCCACGCTTAAAATAAAAAATGACGCTTTTAGGAATAATGCCATGAACCAACTAAACAGATCACCCAGCACGGCAAGCGCGTATTTGTAATTGCAATTGGGAAAAAAAAAAAGTTTATATTGTCATTTTTTAATCGGTTGTTTCATTCATACACATGGTTTCATTCCGTTTCAATCACATGGCGGCGAAAAAATTACGTCACTGCGAAAAATAATACTTGTTTCTCGCATACCGCCATGGGTGTTCTTTCTTTATTCGTTCGTTCATGAAATAATGCTGCCAAATTTTGTTCTCTTTGAACCAATACGTGTAAAAGTCAAAAGCGCTAGGAAAGAGAATTCGCCATCAATAAAGCGATAGTGACGATAGTACTAAAACTATCGATAGTTGTTTCAAGTGACCAGACTATCGATACTATCGATAGTATCGTCGATAGTTTGACAGCTCTAAGGACGATCTAGAGCCTTCCTGATGATAGCTAATCATATCAACGCCTTTCTCATTCCAGAATTTACCAATAAGGACCAGATTGCAGTGAAGGTGAGCCTATCTCTCGGAGATAACACGCAAGAGCTAATCATTTGCTCAGCGTACCTCCCCGGTAACTCCAGAGAGTTTCTGCCACTACAGGGACTAGTGGACTATTGTGGCAGACAGAAACTGCAACTCATCGTGGGATGTGACGCTAACGCCCACAATACCATATGAGGCAGCAATAACATAAATCAAAGAGGTGAGTACTTACTTGAATTTACTAGCCTTAATAGGTTAGAAATTTTAAACATAGGTAACTCCCCTACTTTCAGGAACAGTATACGGGAAGAGGTTCTAGATCTCACTCTATCCACTCCTTTTATCAGTAATTTCGTAAAAAAATGGAAAGTGGCCAGAGAAATTTCTTTATCAGATCACATGCACATCCGTTTTGAAATTGAAATCACATTACCAACTGCTACCACCTACAGAAGACCAAGAACCACAGATTGGAATCTATACGATGCTCTTCTGCAGGACGGTCTGAAAAGGTGCAAGCGAAAGGTAAATGACTTAGTCGATCTTGAACTTAGCTGCTCAGATCTGACATCAGCCATTGTGAATTCCTACCATGAATCCTGTCCAGAAGTCCCTAGGCTTAACAACAGACAGACTCCATGGTGGAATAACAAATTGGCCAAACTTCGGGCAAATACCCGGAAACTCTTTAACAGAGCTAAACGAACTGGTGAATGGGAAACGTATAAAATTGCCCTCACCGAGTACAATAAAGAGATTATAAGTGCTAACAGGAACTCATGGGCTCTTCTCTGTACAGGGATCAAGGACCTTACGGGAAGCGCAAGAATCCACAGAGTTCTCGCAAAGACGCACACTAATGAGTTAGGGCTCCTTAAATAACCCGATGGATCCTTCACGAACAGCTGCATGGAATCCCTTAACTTGCTAGCCGAGGTGCATTTTCCTGACTGTTTGCCACTGAACACAAACAGTACAATCCACACGCAGACTGGGATAAAACGCCCACGCGCAGAGGATTGGAGAATCGCCAAAGGTCTGTTCGGCGAGGATAGAATAAGATGGGCTATATCTGCCTCAGCGCCTTTTAAAGCACCTGGAGCAGATGGCATTTTCCCAGCCCATCTCCAAAAGGGACTGCCCCGCCTACTACCCTTTCTGATACCAATTTTCAGAGCATGTTTCGCGTGGGGGTCCCTCCCACTACAATGGCAGGAAGTGACGGTCCGCTACATCCCAAAGGTGGGGGGAAAACCAGCAGACCAACCAAAGTCATACCGACCAATTAGTCTTACGTCCTTCCTACTAAAAACAATGGAAAGACTCGTAGGCAGGCATATCAGGAATAGTTTCCTTGCCAGGAACCCTTTGTACAGACACCAATATGCATATCTTCCAGGAAGATCTACCATCCACGCTCTTCAGAATCTAACAAGTAAAATTGAAAAGTCCCTGGAGGACAAAGAGGTGGCGGTGGGTTGTTTCTTGGATGTGGAGGGCGCTTTCGACAACACAGAACACTCTCTAATAGACAAATGCGTCCGGCGCAGAGGGGTTGATCAAACCACATGTCGCTGGATAGCTAACGTCCTTAAATCCAGAATTATTACATCCACGCTAGGACAGGAATGGGTCAGTTTCTTAGCTACGAAAGGTTGTCCGCAGGGGGGAGTGATCTCCCCTCTGCTATGGTCCATCGTAGTGGATGAACTACTCTGCCTTCTTAGCGAAAAAGGTTTCGACGTTCAGGGCTATGCGGATGACATTATCATCCTAATCAGGGGTAGGTTCGAAGATACCATCTCTAACCTCCTACAGAATGCTCTGAACATAGTCGCCAATTGGTATAGTAAAAATGGGTTAAACGTTAACCCAAAGAAGACTAGCATAGTCATTTTCTCCAGGAAAAGGAAAAGGGACGAATTAGTAGAACCATTCCTTCGAGGTGAAAAGATACACTTCTCCAAAGAAGTCAAATATCTAGGAGTCATCCATGATGACAAGCTCTCGTGGAATCCACATCTAGATAAAACTATTAAAAAGACCAGGGCCTCTATCTGCACCTGCCGGAAACTTATGGGGCGGAACTGGGGCATCAGACCTAAACTGGCTAGGTGGATGTATGATGCCGTCTCCAAACCCATTCTTACCTATGCTGCACCCGTCTGGTTGACGAAGGTGGAAGTGAAGTCCACGCAGGCCAAGCTCAGCAAACTACAGAGACTGGCCTGCGTGGGTAGCACTGGCGCGATGAGAACAACACCAACGGTGGCTCTCGAGGTGCTTCTTGACCTGCCTCCCCTACACATAGTAATCAAGAAAGAGGCTCTGCTGTTTACAGAAAGGCTCATCTCAGGGGACAGTGTAGAGGACAAGAAGTATGTGCACCCTTCCACTCTGAGGGTTATAGAACAAGAAGATGGATTGCGCATAAGTTTTGTGGACCTGTGCCTACCGAGGTTTAACTTCTCACATAACTTCAAGGTCTTTTTCCCTGACAGGAATAACTGGGACAATAACGGAGCCGTTAGGTGGCGCGGGAGGCGAGTTATTTATTAAAGTTGTATTTATGAACCGATTTCGTAAGCATGATGAAAAAAGTACTGGCGAAAAACGGACCCGGTAGGTGGTGCTGGAGCCGAGTTATTTATAAAAGCCGCATTTATGAACTTTTTTTTTTTAATACACATTCGAAACGTTTATTACTTTCATGATGATTTTTTTTTTCATTCGAAACATATTCAGCCTTATCATGAGTTTTATCTTCCCTGAACCGGTTCATTTTTCGCTTTTGGTATCCATGAACTTACTATGGGGGAAATCAAAAGTTTCGCGTGACTTTTTTTCGGGCGAAACTCAGGATAAGGAAGATTACATACATAAAATTATAGCCATTTGCGTTTTTCGGACTAAACTCAAAAACCACTCGATAGAGCCCAGTCAAATTGTCGGAGGTCCTATTATAGGTACGGTGACCATCCGTCCTGTATTATACGGGACAGTCCTCTTTTTTGACCAATCGTCCTGGTAATTTGTTCATTTTATACGGGACGCCAAATGTTCTGTATTTCTTTTAATGTCCTGTATTTGTCCCGTATTCGGTGTTCGGTATTTCGACGCCTTAACAGCTCATCAAAATGGCATGCCATGAACCAGTTTTAAGTGATGTTAGTATATGCATGATCGTAATTTTGTCGATAAACAGTTATTATTTTCTAACCCGAATGACTGTGATTAGAATCGCGCGATACATACATACATATAAATTAGTATTAGTATGTATTTAATGTTTATTATTTTTTATGAAAGTAAAGCTCTTTACCTAAAAAAGCCATATAAATCAAATTTCAGACCTTGTGCAAAAAACTATAAAAGTTACTTCTGCAATGTTGCACCAAAATTTCAAACTTTTTAGTTAGAATCTTAAAAAGAAAATTGGTTTGCAGTTTTGTAGGTCATTAAAATTTAGTATAATAAAGTGCAAGTGGAAAGTGCTGCCCATTTGCTTCTCTTTCAAAAAGTTGTCAAACATGCTTGTATGAAAAAAATTTGTAACACCGTCTACAAAAAAACTGCTGAAGTCCTGCCGACTTCAAAAATTGCACTTTATTATACTAAATTTAACTAACCTTTTTAAACAAATTTTGCGCGGTAAAAATCTCGAGAAAAATATCCTACAAATTTGTTATGTTACTGTAAGGATGCTGTTTCAGGCATAATACATCTAGGATCATTGAAGAAGGATTTAAGCTCTGTAGGGTTTTTTGCAAAAAATATGCAAAATTATTTTTTGTCCCGTATTTGACTCCCATAAATAAGGTCACCGTAATTATAGGCTACTAGAAAACACACTGGTGGCGCTGGAGTAGAGTTACTTATAAAAGTCGTATTTATTAACAGATTTCGTTCAAATTCGCAGCGTGACTACCTTTATGATGAAAATTCCTTTGCTAAAAACGGACCCGTTGGAGTTTAGGTATTTAGAAAATCCGTGTTTTTATAAAATCTGATTGGAATTCATAATTCGTATTCATTTCATGACAAGCAAAGGTTTTGCAGAAAACCCAATGGATGACGCTGCACCCGAAATATATAAAGACCCCCACGGGGTTTGTTTATCTTAGACAAATTTACTTTTCAGATGGCTAAATCAAGGATGCGTTTAAGAATGCATATAAAGACCGTAACACTGTGTAAGCGTGATCTTGCATCTACCTCCGATTGGCGAAGTTGCTCGGGGCGGCCATTATTACAGCAGTAAGACTCAAAGAAACCAATTCATAAATATTAAGACGAATTGTAAAAGTGACGAATTGCCAAGGAAAGATTCGACCACATCTGTCCAAGAAGGAACACGATAGGTATATCAACGGCTTCAGTTGAACGATATTCATGAGACCACACGACTCATTTAGCCAATGTACGCAAAAACTTTTCATCCTGTGGGGCAGAGAGGATTCTTGGCCCTCCTATAATTGAAAACGCTCACCTGTGCAGCTGAAGTTGCAGGATCATAGAAGAATATTACGCACGCTTGGCAGAGATATTACAGGTGGAAATAAGACCATAGGTAAAATGCATTACATCGGAAGGGATTAGTATTCCATATAGAATCACAGCGCTACTATTCTTGGCATATGTGTGAGGAGGATTCCGTTTTTTAGTCGTTTCAATATAAACTAAAAATGTTTGCTTTGCAGACTGCTTTTCCTTTTAAACGCTATTTTTGAAGTGGCCAACGCAAAAGATCTTATTAGGCGCCGCGAAGCAAGCGGGCATTTGATAGTCTATATATGTATAAATAAGTAGGCAAGCATGAATTAATTGGGAACAATTTTCTCCTATGTTTCTTAACCGACTCGAACGATTGTTGCTTTGTTGGAAAGGTGTTTCGGAGGAGGACTGCACAAACTTTTAACTTTTCCGATAGGTGGCGTAGAGGTCGAGCTATACTAAAAAGTGGCATTTATAGTCCGGTTTGCTGCAAGCTCAGAACATATATGGGCAAATCTAAAAAATAGGTACACTTTCCAAAAAAAAAAATTTAATTTTAAATTTGTGAGCACACCTATGTTTTATATATCGTTTTATTAGTAATCTCTTAGTAAATAAGCTGAGTTCACATTACGCTGTTCAAGTTGTAAATTTTGGGCAAAGATTTTGAAAGTTGAACTCTCTTAACTGGGATGCTCTAAATTCAATGGCATAGCCCGTTTTACCAGATTGGCACCGGTTTTTGAAATAACGGTACTTGAAAATTTGATTAAATTTTAACTATTTTATAAATAACTCCCTCAGTTTTGAAGTTATTTTACTAAAATTTTGCACATAACGGTTTTTTAATATTACCTTAATTATTCCTTAAAATTATCGAAATGGGTGCACTTTAACAAAAGCTCCAATACAACTGATTGCTCAGGTGTGTGTTTTTGCGCTATAACTCTAACTTCATATCTGAATAATAAATTGTATGCGTGCTTTATGTTAAAGTGAACCTATACTAAATTTTTACCTGCTTAATTGGAGGAGTTATAACGCAAAACAACGTCTCTGAACAATCGGTTGTATGGGAGCTAGATGTTAGAGTGAACCGATTTCGATGATTTTAAGAGATAGTGAAGGAAATATTAAAGTAAAATCGTGTGCAAAATTTTAGTAAAATATTTTCAAAACTGAGGGAGTTTTTTATATAATAGTTAAAATTTAAGCGAAGTTTCAAGTGCCGCTATCTCCAAAAGTGAAGCCAATCGGGCAAAACTGGAAACGCAATTGAATTTAGAAGACTCCGATTAAGTAAGAGCAACTATCAGAACCTTTGTCGAAAAAAATTTTATTTAAATAAATAAATAATCCCAACGGCTTCTTACCCTCCATTCCC
Organism: Rhagoletis pomonella; assembly: GCF_013731165.1. Taxonomy (NCBI): domain Eukaryota; kingdom Metazoa; phylum Arthropoda; class Insecta; order Diptera; family Tephritidae; genus Rhagoletis; species Rhagoletis pomonella. Next base: position 36,475,706 of record NW_023458557.1, read on the forward strand.
GCCCAACCGACACGAGGGGCGCAGTCCGCATGACGTACGGAACCTTTTTTTTTAGTTTTTTGGTGCCGAGTAGTGGAAACAGGAGTTTGTTAAGGGTCGAGATCTAAAACTATTCAGCTACAGAATCAAATTCATCAGCTGATTGGATATGCTAAAGATAGTATTTCAATTATTGAGAGTGGAAATAATAGTTTTCTTTATAGTAAAAATCGAGTCCGATACGTCAAACGTGCTAGAATGACAGTTAAAATCTTGACATAAACCACGGAATGATTCGTTTAGTTCAAAATTAGTTTTGCATGGCTTTAAAAATAGAGGTCGAAAGTGTCTTGACACTCGAGAAGGAACATCAAAATTTACCTCAGCCAGGAGGGCCGGGCTATTAATCAAGCCTGTCATTAATTTTACGATAAATATTATACCTAGCATTTCTCTACGGCTTGCGAGTGTAGGCAAATTTATGAGCTTTAGACGACTTGTGTATGGGGGGAGATTGTAATCTGAATCCCAGTTAAAATTACGCAATGCAAAAAGCAAGAATTGTTTTTGAATTGATTCAATCCTTTCTGAATGATCTTGGTAGCAGGGATTCCAAACAATAGATCCGTATTCTAGTATAGGTCTAACTAAACTGGTAAAAAGAGCTTTTGTAACATAAGGATCTTTGAACTCTTTTGACCATCGCCTTACAAATGCAAAAACGCCTTTGGCTTTATTGACTGTGACATTAATATGATGGTTGAAATTGAGTTTGGAATCCATTGTGATACCAAGATCGACAAAATTGGACACCTGCTCCAGATTATAATTTGATATTGAATAAACAGCTGGTTGAACAGCCCTCCGAGAGAAACACATAACTTTACATTTTTGGAGGTTTAGTGGCATATAGTTTGTATTACACCAACTAACCATGTTGTTCAGATCCGCTTGTAACAAAGACCTTTCTTCGATAGAGGACAATGTTTTAAAAAGTTTCACATCATCGGCATACATTAAAATTTTTGAATGTTTTATTATAGAAGAAATATCATTAATGAATATCAGAAACAGAATCGGAAGAACAATTATTAACAATAACTCTTTGTGTTCTATCAGAGAGGTAAGATGAGATCCATTGAGAAAGCTGGGCTGAAAGCCGATTAGGTCGAGTTTACGGATGAGTAACGAGTGACATACTTTGTCAAAAGCTTTACTGAAATCGGTGTATATTACGTCGGTATGAGCATTTTCTCTAAAACCGTTTGAGACATGAGTTGTAAACTCCAATAAATTAGTCATAGTAGATTTTCCTTTAGAAAACCCCCTTGTTGAGATTGTGTAATTGAAGAAGATATAGAATATGTCAGCTGGTTAACAATAATTGCTTCGAATAATTTGGGGATAGCGGAGAGTTTCGCTATGCCTCAATAGTTTTCTATAGAGGACCTGCTGCCGTTTTTGTGAAGTGGTATTACGAACGACTCCTTCCAGGCTAACGGAAAAGCGCCATGTTTAAGTGACAAATTGAATAGAGTTGTTAAAGGCTCGCAGATGTTCTCAGCGCAGTTTTTAAGAAAACAGGTCGGAATATGATCAGGTCCAGGCTTAAATGACGCTTTTAAGGTTTTTAAATAGTGTAAAACTTCATCGGAAGATATTACTGGAATATAAGCAGAGTTGATTGGACAAAGCTCGTACGGATAGTCTCCACTTATAGGGAAGTCTACAGAATAATTGGACCTAAAGAACCGAGCAAACATGTTGGCAATGAGTTGGCTGTCGCTAGATACAGTGTTGCGATAATGCATAGCGGACGGAAAACCATGTGCCTTACGCTTTGAATTAACGAAACCATAAAATGATTTAGGATTGTTAATTAAATTCTTCTTAATTTTACATAAATATGAATTATAACATTTCTTATTTAATGCAAAGTAGCTATGCCGCAAAACTGAGTACCTTAGGTAATCACTGTGTAAGCCCGTTCTTTTATACAGTTTAAAAGAGTGCGACTTTTTATTTTTCAATTTTTTAAGCTCTTTAGTGAACCATAATTGTATTGGTTCTTCATGAACAATATTACGTTTTGGCACATACTTTCGAAACAAATTGAAAACAGTATCATTAAAGTGCTCAACGCTACGCTCCACGTCATCTCTATATATTGGCCAAGATAACTTTGAAAGTTCTTTGTTAATTTTCTTGAAATTTGCTTTCGCAAAAACATATCTAGTACTTGAACTTGACTTATTATTATGTATTTCATTTATGATTTCGTAGCTTAACTCAAGAGCAGGATGGTATGCATCTTCCGGCAAAACTAGGGGATCACACCGATTAATAGAGGCCTTCGGAACATCATCAACGTAAACGAGATCCAAGACCTTTCCAAACTTATTTGGACATATATTTATTTGTTTGAGGCAAAGTTCAGCCATTTCCTCCAGAAATACATTGTAACTATCTCTAGATGAAACTGGTACAACATCGGTGTCAATGATGTTCCATGAAATCGCATGGCAGATTTAAATCGCCCAAAACAATCATAGAGTCGGATGCCGTAAGCATTGCATTTACGGTCTCAAGTAAAGAAACTAGCTGCATATATACTGATATGGCAGAATTAGGAGGGATGTAGCAAAGAGCTAAATAAATATAAGTCTTTCCAGCCTGTACACGTATACATTTAAATTCGGTATATTCAATAACAGGAAGACTAACTTCCTCGGATGGTATCGATGAATGCACCGCAAAAAGAACACCACCGCCGATTCTGCCCTCGCGGTCGCTCCAGTATATTTGATATTCATTTGGAAGAATTTCGGAATTAAAAATATGAGGTTTGAGCCATGTTTCGGTCAAGGAAATAATATTATAATTGCAGTCAAAACCTTTTAAATATAAGTCAGTTAATTTGGTATTCAAACCTCTAACGTTTTGATAGTAAATACTTAAATTAGACTTGCGAGTTAGTTTTTTGAATCCGAATTAAGATTAGAAATTTTAGCTACGTTATTATTACTTCTATTAGGTTTATACTCAAACTCGCGAACAAACGCCCCGGTCGGCCAAAATGAACTATTTAGTAGTGAATCAAAATCTTCGGAAGCTACATCAATTTTAAAAGATGAAATATCGCGATCGTATTTAAAATTAAATTTACGAATAAATACATCTTTAGTTCTAATTTTAGTCGATATGTATGACTTTATATCATCCGAAGAAGTATCTTTAGCAAATCTAGAGACAAAGATTGATCTTCTTGGAGGAATTACAACCAACTTTTTGGTAATGATGTCTGATGTGCGGGGCTCCGAATTATTAGGAGGAACTAAGTTAGACAGTGCAGCTTGAGATGTGGATGGCAACACTGTTAAATCAACGGTTTGACTATTTTTAGAAGTAGACCTAGTGGATATGGCTTTAGATATCGGAGGCTCCAATGCCTGAGGGCATGGAGAAGATAGATTAATAAGTTCCGAGGACTGGGATGGAGGATTTTTTTTACTAGAATCCGTGGCTGTCTTTTTAGGTGGACTAATAACACGCCCACCTTTATTTTCTCGGCTATCCTCAGAGTGCGGAGGGTTGTCGAGACAAGTGAAAGACCTAAACATTTTTTCGTAATGCTTAAATTTCTCAACAAGCACCTACAGATCCTTCCCGATCTCAGAAAAACCATTTCTGGACTGCCTAAAGAATTTAAATAAATCAATTTCGGTTGATCTACATTTTTGACAAGACCAACGATGACCTATACCCTCGTTAATAGCGTCTAATACTCTACCGCTCAAACCAGCACATTTTATATGGGCAATCCCATCGCAGAGCCAGCATGACACATAGGAGTCGCTTTGCGTCTCGCGTTGCAATTGGTGTAAATACACGACATGTTTAAAATTACATTTATTTTTAGGTTTTAGAAGCAAAAAAGCAAATACAATTTTGAAAACGATGTAATAATCAGTGAACCAATCAGCTGGTAAATATCAGTTGGAAAGCTATGTAGCGAACAGTTTTAAATGCACTGTATATTTGACACCTAATAAACACAACGCAAACAGCTGTGGCAAAGATGAAACAGCAGAAATGACAAAAAGACAAAAAGAGCAAAATCAATGTACACAAACAAATACAATTTACAACAACAATATATTATATGAAACAAAATACTCGGCACATGCAATTAAGAATATCAAGTTAAATTAATCAAATTTACAGGAAATTTTGATGTTTTATTTATCTTTAAATTGTGCACCAGAAGTTTATTAACACTTTCTTTAATTTTTTACTTTAATAAGCGTAAACAGCTTTATAAAACACAAAATTGAAAGAGATCACAGAAAAACACAGCTTCACAGCTTGACGTTTGCGTATTACCGTCTTTTAATTAATTTTAAATTAATACCAAACTCGAAATATTCTGACTACAAGAAGGATCATAATTAAAAGTACTAAATCAGGGTTTTTACACACTTCTAGAGAAAATTTTTTTGAAGCATTTTACAGGTATATGTAACGTTATAAGGACTAGTAGTTATATACATATTAAGATCGTTTCGAAGTATTTTCCAAATGTGTCTTCAATTAAGATGTTTTTGGAATTAAAATTACGCTCAAGAGCGCAGAACATTTTATCTTTATTCTGTTTATTCTGAAAGCACACCTCTTGCTAAGGCATCGAATTATTCGTAAATGTTAGAATACAATACATGCTTAAAAAGTTCTGAAACTTAAATGCTTCAAAAACTATACGCGATAAACCGAAAATTTTGAAAATTGTGAAATGTGGAGTTACAAACTTTGAGTTACTTGCCATTTCGTTATTTTTTAATGCACACTTTTATGACCTACTACATATGAAGTGTACACATAAGTGCTAAATGCCCATTTAATGTCAAATCAGAATATGGTGTGCTTCAAAAGTTATGACATAATTAATTTTGCCCCTCTTAAAAATTACAAAAAAAATCCACTTGTTTTCACTATTGTGATTCACACACCTTTCTGGTGACAAAATCAAAGCTTTTTTAATAGTATTTAATTGACTAGGTAATCGTTTCCAAAGTTCTTCGATTAGGGTGATTAAACATTTTTGACGGTCTTTTAATATGCTGCTTGAGTCAAGTTTATCACGCAGTTCATTAGCCTCTTCTATAAAATTATCGTGGAAAACTAAGTTTTGTATATTTTTATAATTGGGAAAAATTTATTTGAAGAAAAAAATCGCCGAAAATCGCCAATGGCGATTTCTTAAATTTTTACGTGCAAATATACAAAAAAAAATTGCCAAATTGGTGCGAAATTGCCAAATCTGGACACTGGTGCTGAAATACAAATAAAAACACATAAACAAAATCAAATTGTAGTTTTTAATTTCGTTTCATGTATTTTTGGATATTTCGCTGCCATCTATTCACTAATTTACAAGTATTTAGAAGTTAGAATAGTGGTCAGAAAAGTCACTAATTATCCTGATATTTTCCCAATAGTTTCATCGCTAAATTCACTTGTACATACATCACCAACTAGATGACATGTATGAGCGAGTGAACATACTGTAAGGCAAATGCGCCCATGTGTGTGCAAGAAAAGGATACACTATCACACCCCCAGAGAAGTGGTCCCTTTTTCCCCAAGCCCATACAAAACTAACCGCTAAACTGACGAAAAGTTTTAGTCAGTTTTCTCACTAATTTAACCGATAATCATAGGTCATGGTGGTTGTGCTGAGTCGAGACTTTCCCTACAAAAAATGGCTGACCATATCGAAAAGAAACTATTGATTGTACGCTCGCATACATATGTACATACATACATACATATATACATCAAAGAAAATTTCACTTTATTGCCATGATTCAATAACTAATAATAATTGATGCGCCTTGCTTTATTGCTTGCTGTGGTGCAAAATATAGAAGTCGGTGAATTCAAAGAAACAATTAATAAAAATCAATGTATTCAATTTGTTTGTGGATAGAGAAGAAAACATTTGAGGCCAGTGCGCTTAGGCCGACTGTGGAGTCAGTGACTACAGTGCTGAAATACAATTCAACGCCAACGTGGGACTCCAGCCCTAGGAATGGATGAAGAAGGACCAAACGGCGCTGAGGAATTTGTTTTTAGCGACAAAAATTCAGTACCGATGAAAAATTATAAGAATTGTCTGAGCTCAGTAGCCCTAAAAAAGCTTGCGTCAATATATTTTTACAAATAAAACAAACACATAAACAAAATCGATTTGCATTTTTTAATTTGGTTTTATGTATTTTTTGATATTTCGCTGGCATCTATTCAGTAATTTATCAATTATTTAGAAGTTAGAATAGTGGTCAGAAAAATCACTAATTATCGTGATATTTTCCCAATAGTTTCATCGCTAAACTCACTTATACATCACCAACTAGATGACATGTATGAGCGAGTGAACATACTGTATGCCAAATGCACCCATGTGTGTGCAAGAAAGGGATGAACTATCACACGCCCGGAGAAGTGGTCACTTTTTTCCCCAAGCCCATACAAAACTAACCGCTAAACTGACGAAAAGTTTTAGTCAGTTTTCCCAATAATTTAACCGATAATCATAGGTCAGGCTTCTTGCAGGGTTACGATTATTGATTGATACTCGATACCGATTTAAAAAACATCAAATACTTTTGATACTCGGTACGGATACGTTTAGGCTACCAATAAGAACGGGCTTAAATGGGCTTGAACCAGTTAAATGAGCAAAACGTGTTTGTAAACTAGTTAAATCACATGCAATTGTTGTTGGAAAATTTAACTAGTTAAATCATTTAACTTGTTTGAAAACCAGTTCAACGCAGAGTTGCATCAGAAAGCTTTCTGCTTCAGCCAATCAGAAAGAGCCAAAAGCTTTCATTTGACATGCCAACGCCCAAAAAATTTATATTCCCAAAAATATTAAAAATTAACACTATCAAAAAATATCAAAATTGTATGCATGTCTGCCCGCCAAAAAAGATGCCAAGGCGGTAATTAGTTATTTCCATCAGTTCTCGTCGTACGCAGAGATAAAAAGGGCATACGAACTAAACATTTTGAAGTTTCTAAATAATCCGTATGCGTTAATATCATGAAGCAGACATTGGGTAGGTTCAGAAGGCGCAGCAGTTGAGCGCAACCGTTTCTAAAAAAATCAGTGATCGTTATGCGTCTTCTGAACGGCTTGATGCATTAACTGTCGAATTCAACTCTCAAAGTTACACACCAACATGTTGTTTCAAATGATCAGAAAAATATTACGATCATCTAACACGCAACTGTTCAGTTGATCAGAAGTACACAACAGCGCGTTCAGAAGGTAAAATCGCAACAGTTACTGAGCTGTTGCGCCTTCTGAACGTGCCCATTCGCATAAAACCAATTGAAACACAAAAACTTGATTTTGTATTTATTTCTTTAAATATTTATTTGAAATCAAACAACCATCAAAGTTAACTCCAAATGTTCAATGTGGACGATTGTGTTTTACACAAAGTTTTTTTTTTATTTAACAAGTTAAATGGGGCCAATTTGAACGTAATATTGTTCATACTAATTGTTAAACATATTCATAGTCGAAATTAAGTCCATTCTAAAGTTATTTGAAGCTTTTTTGACAGAAATTCTGTTGGAAATTACGTCTAAAACCTGTAACTAAAGTGTCGACTTTATTTTGACTATGAGTTCGCCGCATTGTTTTATAGACGATATCATATAAAATAGCAATCATTCTTTTCTAAACTTGAAATTTATATTAGGTTTGTTCCACAGACCCAAACAGCCCAGAAAGCGTTCCTCACACAAGAAAAATGGGTAATAGAGAGCGAATAGGTTTCACTTTTAAATGTCTTCTTCTTTGCGAAACAGCCCGGACTTTTTTCCGGGCACAAATGTGCAAAGGGCATTTTGAAATAACAGCTGTTGTTGTTTAAATCCGAAAGCAAATTTTATAAAACACATAATTGGAAAATACCACAGAATTTCCAGAAAATGTATTTATTTGGTAATTTGATTAGCCATATGAGATAAACACACGTAAAATCATTGTTTAGAGCTGATTTGTTGATTCCGTCCGAAAAAGGACGCGTGAAAACAAACTTACGGAAAAAGACGCTTTAAAAAACTTCGGCGAAGAAAAACGCGAACACAGATTCAACATCATTCCGAAAAAGCTCTTTGGGGAATTCGTATACTGTTACACTCGAAACAAAGTTTACCGGGAAAATAAGTTTATGCGTCTTTCTTCGTCTTTCCTTGCCGTCACCTATGTTAATAGTCTTTCTTCGCCGAAGTTTTTTTACGCGTCTTTTTTCGCGGTCAACTTTTGAGCTCGCGTTTTTATTCCTATCTAGGGACGATATGTATGTATGTGTTAAGAGGCAAACATTTGGATAAGTCTGTACAGTAAAATGAATTGCTATACGCAGTTAACTTGTTTTTATTGTACTAGCTGTGCTTAGCTTTACTTAATAGGTTGTACTCGTATTGAGCAGGCAAAATTATCCAGCAGCAAAAATTCTGAGAATTTAGCAGCATTCGCTCTCGAAGGGACAAAATATGCACAGAAGTACGAGAACGCGAAATTTGCAAAAACTTGCAAATTGCAACCTTCGAAACAGCTGATCACTTCCACAGTTGCCACTGATGGTTCATTTGGCAATTTATTTTCTGCTTGGTACATTTTCCCCCGATTTGGTGTTTTATACAATAGAATAATTTTGGACAAGAAAACCCTTTTAAAATACAAATTAATTATATCGGAATGAATAAGTTACTTTTCTCATAATTATTTGTGATATAACATGGTGACGCATTCAAAAATAAGAGAATCACCTCCAAACATCCATCATTGATCCAAAAAAATTGTATAGATATAGTTACAAATGTAGCTTTAAAATTATAAAATTTTCATTTCAACAACAACCTACCAAAACCGACAACTTCAGCAAAAGGCATTTCAGCATGCTGAATTTAATCTATTTTGGTATATTTAAAGGAAAATTATTGTACAAACGAAAAATATCATACGGCAACCATAGTCAGCACGCACTAAAGTAAACAAACTGGAGATTAATAGTAAATTAACGAAAAATAAACTCAACAATCATTGTGCCTAAGAAATTTACTCACTTCTTCGATGTATACTAGCATTAATAACAAAATTTGCAATAAATAACTCAAAAAGGACATATATTTTGTTTATTTACAAACATGTGTTTGTGATCAGCTACTTTTCTTACTTGCAATTTTTCGCTGGTAAAAATTTTTCCAGCAGAAATTTCCAGCTCTCTATCATATTTTGCTCTCTCAATTTCCCGTACTTTGCAAGTTTTTTGCGTACGCGAACGCAAAACCAGTAAAAGTTTTCTAAAACTTTTAATAGTTTGGGTACAAGTACACTCCTAATGTTTAGTTATCTATATTCTTAATAAATTTGACATTGAAAAAAATAGTAAAAACTCAAAAAAAATCTTGGTACGTTGTGGTTGGTTATGGTAGCATTGTTGCCACTATTGGTATTTTCTTACCAAATCTGGTCGTTTCTTTTTCATTTGGTAGGTTGGTAGGCAAAGTAAGATTTTGGTCGGATAATTGAATTAAGTTTTTAAATTCTTAATTATAAAAAAATATATCATTTCCCATATAAATATTTGCCAATTGTACCTTTTAAACATTTGCCAATCCTGCCTTTAAAAAATAAGAAGATACTTGGTTTGGCCACTGATGGAGCCAATGTTATGGCTAGAGACTTGGGCGGACTGAAAACATTGCTGCATAGCGAAGAAACCGATTTATTGTATATAAAGTGCACATGCCATTCGCTTCACCTTTGCTCAAGGTACGCTTGCGAAAAATTGCCGAAAAGCATTGAGACACTGTGCCGCAACATATAAATTTTATTTTCCAACAGTTCAAAGAGGATACATGAACTGAAGGAATTTCAGGACTACTATCCGGTAAAACCCCACAGAATCTTAGGTATATCTCAACCACGATGGCTTTCACTAGAAAACGTTGTGTTAAGATTAGTTGAGCAATGGAATAGTTTGAAATATTATTTTATTTCCTGCTTTAACGGTATGCCATCTGCAGACCTGGCAGAAGGAATGTATTGCAAAACCAAAGGCTATTTTTTATTTCTATCGTATATATTCCCCATTAGTAACAATCTTAAGAAAAGAGTTCCAAGCTGAAAGCTCTCGTTCTCCATACTTATATGTCAAAGCATATTATATCATATTATCTCCTAATTTTGAGTAACTTTTCTAAAAAAGATGCGATCAGTAACAATATAAATATTGCTTTTAAAAATGAAAATAATCATATTGAAATATCTGACATATTTGTTGGAACGAAAGCTGAGAAGTTTAAGAAAAGTAATGTCAATTGTTCTGGAATCCTTGAAGCTAAAACCAATATAATAAAGGTTTACATAGAGTTTTTGGACCAAATAAATTTAAGATATGATTTCAAGCGTGAAGATATAAAACTTTTACAAATAATAACACCAGCTAAGGTAGTTTCTAAATTTACCTCTTTTGTTAAAGTTTCCCCATCTCATAGATTGCGATCCTGATATAATAACCACGCAGTGGAATTTACTGACACGAGCTTGATACTTCCAGCGATTGCGAAAAAGTTGTGTCTATTAAAAATGGATTGAATGAAAATAGCTTCATGCATCTCGCCAATTTTGTTTTTATTATAATTTCATTACCATTTAGCTCTGCAGCTGCAGAACGCAAATTTTCAACGCTTTCTTTGATAAAAATATTCTCCAAACCTTGCAAAGCCATTGCACGTAGCACGGATTGCATGGAATGCATAACTTGCAAATACACAACAACAAAATACATGGGAAAGAACATTTCTTATCGCTACGAAATATGCAACGTCTAAGCCCATGTATATATTTTGCAAAATAGCATAGCAAGATAAATGCGACCCTGTGATAGTTGTTTGTTGTTGGAATTGCTACATATTTCTCTCATTCCTCTCATCTCGCTCACTTCATTTTGTTTGCTGTCTCTTATTATTGTATTTGATATATAATTTCGCTGCTTGCTACCCATGCATGCTACCAGTTTGCAATGGTGCGCCCTTCTTGTTAAACTTCCACGACACTACTGACATTCAATCATTACTTTTAACGAATACGAAAGAGAGGCGAAAAGTGTGGTAAGTTTACAAAGGGAAATAACAATGACGTTTTAAAACTATCAGTGTTGAGCATTGTTACAAATTTTTTTTATACCAAATGATTACACTGGACCACAAATTTCAACTTTTTCTCTTTACCAGAAACGCCGTCACCCCCTGATTCCGAAAATCAAGGTTATTTTTAATTCTATGGTACCGTTTTTGAGATATTTGCAATTTACCGTTTTTGCAAAAAAAAAAAAATTGGGTCCACTTTATCATATATATCTCAAGAACGAATTAAGCAATTCCAAAACGGTTTGAAGCTTTTAAAAGGTAATAAAAGTTTCTATAAACTGTGCATACAACACGTTTTGCTAGGCCCTGTAGATTCAAAGATAACGAACAATCATTACCGATTTTTTCAATTTTTTTTGTAAAAATATAAAAAAAAATTGTACTTTGCGGGGAAGGATCTCGAAAACCTTTTATTTTTTTGCAGATTTTTTTTTCTCCCTAAGCTCTGTTGTATTACAAAAAAAATAAGCTATCACCGAAGAAAATCGATGCAAAACTACGTAAGTTATAAGCGATCAAATAAAAATACCCAGGTTGCGCAACTTCAATGTATGTACCTATACATACATACATATATTAAAGGTATAAAGTGCAAGTGAGATATTATCCGGATAAACGAATAACACCATAACAATGATAACACTTTTTCTTTAAATAAATCAAATAGTACTTTTAATACTCGAATTGTATTATAGTAGGTAGAGTGGTTGCATCGAAAGGAAGAGTGGTTGGGTTCGAAACCTGCTGTAGGCATGTAGTTATAAACATGTATTTCCGTCAGTTATGGGTAAGTATGCAGGTAGATTTTCAAAATTATAAGACACAGAAAATTTCTAAAGCCTACATCTAAAACAGGTAGTATTTTCTTCAAGTATTTTGGAATAGAGCCTAAAAATGCTGAAAAACCATGGACACCGAACACTTTGTGTACATCGTGTCGAGTAGAATTGATTCAGTGGGAATCAGGACAACAAACAAAATTTGATACACCAATGATATGGAGAGAACCTACTTGCCATTCAATAGAGTGTTATATTTGTCAAACAAAAGTACTTGGCGTTGGAAGATCAAGAGGAGTAACCTATGCTAGCGTACCTACAGTGACATTACCAGTACTACATTCAACGGCAGTTGCGGATCCAGTTCCATTGTCAACAGTAACATCTGAGTGCGGGGGATCAAGTTGTACTGAATTTCGCATGGAAAACGAAAGAAACGTTCTGTCACAAGCACAACTTAATGATTGGATAAGAGATTTGGAACTATCCAAGGAAAAGGCCGAGATCCACACTTCTCGTATGCAACAATTTAAATTTGTGTCATCCGATGTTAAGGTGACATATAGTAGAACTCGTCACGAACCATTTTCCAAACACTATACCAAGAAAGACAGTATATGCTACTGCAACGACATCCCTGGTTTATTCAAAGAGTTTGGTCAAACATATGATTCAAAAGAGTGGCGATTGTTCATAGACGGCAATAAACTGAGTTTGAAGGCTGTATTATTGCATATTGGTAACAAAAAGCCTTCTATCCCGATTGCACATGCAGTAAATACAAAGGAAACCTACGAGGAAATGCAAAAAATACTCAAATTTATCAAATATGAAGAGCATGATTGGAAAATATGTTCTGATCTCAAAGTCGTTGCAATGCTATGCGGTCTACAAAGTGGCTACACCAAGCACTGCTGCTTCCTCTGCAAGTGGGATAGCCGAGCTCGTAAGGACCACTACATCAGAAAGGATTGGCCGGAAAGAGTCGAGTTTTCCGTTGGTGTGGATAACATCAAATACACCCCTCTTGTCAAGAAAGAGAAAATCATACTTCCACCCTTACACATCAAGCTCGGTCTCATTAAAAACTTTGTTAAGGCTTTGGACAAAGAAGGCGAAGCATTCGACTATTTGAAAACAGTTTTTCCAGATATTTCTCAAGCCAAGATAAAGGAAGGTATTTTTGTTGGACCACAAATAAGAAAGTTGATCAACAATAATCAATTCAAAGGACTACTCTCATCAGTTGAGGCAGCAGCGTGGGAATCCTTTGAAAAGGTCGTTGCTTCTTTTCTCGGTAGACACAAAAGCCCTAACTACGAGCAGATAGTGAACGACCTAATCAATAATTATGCGAAAATGGGCGTAAATATGTCTTTAAAAATTCACTTTCTCCACTCACATTTGAGCTTTTTTCCGGCAAATCTTGGCGACGAAAGTGATGAACATGGCGAAAGGTTTCATCAGCAAATGAAATTAATTGAGAATCGATATCAAGGATTCTGGGACGTCGCAATGATGGGTGATTACTGCTGGTTTCTCATAAGAGAAACCGATCCTAAACTGAATAAGCGTCAAAGTAGAACACATAATTATTTCGACAACATAGTAAAATCAAATTAAGATAAAGATTGTTAGAATATAGTATAAACATAAATAAATTTAAAAAAAAACTTAAATATATGGGTAATTTCATTCATAAATTGAACTTTTAACTCAATAGAAACAGAGCATAGCTAGATATTTCACTCTTCTTTATACCATACATACGTTTTGAGGTATACGTTGAAATTGCGCAACCTGGGTATTTTTATTTGATCGCTTATAACTTACGTAGTTTTGCATCGATTTTCTTCGATGATACCTTATTTTTTTTGTAATATAACAGAGCTTAGGGAGAAAAAAAAATCTGCAAAAAAATAAAAGGTTTTCGAGATCCTTCCCCGCAAAGTACAATTTTTTTTATATTTTTACAAAAAAAAATTGAAAAAATCGGTAATGATTGTTCGTTATCTTTGAATCTACAGGGCCTAGCAAAAAGTGTTGTATGCACAGCTTATAGAAAATTTTATTACCTTTTAAAAGCTTCAAACCGTTTTGGAATTACTTAATTCGTTCTTGAGATATATATGATTAAGTGGACCCATTTTTTTTTTTTTTGCAAAAACGGTAAATTGCAAATATCTCAAAAACGGTACCATAAAATTAAAAATAACCTTGATTTTCGGAATCAGGGGGTGATTTTACATACGAATTTCATAACGGCGTCTCTGGTAAATTTTGGCCGTCGACCAGTGTTATCAGCGATGTGCATTTATTACACCCCCCACCCCGTGAATCAACCTGATTCACCACCATCGATATCGAGAATAGCAAGTTTAGAAGTTGGTCGGCGAAGAACTCCAGTCTCCGTCCTGACGTCGGCCCGCCTTACTTCACCATCGGGAACTTTATAAACTCGTACTACCAAACCACGGCACCACTGACGTCGTGGCACATCGGCATCGCAGATGAAAACAAGGTCACCGTCCTGCAACGGCGTTGTTCTTGCACACCATTTAACGCGACGGGTTAGGATTGGCAAGTATCCAACGTTTCCAGAATCTCTGTCGCAGCTGTCGCGTGATTCGCCACTGCTTGCGCAATGTACGAGTCTTCTCTTCCACCTCGCTCAAAGTCGATGTTTTAGCAGCATTGCTGGATCCTAACAGGAAATGGTTTGGTGTGAGCGGCTCCTTCTGGTCAGCCGACATTGCTATGTGTGTTAAAGGACGGGAATTAACGATGTTTTCTGCCTCGATGATGGCGCTTTGTAAAGTTTGCTCACGAGCCGCTGCCTCCTTCAACATGTGGTACAGCGCACGCTTCACGCATCTAACCATTCGCTCCCAAATGCCACCTTCCGAAGGATTATTTGGCCAATTAAATATCCACTCGACCCCTTTATTTGCTAGTTCACTTTGTACCCTCTCACAGTCGAAGACATCGTCGAAACGCTTACGAAGTTTTTCCCATTATCGCTGCGAATTCTGACCGGGGTTTCGCGACGGTTGATAAAATTCCTTATCGCCAAAAGCCATGAGTCCGTCGAAAAGTCGTGCGCTACTTCTAAGTGTATGGCGCGCACTGTTATCCATGTAAAGAGCGCACCCATCGTTTTCAGTGCGCCGGCCAATTGTGACCTTCAGCGGACCGAAGTAGTCGAGACCAGTGTAAGTAAACGGTCTGAAAAACGGCGTCAATCGGTCGACTGCAAGCGGTGCCATAATTGGCGTAACTGGTTTAGAACGAGCCAACTTACATATCTGGCAATTTGCGATCACGCCTCGTAGAACCTGTCTCAGCTTAGTAACCCAGAATTTTTTTCTTATTTCACCGATGGTTGCTTCAGTATTTTGGTGCTTCATACGCTGATGGTAATAGGCGACAATGAGCACAGTAACTCGATGGCGTGTTGGCATAATAATCGGATGAATCGCTTTAAATGGAAGATGACTTGCGGCTTCGATTCATGACTTCATCGCCATCCAAAACGGTAAAAGATCTCGAATCGTGCTAACATTAGGCAGCATATGTTTCTCGCGTAGGCTGTGTATTTCTGAGGCGTAGAAAGCGGCTTTAGCTTGACGGCATAATAGCTTCACTGCCGAATCTAGCTCTCAACTATTTAGACCAAAATTTTCATTTGCATATAATCTTCGGCGAGCCCGGTTCGTAAAAATAGCTAAATGTATGGAGCTAGCGGCAATCACTTCAGCCATCTCTGCTTTAGAAACGTAGGCCCTGTAAACCAACGTGCTGACTGGGCTAAGTCTATGTCTTGAGTCCGCCGAGTTGCTTCGTCTGCCACATCGCCAAGTTTTTGGCTCGGTCATAGCAAGTATCTCAGCTATCCTATGTGCTACAAAGGGTTTATATCGGCGTTTAGAGGATTTGATCCAGCTGATAACACTTGAGGAATCGCTCCAGAAAATGCAAGAGTGAACAGCAACGTTGTGTTCCTGGAGGATCATATGAGCCACACGAGTACCAAGAACAGCTGCTTGTAACTCAAGCCTTGGTATTGTTGTTGCCCTTGTGGGCTCGCATTTTGTTTTTGCGCATACGAAAGCAGTTCTGATACCATAGCTCGTTGTGTATCTCTAATAGCACACAGCGGCATATGCCTCCTCGCTGGCATCTACAAAGGTGTCCCGCTGTAGCTGCTTTGTGTCATGGCCGGGAAAATAGTGACAATAAGAACTTGTGCTGCCCTTCTTACCTCACCTTGCCATCTTCTCCATGAGTTGCTTATTTCTTCAAGGAAACGATGTAATAATGGTTTATCTCCAATCGTAATCTGACATAAAAATCCCAAAGAATGAAATATGACATAATATAACTGAGGAACTCTCTTTTTGTGGGCGATCGACATCCCTGAATAACTTCTTTATCAACACGCGGAAACTTTAGTTCGTACCTGAATGTGTCATCTTGCGGTTGCCAAATCAGGCCCAGCACTTTTCCGGATACTAAATTAGATGAACCAAAGTGGCTGCTCTTAATACCGTTGTCACCATTTTCTCGAAGCGCTTTAGCTAAGTCGGGTAAATTTGACATGAAACCACGCATCTGAAACCCAGTGGTTTTGTGAATTTCGCGTACCTGTCTAGAAACTCGAATCGCCTCCTCGACTGATGCAAAACTGTCAACCAAATCGTCAACATAATGGTGCTTGACTATAGCTTCTATCGCACGTGGAAAGGATTTCGCAGCATCAGGTTCACCTTTGCGAGGACCTATCTTTAAGCCGAATCAAAACTTGATGGAACATATCTTTCATGTAGTCACAAACTGCAACCGCTCCCATGCGAAAATTAAAGAGAATATTTACCAAAAGCTGATAGTCTTGTGGCCCTTTTAGCAAACAGGAATTTAGAGCGATGCCATCGATACATGCAGCTGCGTCGAAGACCAGTCGTATTTTACCTGGTTTGTTGGGGTTTACGACAGCGAAATGTGGCAGATACCATAACCTTGGATGAGCCGTGTTAACCTCCGCATATTAACCTTTCGAGCGTAGTTGCTGCTGATGTACCTTTGCATAATACTTTTGTAGGCGGCGGCAAAGGTTGCTTCTGTCTTCATCTTTCGCTCGATTCCGAATAATCTTCTTTTTGCCATTTCGTAACTATCTGACAATTGAATATCGTCGCTACTCCATAAAAGTCCCGTTTGGTACCTACCATTCACTCGCGTTATCGTTTTTTCCAATATGTCTTAGGCTGGTATATCTGCTTTTCCTTTCACGTGTGGCGCAGCTCTCACTCCAAAATTTTCGACACCAAAATGACGCTGAATTAAATCGTGCAGATGTTGATCGCAAACCGTCCCAACATGCAGACACATTGCCACCGGTGAGCTGTCTTCGCCTATTGGTCCGAAAACTACCCATCTTAATTCTGTATTAGCTGCGAAGGGACCCCGATGGGAAAGCTGGTTTAGAAGGCATTCCTAGGTGACAATTATCTAACCCTATTAATAGCTTAGGCGTCGCATTTGTGTAAGGCCTAGGCATGTTCGGAAGATTTTGAGCGATTTTCATAAAGTCGCAACTGCTAAAAGCTTAAACAGACGGCAGCGTTGATCCGGATTACCTCGGACTTAATCCGGATCAACTGCAGTTAATTCCCGAGTTGATCCGGATCAACGCTACCGTCTGTTTATGCTTTAAGACTTTGTGTTTACTGGAAACAGCGAAAACACGGCGTAAAGAAATTAAGCAAACGTCAAGCTGTGAGGTTGCAATTTATTGTGCTCTGATTTTGGCTTTCTACTTACTAAGTTCATTGTGCTAATTCTGTGTTAAAGTAGTGATAAGAAGTGCTTATGAGCATCAGAGTGTGAAATAATTGAAGCTAAGTGAAAGTTATTGGTTTTATATTAAAGTAAATTTAATTAAATTTCACTAGCATACATTTTAATTTTGCCGAGTCATTTGTTGCTATCATTGTTGTTGTATCCTTTGTAGTTAACTGAATTCATTTTGTTTTTGCACATTTGTTCTACTCTTTTTGTTTACTTCTTCTGGTAATTCTTGTCACAGCTGTTTGCGTTGCGTTTATTAAGTGTCATAATTACAGTGATACTCAAACTGTTCGCTACATTTATTTAAAGCTATTTACATCAGCTCCTTAATTGTTATAATTTATTTTGTTTGTCTTTTATTAACGAGTGTATTACATAAATCTTTCAATATGAAGTGCGATCTTGATACTTGCCAAATTAAAAGCGATTCTGAACGCTACTTATCGTGTTGGCTGTGTAATGGTATTTACCATCTGAAATGTGCTGGTTTGACGGGAAGAATTCTGGACGCTATTAATGATGGCAAGGGCCTTCGCTGGTCTTGCGTAAAGTGCAGGTACTGACAGAAAAATTTAAGCATTATGAAAATATCTTCAAATCATTCAAATGCTTAGATACCTTGCAATCTGTTAGGGATATCCGTGTGTCTAAACGTAAGCGTCCTCCAGCATCAGAATCCTCAGCCTCAAAAGACCGTGTAACGAAATCTGCTTCGGATAATAAGGAGCCTGAAGTATCTTCCCCCATTGAAGTGGTGGCATCATCTTCAAAGCCTCCACCGCCTTCCCTATCCTCAACTACTAACGCAGTAACTCAACCCCCTCCGCCGGTAGTCCAGTCTGATATGAGGAAATTAGCCAAAGAAGTCAATCTTTGTTTCTAGATTTTCGAGAGACACTACCGAAGACGATATAAAGCTTTATATCTTATCAAAAATTACAACTGTCGACTTAAGCATCAGAAAATTTAATTTTAATTACGAAAGAAATATTGCTTCATTTAAAATTGACGTAAATTTAGATAATTTTAATGCGCTGCTTAGTAGTTATTTTTGGCCCCCCGGAGCTTTCGTTCGTTAATTCGAATATAGGCCCAAAAAAGTAAATAACTTAGCTAATATTCCCCGTCATAATACTGAATCAAAAAACTAATTATTAAATCTGCTTTAAGTATTTATTACCAAAATGTAAGAGGCTTAAATACTAAATTAACGAACTTATACTTTAAAGGCCTTGAATGTAATTATAATATTCTTTCTTTTACTGAAACTTGGCTGAAACCTCACATTTTCAATTCAACGAATCTTCCAAATAATTATCATATCTATAGACAAGATAGGGAGGACAGAATCGGCGGTGGCGTACTCTTCGCTGTAGACTCCTCAATACCATCTGAAGAAGTTAGTCTTCCACACATTGATTCAGTAGAGTTCAAATGCATTCGTGTACAGGCTGGAAAAGGGTATATTTACTTAGCTCTATGCTATATCCCTCCCCGATCTGACACATTGGTGTATTCACGACTCATCTCTTTACTGAAATCAGTTAATTTACTGACTAAACCCTCTGATTCAATGATTGTGTCGGGTGATTTTAATTTACCAAGCATATCATGGAACATCATTGACAATGATATCATACCTTTCGCGTCTAGAGCGTACAACAACGTATTTTTAGAGGAGATGGCTGAACTGCCTAACTCAGGTTAATGTACTTCACAATAAGTTTGGTAAAGTATTAGATCTTGTTTATGTTGATGATGCATCTAAGTCCGTTGTAAATAAGTGTGATCCACTAGTTTTGCCCGAAGATGGCTACCACCCTGCTATGGAGGTATCTTACGAAGTTATAAGTGATGGTCAAAATTGCAGTACCCAAGCATACGAACCAAATATTCGCTTTGATTTTTCGAAAGCCAACTTTAAAATGCTTAACAAAGAACTGTCTAAATTGTCGTGGCCTGCATTTAAATAAAATATTGAACAAAGCGTTGCACTGTTTAACTTTACTTTACATAAATTATTTGAAAAGCATGTGCCTAAACGCATGTATGTTCCTGAAGAGCAAACACAGTTATGGTTCACTAAAGAATTGAGAATTTTGAAAAACAGAAAGTCGCGTTATTTTAGATTGCACAAAAAAACCGGTTTACACTCATACTATGTAAAATACTCACTTTTGCGTCATAAGTTTTTTGAATTAAACAAAAAGTGTTATAAAGCTTACTTGTGTAAAATCAAACGACGTATAATATATAACCCCAAATCATTTTATGACTTCGTAAACTCCAAGCGAAATGTACGTGGGTTTCCTTCCGCCATGAAGTATCAAACTACCGTCTCTAGTGATAATCAAACAATTTCTAACATGTTCGCTCAGTTTTTTAAATCCAATTATTCCATTAACTCACATGCTAACATTGACTATCCTTTTAAACTATGTCCAATGAACTCAATGAATATCCCAGTAATATCTCCCGATGATGTAGTAGTTTATCTGAAATCCTTAAAGCAGTCCTTCAGTTATGGTCCTGACCAGATCCCTACTTGTATTCTTATAAATTGTTCTGATTATCTCTATGAGCCGTTAACAGCGTTATTTAATTTATCTCTTAAAGAGGGCGTTTTTCCAACTATATGGAAGGAATCGTTTATAACCCCGTTACATAAAAGCGGTAGCAGATCTTCAGTGGAGAACTACCGGGGAATAGCTAAGCTTTCTGCAATTCCTAAATTATTTGAAGCAATTATAACAAATCAGTTGACGCATTCTATCTCCTCTAGCATTTCATATAGTCAACATGGATTTTGCAAGGGCAAATCAACTTCTACAAATTTACTAGAATTAACATCCTATATCTCAAAAGCATTTAGTGAAAGCAAATCTGTTGATGTTATATATACTGATTTTAGTAAAGCATTTGACAAAGTGTGCCACTCGTTGCTCATCTACAAACTTGATCTTCTTGGTCTTCCACCTAATTTTCTACGTTGGATCTCTTCATACCTCTATGATAGATCACAAAGGGTAATGTTTAAAAATACTATCTCTGACGCCATTGATGTTACTTCAGGAGTCCCTCAAGGTAGCCACCTAGGCCCGGTTCTGTTCTTGCTTTTTATAAACGATATTTCTACAGATATACAATTTTACAAAATTTTAATGTATGCAGATAATGTAAAGCTTTATAAATCGTACGTTTCAATTAAAGAAAGGTCTTTGCTACAATCAGACTAAGACAGCATGCCTTACTGGTGTCAAGTAAATCTTATGCCTCCAAGGGCCAATTTCAAATGAATATTTAAATGGCATTTAAGTTTAATTGTGGATTGTTGTTTAAATGCCATTTAACTTTCGTTGGGTTTCAGATCAACTTTGTTTAAATATGCCAAACAATTGGCAGCACTGCTGCTTGTTCCTTGAAATTGTTATTCCTTTCGCTTGTTTGTTTACATTTTGTGCTGAACAGCTGATTGTTTTTTCGTGGGATTTGGTGGGATTGATTAAACAACCCACCAATCAATCTTGGTTGTGTGGTACAAACACAGCGTTGCATATCCCATATTTAAGTATCCAATATTGGCCATTTAAGTGCAGATTCAATGTATGATCTGAAAATGAATAGTGGAAGTTAATAAACAATCTCTACTTAAATAGGCCATCTGAAATCGGGCATAAATCTTAAGAAATTTAAAGTAATGAGCTTCTCGCGAAGAGCTGTTCATCCCGCTCCTTATACAGTAGGTAACCATAACCTGGAACAGGTATACAATTTTGTAGACCTTGGTATCACAATGGATCCTAAGCTTAATTTTAATCTTCATATTAATGTGACAGTCAACAAGGCTAAAGGTGTACTTGCATTTGTGAAACGAAGGTCAAAAGAATTTTGTGACCCTTATATCACTAAAACCCTGTTTATAACATTAGTTAGGCCAATTCTGGAATACGGTTCGGTGGTTTGGAATCCAAGGTATCAAATTTACTCAGACAAGATAGAATCAATTCAAAAACAAGTCCTACTTTTTGCTTTAAGAAATTTCCGTTGGGATTCTCAATCTAACCTTCCACCTTATACGAGCCGATTAAAACTTATTAATCTTCCTACACTTTCCAGCCGCAGGCAAATGCTTGGTACAATTTTTATAGTTAAATTACTAACAGGCTCAATTTCAAGTCCGCTTCTTCTTGGCGAAGTTAGCCTTAATGTTCCCTCCCGGGTATCGAGACACTTTTGCCCCCTATTTCTGAAAGCCTGTAAAACTTATTTTGAATTGCACGACCCACTCTGTTGCTTATGCCAGGATTTTAACTCTCATTCCAGCACGTTTGATATATCAGATCCGCTATTCAGCATTAAGAAATCGATACTGTCCTCTCTCAATAAATGACTCATTAAAATAAAGACATAAAATCGGCTGATGAATTTAGTTCTGTAGCTGGACAGTTTTAGATCTCGACACTTAACAAACTCCTGCCAATCTGACTCGGCGCAAAAATTAAAAATACTGGTTCCGTACGGCATGCGGACTGCGCCCCTCGTGCGGATGGGCGGGAATGGAGGGTAAAAACCGTTGGGATATTATTAAAAACTATGCTTCCTACCTAAGCCTTTTCCACTAATTCTAAAGTTTACTACCCTCGCTGATTCTTGTGTGGATCTACCTCCAAACCATTGAATATTAAGTTCGCGTTGTTCACCTTGTATGCCTAACTCATTAACGATATCCTTATCTACCATCGTTATGGAAGAGCCTTCATCCAGCACGGCAAACGTATTAATTGGTTTTCCTTGACCATAAATAGTTACAGGAACCACGCGAAATAGATGCTTTTCAGAATTGCTTGATGATAGTGTGCAATTCAGAACAGGTAGCACGATGTTTGACGAACCTTTAGTACGCATGACCGGTTGATGAGCAGACTACACGATTGCGACACTCGTATGATGAGTGACCATTCCTGATACGTGGCATGCGAGACACTTTTTACACGTGTACATTTTATGTAAGCCCCGGCAAATAACACAGTTGGTTGTAGTTTGACACTTCATGTTTTCTATGTTACTATTTTCAACCCAAGGCGCATCAATTACAGGTGATAGCGATAGAAGCTATGCTTCTTCTTATGAGCACGCTTGTGTCAAATCATCGTCTGATTTGTTTTGTTTACATATCCGTGTATACATACCCATATACGTAAATATATACCCTGCAAACAAATGCTCCCGAAATCTTTAAGAGTATCGGAAATTTGTTACGATTATTTTAGGAATCTTTAAAGAAAAACATATGAAGCGGTTGACAAGAACTGTAAAGAAATTTCTGTACGATTTCTTAAAGAAAATTCTTAAACAAAATTGTGAAACCTTTCAGAATTCTATGAAATCCTGGTATGCAGGGTATACATATACATACGAATATGAATAGATAAAGAAGATGTTGATGACACAAGGCGTTCATACCAACGGTAAATGTTGTTTTTGTACGATTGCTACAACCTGTAGTTATTGAATCATGTTTTCAACCGTATGTAAAACTACTCGTCGACGGCTTTCGCAATCTTGCAGTGTACAAACTATATTGGCAACTTCGGTCAACCAATTGCTAAAGTCAGCTACGGTAGGATAAGGCTTTATCGTTGAAGAATATTTTGCCCAATCCATTTTCTCACTCATTGGAGGCTTACCGATTAACTCGTCTAAAAGAGTAGGATTTGCTAAATGTTGGAAACCATTTACTAACTGCGAGAACGTAGCCAGATTTTTAGATTTCGAAATGGTATCAATTTATCAATAGCAGATTCAGAAATTAGAGCGATTTCTTTTATTTGACGTAATTGGCTACGGATTAATAATTCCGGTCGCCCAAACCGAAGCTTAAGTTGCTCCGTCACTGCGCTGACATTGTCGGGATGTTTAAGAAGAGACTTCACCACTTCTCTTGCTTCACCTCGCAAACTCTTTAACAAACGTTGGTTATTCTCTAGGTTAGTGTAGCCATAAGCTTTGGTAGATTGATAAAAAAACATTCGAGAAAATGGCCAGTCCTCAGGGCAACCACTAAATTCCGGCACTTGCATACGAGCTGATGCATGAACTTTTCGAGGCACTGAAAACCCAGCGGCCATGTTTGGCAATTGGGATGGTGGAGTTCCGTTCAGATATGAACTTTGGCAAGTTGTTGTGTTCGGTGTTTGACCAGTCGACGCGTTTGAAAAACTTTTATTTGCATAATGTGAGAGGGGAGCGCGTGAATTTATAATAGGGGGAGTCTGTATACTCGAAGAGATATTGCTTAGTGAAGCATATGGAGAAAATCGTAAATGTTCTACGCGATTTTGTATATTACCGCCCTACTCATGGCAATGTGAGTAGCGGTGTGTGTACAGCTGGGAGCAGTTAAGCAAACAGTGGCGTCGCTACTTTGACGCTACCGTTGAGGCGCAAGGCTTCTTAACAACGTTTTCTTTCGAGGCAGGATTTTGACCGTTTTTTCCCAGGTTGGATGAAGAACTCGATGCTGGCATTGTGATTTGCTGGGCTAAGCGTGGACTTCTTCTCAGGGGTGTTCTTAGCATTCATTTTGGTCACTTCTTGCTGCTAAATTCGTTTTCTCTCCGCTCCAATAACATACAATCAAAAAACACAAGTAGCGGTTTGCTACATTACAAAAACAAAACAAAACAAAGACAAAGCAAATTGCGGCTGGCGGCGGCAGCGCTGTTACAAAAGGTCCGCTGGCTGCAGTTCCGTTAGTCTCAAAACTGCTCGCTGGCTGTGACCGAAGTGCGAAATAAAAAATTGTAGTATCGTAAGGATGGTTCCGTGCGCAGAAGTGGAACACTTTTGACTGACATTCACCTGGGAGTGGCCAGAAGCGATTTTTGTGCGTACGGTTCAAACCGCAGCTCACAACGTCCGGATATTTATATCCACGTATCCTCTGGGTAGCAACCAAACACCCGTTTGGGAGCGAGCTAAAGTGAGAAGGCGTAAAACTTCGCGTACGCTGGGTTTGGGTCCCGCCACGTTAAAATCCCGCCCAATGAAAAAGAACAAACAGCCTCGGATGAGACCCCCTTTTTCTGATGACAACCACGGCAAATTATAAAGGACTATGATTTAAGGGTATGCATCTGGAATATCCGGACCCTTAATGGGGAAGGTGCCTCCGCCCGGCTGGTTGATGTCCTCGGGAAGACAAAGGCTGACATCACCGCCATCCAAGAAATGCGATGGACGGGGCAAGGAAAAGTAAGCGTGAAGCCTTGCGACGTCTACTACAGTTGCCACGTAAAGGAGCGCAAATTCGGTGTTGGATTCGTGGTAGGAGAGAGACTCCGGCGCCGAGTACTGGCGTTCACCCCGGTGGACGAACGTCTAGCCACAATCCGCATCAAAGCTAGATTCTTCAACATCTCGCTCATCTGCGCCCATGCCCCGACGGAAGAGAAGGATGAGGCGTCCAAGGATCTCTTCTATGAGCGCTTGGAACGTACATATGAGCGCTGCCCCCGACACGATGTCAAAATCGTGCTTGGCGATTTTAATGCCAAGGTGGGCAAGGAAGGGATCTTTGGCGCCACTGTCGGAAAATTCAGCTTCCACGACGAAACGTCCGATAACGGACTGAGGCTGATCGACTTCGCCGGGGCCCGAAACATGGTAATATGTAGTACTAGGTTCCAGCATAAGAACATCCACCAAGCTACTT
This sequence comes from Rhagoletis pomonella, assembly GCF_013731165.1. Lineage (NCBI taxonomy): Eukaryota > Metazoa > Arthropoda > Insecta > Diptera > Tephritidae > Rhagoletis > Rhagoletis pomonella. The sequence goes on from NW_023458557.1 coordinate 36,501,257, forward strand.
GGCTGTCTCGTGTCGAAAAACGAGAAACCAAATCGGTCATGTTGTGGTAGACGGCCTATTTATTCGCCACTCGACTCACACACCTGCTCTCTGAGAGCACTCTTCAACAATCCGACATACGCGAGCAGTGGAACCACGTTTCCCGATCATTAAGTACCGCCGCCGAAGAAGTATTTGGATTTCAGCGAGCCCGAAAGAAGAACTGGTGCGATGACGAATGTAAAGAAGCCGTAGAGAAAAAATACGCCGCCTATAGGGCCACGCTGCGATCGGGCGCAACGCAAGCCGTGTGGAACCGTTACAGGGAACTGAAGAAGGAAGCGAGACGTATTTGCCGCAGTAAGAAAAGGGAGACCGAAATACGTGAGTGCGAAGAGCTTGAGAAGGACAGGACAGAACGCCCGAAAATTCTACCAGAGGGTTAGGCGACTTACGGAAGGTTTCAAGACTGGGGCGAACTCCTGTAAGAACAACAATGGCGACCTAGTGACCGATGTCTAGAATATACTTAAATTGTGGAGGGAGCACTTTTGCAACCTACTGAATTGTAGCAGCGCTGAATGTAGTGAAGAAGACGAACCCGAGTCCCCAGTCGATGATGATGGAGTAGCTGTCCCACCGCCTGACTATGACGAGGTAGGAATTGCGATTACGCGGCTGAAAAACAACAACGCTGCTGGAGCTGACGGCCTGCCAGCCGAGCTATTCATGTACGGCGGCGAGGAGCTGATGACGTGCATGCATCAGCTCGTATGCAAAATATGGTTAGACGAACGCATGCCCGACGACTGGAATTTAAGTGTGCTCTGCCCAATCCACAAGAAAGGCGACCCCGCCATACGCGCCAACTACCGCGGAATCAGCCTTCTAAGCATAGGTTATAAGGTCTTATCGAGTGTATTGTGCGAAAGACTGACGCCCACCGTCAACGAACTGATTGGACCTTATCAGTGTGGCCCTAGGCCTGGAAAATCCACCATAGATCAGGTATTCACAATATGCCAAATCTTGGAGAAGACCCGCGAGAATAGGATCGACACACACCATCTATTTGTTGATTTCAAATCCGCTTTCGACAGCACGAACAGAAGTTGTCTTTATGCCGCGATGTCTGAATTTGGTATCCCCGCGAAGCTAATACGGCTGTGTAAAATGACGTTGAGCAATACCACCAGATCCGTCAGAATAGGGAAGGACTTCTCCGAGCCGTTTGATACCAAACGAGGTTTCAGACAAGGGGACTCGCTTTCGTGTTATTTCTTTAATCTGATGTTGGAGAAGATAATCAGAACCGCAGAACTGAACCGCTGAGGCACAATACGCTACAAGAGCGTACAATTGCTGGCGTATACCGACGACATCGATATTATCGGTAAAAACAAGGGCTACGTCTGTTCTGCCTTCTCGGGATTGGATAGAGAAGCAAAGCGAATGGGTCTGGTGGTGAACGAGGACAAAACGAAGTATCTCCTGTCATCACACAAACAGTCAGAGCATACGCGTCTTGGCACCCACGTCACTGTTGAAGTTCTGAACACATTGAAAACGACGAGCTACCGACCACAGCTTCCAATTTGTCATCTTTATTATCTAAGCGCTTTGTCGATGGCGACATGATTTCTTTGAACGCGGCAGCGACATCATGAATTTGTATGAGTTTGACATAAAAGAAGAGGAAGAACCTTATCTGTCGCCAGAAAAATAGAAATAGATCTAATCTGGCCACAACCACAGCCGTCGCGTAGCCCGGTCGTCGCCAAAATAATTATCTACATTAGAGGACGTGTTAAAATAATTTGACAGCTGTGGTTTGTAGCTCGTCGTTTTCATTGTGTTCGGGCTATGACAGTTACAAGTTTGAAAAAGTAGACGACTTTGCTTATTTGGGAACCAGCATTAACACCAATAATAATGTCAGACTTGAAATCCAACGGAGAATCTCTCTTGCCAACAAGTGCTACTTTGGGTTGAGTAGGAAATTGAGAAGTAAAGTCCTCTCCCGTCGTACAAAGATCACACTCTATAAGTCACTCACCATGCCTGTGCTGGTGTATGGCGCGGAGGCATGGACAATGAAAGCATCTGATGAGGCAGCTCTTGGAGTTTTCGAGAGAAAGATTCTGCGAAAGATTTACGGACCTTTACGCGTTGGTGATGGCGAATATCGCAGACGATTTAACGATGAGCTATATGAGCTTTACAACGATATAGACATAGTGCAGCGAATTAAAATTCAGCGGCTCCGCTGGCTTGGCCATGTCGTTCCAATGGACAGAAACGCTCTGAAAATATTCAACGCGGGCCGCGATGACTAGGCTAACTTAGCTTACCTACCTGGCTTATACCTACCTGGCTTATATAAAAGGTTTGCTCAAAAAACAGTTTTCTCGCTCCCTCTTGACAAAATCGGCTCCCTTAGCAAGGCACTGTGTGTGGGTTCGTGTGTGTGTGCAAATCTTTTTTAAGGGAGCTAAGGGAGTGTCAAAACTCGAATGTCACTAATGAGCAAACCTTTAATTATTGAATCATGATATTTTATCATATTTAATACGCCATACGGATTTATTGTTAATTGGCTGACCAAAATAAAATAAGCATGGAAGTAAATGGTTGGTAATGAAAAGAAATTGAAGAAAAAGTATTTTGGTTTTGTATTTGTGCAGCAAAACTGTAAACAAAGGATGTAAGAAATGTCAACGAAAACACCAACAGGCGGTATGAACAGCCTTCAGCCCACAATCCCAAAACACGTTTTCAAGGTGTTTTCGTTCTCGGTCAGAACATTGTATAAGCCAGGTAGGTAAGCTAAGTTAGCCTAGTTAGTTTCTAAGTTATGGTTTTAGTTCGGTTTCTGGTATTTAAAATATTTCTTTTTATCTTCTGTCCTCTCGTTTCTTTTTGTTCATATAGCGTTTCGTTTCCATTTTATATCATCTCACTTTTATTTAATTATTTATAATTTTATTGTATTATGATTGTGGCCATTTCTTTATTATAATTTAGTATTTTATTTAAAATTATCTTAGCTGACCTTTTATTAAGGTGTTACTTTATGTTATTTTATTTATACATTATTTTCCGTTTTATTTATTTGAGATTGATACTTATTGAGGATTATGTTATTTAAAATATATCTTATTTTATTTAGTTGATTTATTTTATTTCTATTTTAGGTCATTGGATTTTGTTGATTTTTATTTAATTTAATGTTAGTTAGTTTAATTTAATTTCACTTTAATTTAATTTAATCTAATTTTATTTAAGCTTTTATTATTATTTTTTTTCTATTTAATCTAAGTTAATCAATCCTAACTTTTATTTCCGTATATACCTATACATGCACACATGCATATACATGCTTACACGTATTCACCCATATATATACATATACAGATAAGGATAAGAAAAAAAATCTTTTTGTTGTATTATTAAATTCCTTTTTTCTCTATAATTTTAAGCTTACTTTTAATTTCTTTTTTTTTGCAAATTTCTATTTTTAAAGATTTTGGTGTTTCTTCCTTTTCTTTATTTATAATTAGGTTGGTTCAAGTAATTTTGCTCTATGTCCTCTTTTTATGGCTTTTCAAAACCCTATCTCTTTTATTCCCTATTTATTTGTATATCCATATATGTATATATATATATGTGAGTATAAACTGGTATACGCACGTGCATGTATATGCATATATGTATATTTATATGGGTATATTTACAAATTGGTTTTTTTTCAATAAATTTACTTTTACTTTAGTTTGAGTTCATCTAATTTTGTTTACTCAATACATCACTTATTCTTTGAGTTTCTTATGCACCTATATATATATTTTTTTCCCTTCAGTCTATCCGATTCAAATCTTATAATCTTATTTGTTTTTGTTAAATGGTGTAGTTATCCTGATTTACGGTTGATTTAAATTTTACTTTGAAAATTTCCCTTACTCATTACATTGTTAGTATTGTAAATATGTATGTTTTTATTTTCTCTGTAAACTTGCTGTTTAATAATCCTGCAAGTAAGTATGTATGTATGTCAGGTATACATACATATATACCTAGACATATACCTATGCATATATTTCCTATCTATTCAACTGTATGTGTGGGTTTATTTTATGGCCCGAAAAGACTCACCCTCCGATGCAGCAGGCCTTAGTAGGGTGGCACTGCTGTTGTTGTAACTGGTGGTTGTTAGTGTTGTAGCTGGTTGGTGTTGTTGCTGTCGCCGGTTTGCGGTACGTGGATGCCGCGCTGTCGCGGTTAAGGCCGCGCTCTGGCGGTGCTGCTGCTGTTGTTGGTGCGCTACTCCGGCACGCGGATATCGCGCTGTCGTGGTTAAGGTCGCGCTCGGGCGGTGCTGCTGCTACTGCCGCGCGGCGGTGCGATTATGATAGCGCTCTTATTGTTAGTGGTTAGCAGTACTGGATACGGCGATGCGGCGGTGAAGACCGCGCTCTGGCGGTACTGTTGCTCTTGTCGCTGGTTTGCGGTACGTGGATGCCGCGCTGTCGCGGTTAAGGCTGCGCTCTGGCGGTGCTGCTGCTGCTGTTATTGGTGCGCTACTCCGGCACACGGATATCGCGCTGTCGTGGTTAAGGTCGCGCTCGGGCGCTACTGTTGCTCTTGTCGCTGGTTGGCAGCACTGGATACCGCGATGCGGCGGTGAAGACCACGCTCTGGCGGTGCTGCTGCTACTGCCGCGCTGCGGTGCGGTTATAGCCGCGCTCTGGTTGTTGTTGGTGCCGCTACTCCGGCAATTGAATACCGCGCGGTGGCGGTGAAGACCGCGCTCTGGCGCTACTGTTGCCCTTGCCGCTGGTTGGCGGCACTGGATACCACGATGCGGCGGTGAAGACCGCACTCTGGCGGTGCTGCTGCTATCGCCGCGCGGCGGTGCGATTATGACCGCGCTGTTGTTGTTGGTGGTTAGCGGTTTCGTATTACTGCGCTATGCCCCCAGATCGTTGATTGTTGCTTAGAGGTTGCTTGGGTTGCCACCCAGGAACTCGCTTCAGAGCTCCTCACATGTATTGTGTTTAAATCTGTGAAAAACAGATAGAATAATTCTCTAGAAATAGATATCTATGTTGTTAAGGCATTCCTGGTGTATCAAAAGTGACAAGGCAAAAAAAAAGAAAGTGGTAAATTATTACAAAAATACGTACATGTGGAGAAGTCACATCAAGATATCTATTTCTTAACGTGTGGATCAAATAAGGTTCCCTTATAAGAAAAATTTACAAATATGCACATCAAACCATTAGCGTTCATTTTACTTACGAACTATGTGTTGTAGCAAAACTGTAAACAAAAGATGTAAGAAATGTCAACGAAAACCCCAACAGTCGGTGTGAACAGCTTTCATCCCACAATCCCAAAACTCGTTTTCAAAGTGTTTTCGTTGTCGGTCAGAACATTGTATTACAGAGGGTCAATTCCCGTTCTGCGTTATCGTAAAGTGAAGTGAAAAGTATAAAATTAACACCGAAATAAATGCGGTGTAAAAGTGTTATTTTTATCACTTCGCAATAACGCAGAACGAGAATTTACCCTCAGGCCAACCTAATATTACCGGCGTGAATTTTTCTACGCACGCACGCAAGTTTTTCACATTATTAAATTTTGCGTGCGTGATTTTTCAGAGTTGCATTTCTGCCAAATTTCAGAAGTTGAGCAAAATTTGAGCATAAATGCGGAGTCGCTTCGATTCTCAAATTAAAAAAAAACAACATATGGGGATCGATAGAGATCATTGAGGTCAGTATAACAGTATATTTTTTTTTCTTGCGGAAACAACAACTACAAAAGTTATTAAGGGTCAAAGTTCAAATTTTTTAAATCAAAATTTCTTAGAACGAATGTATGGATTTTAAAAGTTCTCAATCGATAGGAAATTTAGTTCCCTTTAATTTGATATACATACATACTTTATATATGCCTTGTTTAGTTTTCACATAAATCTAATTAATGTAAGCAGAAAGGAATTCCGCTTCTCTTCTGCGGCAACACAGAAAGGAAAATTCTACTTAGGGAGGATTATATTTATATAAAATTAAAGGGAATAAAATTTCCTATCAAATGAGATCAAAATTTTTAAAATCCATGCATTCGTTTTCAAAAAAATGTTGATGTAAAGAATTGTTTAATTTGAACTTTAACTTTTAATAACTTCTGTAGTTGTTGTTTCCACAAAAAATAAATATACCGTTATGTTCAGCTCGGTCATCTCTATCGACCCAATATTTATTTTTTTATTTGAAAATCGGAGCTATTCTGCATTTGTTCCAAAATTTTAATTCATAGTCGCGCCAAAATGTCAAATGAGCACAAACGTCAAATCGAAATGTCACGCAACACAAATCTTGTAATTTGAGTTAGCTTTTTACGCACGCCGGTCAATTTCGGTTGGTCCCATACCAGTTGTATGTGCATGAGAAATTTTTGACAGTAAACTGCCGGCTTGCGTGAATATTAGGTTGGCCTGTTAGGGTTTACACCGGACAATACTGTCATGACAATAGCAATACACGCACACTTTTTCACTAATACATGCATACTTTTCCATTGGAACAATTTTGACAACTAATACGTATATCTTTATTGTCTTGACAGCATTGTCCAATGTAAACGCGGCGTTACTGACAACACAGATAGCCTGTTCCCGTACTTCACGGTTTGCAGGATTTGCAAGTTTTATAGAAACAGCTGTTTTCGCCTTTAATAAACCTTATGTGAACGTGGCGTACGGGAACGACTTTCTGAGCGTTTTTGACATCTGCCTAAAAATGAAAACAAACAAAGAAAACGAAAAAAGCGCGGTGATTGAATGCGATTATATTGGTATTTATTATAAAATAAAAAAGTTAAACTTGATGACAATTAGCAAAAAAAGTTCATAAAACATGGTTTTAATGATTGAGCTTGTTTTACAATCGCATATTATCGGCACCGGTCGATTTTTCAATGCCAACGTTCTGACCACAAATGTGCACCCACTTTTCACGCAAATTTACGCCTCTTGGCAAATCAAACGCATCAGACGCACAAACTTGTTCCAATCACAAAGCACTTCATATTATATCATAAATTTGTAATAAATGAAAATTTATAATTAAAATCGCTGCAGAAAACACATAAAATCGCTCAAATATCACCACGAAGAGGTAGAAGACGATGTAAACAGAACCAAAAACGCTACGAAAACTTTTTTCTTAAAATCGATTACAAATACAACGATGGCGGATTTCGTGATCTGTAGTCGTTGGTTCATGCTGCAAATCGTAGACGTTCTGGAACGCACTAATACGGAATTTACATGAGGCGATTTTTCAGGCGATTTTTAGTTGAAACCAACAATCGCCTGGTGTAAACGGCCTTTCAGCTAATCCCTTTCAATGAAGTTGGTCGGCTGCCTACTTTCGTTCAACTTTTGGTTCAACTAATCGTCTGTGAAAGTTGAATCATGTAAATTCCCTATCAGCCCAATTCTGAATATTCCCGAGGATTTCATTTCTCGCGGATTTTACTTTTCTCGAGAATAAAACCCTCCTATTCGAAATTGCCAGGGAGCAGCATTTTCTCCGAAAATTTGGGAACAGGAAATTCGAACTTTCGAAGAGCCGTTTGACAGTTATTTTGACAGCTCAACTCCCGCATTTTAATTTGCGTGTTTAACACATAAAAGTTGTTTCACATAAAAGAGTATTTCAGATTAAAGTTGTTAATAAATTAGTGCGCGGAAATTTCAAATCTGTGTTTTAAATTAAAGCTCAATCTTTTAACTTGAAGGATTTTAATTTAGATCGCGCGTTTTCTTGTAATAACCGAAATAAGTGGGCAAATAGGATAAGAGTACCCTTTGCTAAGTCCAGTTGCCACTGTGAATTTTGGAAGCCACATTATTAATAAACTAGTGCTCCGGAAATTAAAATAATAGGGCCTGTGGCAATCAGTAACTTTTTTCTCCGTGGTGGGACGGGGTGAAAACATTTGCTACGGTGTAGTACAATTAAATTGAATTTTTCTGTGCCAAATGCAAAGTAAAATTTTGACAGTTGAAAAACCAAACAAACGCTCGTGCGAAAGCTTTATTTTTGTGTGTTGCTGAAATTCTTAAAATTTATATTTATTTTATAATTTGCAAGTAACGTAAGCTTTTTTTATGCTGTTTCAGCTTTCATTTTCATGTTCACTACATGGTTATAAGCTGTCAAAATTTTACCTAGCCCCATGAGCTAGGTAAAATTTTGACGTTCGTATTCACCACGAGAAGTGTCAAATTTTTACTTTAATCCGTCAAAATTTTCTATTTTCTATCAATTGGCACAGGGCCTTAGTGCTAAATTAAAACTTAGGGCCGGTTGCTCAAAGCCCGGTTGACACTAATCCCCGGTTAAACATCGTTATCGACGTTACCGAAACCTTGTTATATGCATGGAGTCGAAAACGTCGATAAAGATGTTAACCAATGATTAGTGTCAACCAGGCTTTGAGCAACCGGCCCTTAGGGCCGGTTGTTCAATGTCTGGTTATCACTACTTTCCGGTTAAACATCATTATCGACGATTTCGACATCATGCATATAACATGTGATCGATATAGCAGTCGTTGTATCTAACCGGAGCTACTACCTCCGATTTGTGCTAATCAGACATTGAACAACCGGCCCTTAGTCTTTCGAATTTCGATACCTACTTATATCGATAATTTTTCATCCTTTTATATGCAACATAGCGAAAGTAATTTTCAGGGTTATCTGTGACATACCTTTTGCGACACCTGAGTGGAAGGTCGACCTATCTCGGCAACCAGTTCGAAAACGCCCTATCGCAGAAAACTTTTCCAGAAACCTTATTTCAGAATTCGGTCCAAAAACGCCCTATCTCAGTTGTCGATTCAAAACGCCCTATAACAAATATTTTCAATATATTTTCAGTAGCACTAGAAGTAATACGATTACTTATATGGTAGACAGACGGAGAAAATTAATTTGAATCAATAAGCATATATGTAAATTAAAATTTTACCCTTACAGACGGCAGTAATGCGAATATACCAGCCGCAGGGTCGTGGGTTCGAGTCCCACGGCCAGTATACTTTTTTTATTTCCATTTCATTATTTTTTTTTAAGTTCTATATTTTTTTTACGTTACTTTCAGTTAGTTGTTGTTGAATTTTCAACAAAATTCATCCCTAAAAATTTAAATTAACTAATAGTAAAATAAGAAATGTGATATAAAATAAAGCAAATGAAAATAAAATAAAGTAAAATTAAATAACTCGACTGCTTCGTTTGCTTACTTGTACAAAAGACAACAACTGGCCGTTTTTACCAGTGTTGTCATCGAAAATTCCCCGGATCCGAGTTAATTCCCAAAAATTTCGTGCATTTGTTCGGCTGCTTATGCTCATTTTAAAGAGGCAAATGCATGAGTTAAAGCAAATTAAGGCTGGTTATGCAAATAATCGAGCCCGTTTGTCTACCGTATTAGACAAAAAATTCAACCTTTGAAAGGTTCCCACAAAACTTTACGGCTACAAAGCATTGCTTGCACTTTGCTGTGGTATTACTAAAGCTGAAATTAGTCGAGAACGCAGAACGTATACTTAAACGCAGTCTGTATACGCAGAATTTTGTCGATTACTGGAGCCCTCAGTGTTGCATACTACAATGTTGCCACTCATCAATGTATTTTCATAAACTTACCCTTTCAACTACAATTTTTCGTGCTATTATAGATCGTAGCTAAATATAAACTACTTAGTTTTCAACAAAAACCTTATTCAATAGTAAATTTCAAATATTTTAAACATATTTTGAATAGGAACTTACATCTTTTTTACCATCTGTAAAACTGACGAATTGGCAACCATCTAAAGAAGGAGAAATCAGCTGACACGGAAAAATCTAAATTCCGCAGATTTCTGCGCTACGGGCTACAACTACAGAAAAATTCTGCGGTGTTGAGTTTTCATTTACATGGCGCTTTGGTAAGACAGACAGCGTTGCCATAAGTGAAGATTTATCTTCAAAATGAAGATTTCCTTGGATCTTTTTTGTTATAAATCTTCGAATGAAGATTTTTCAGATATCCAAAAATTGCACTGAAAAAATCTTCAAAATGAAGATTTTTATATTGACAAAAAGACTTCGGTACTTCAGGTACTTCATTTGAACTACTCTTTCAATTGCATTGGTTTTTATCTTCAGACTAGAATGGCTTAAAGTATTATGGTTTACAACGTTGTGGTTCTTGTGGAATATCATATACTTAGTTTTATCAATATTAAGTTTTAGCTTTCTGATGCACAGCCATTTATATAAATTACACTGGACCACAAATTTCAACTTTTTCTCTTTACCAGAAACGCCGTTATGAAATTCTTATGTAAAATCACCCCCTGATTCCGAAAATCAAGGTTATTTTTAATTCTATGGTACCGTTTTTGAGATATTTGCAATTTACCGTTTTTGCAAAAAAAAAAAAAATTGGGTCCACTATATCATATATATCTCAAGAACGAATTAAGCAATTCCAAAACGGTTTGAAGCTTTTAAAAGGTAATAAAATTTTCTATAAACTGTGCATACAACACTTTTTGCTAGGCCCTGTAGATTCAAAGATAACGAACAATCATTACCGATTTTTTCAATTTTTTTTGTAAAAATATAAAAAAAATTGTACTTTGCGGGGAAGGATCTCGAAAACCTTTTATTTTTTTGCAGATTTTTTTTTCTCCCTAAGCTCTGTTGTATTACAAAAAAATAAGCTATCATCGAAGAAAATCGATGCAAAACTACGTAAGTTATAAGCGATCAAATAAAAATACCCAGGTTGCGCAACTTCAATGTATGTACCTATACATACATACATATATTAAAGGTATAAAGTGCAAGTGAGATATTATCCGGATAAACGAATAACACCATAACAATGATAACACTTTTTCTTTAAATAAATCAAATAGTACTTTTAATACTCGAATTGTATTGTAGTAGGTAGAGTGGTTGCATCGAAAGGAAGAGTGGTTGGGTTCGAAACCTGCTGTAGGCATGTAGTTATAAACATGTATTTCCGTCAGTTATGGGTAAGTATGCAGGTAGATTTTCAAAATTATAAGACACAGAAAATTTCTAAAGCCTACATCTAAAACAGGTAGTATTTTCTTTTCCCGGCTTGTTATAAAAAGGAACCTTTTTTTATTCTTGTTCCGAGTATAAATATGAGTTAATGCGCTTTGAAACTTCATAACATCTTCAAGGCTCGCCGGAGATAGTTCAGTTCATAAGTCTAATTTCAAAACCGTGATTTATTAAAAAAAATAAAATGAGTAAAAGGACGCGAGAATTTGAGTGTAATAAGGATCCAGATATGTTCTGTTTCATGTGTGGCCAATATACTATCATAAGGCGACGACGAGTGTTCTCAGATCATATCAAAACTTTATACTCCAAGTATTTTGGAATTGAGCCTAAAAATGCTGAAAAACCATGGACACCGAACACTTTGTGTACATCGTGTCGAGTAGAATTGATTCAGTGGGAATCAGGACAACAAACAAAATTTGATACACCAATGATATGGAGAGAACCTACTTGCCATTCAATAGAGTGTTATATTTGTCAAACAAAAGTACTTGGCGTTGGAAGATCAAGAGGAGTAACCTATGCTAGCGTACCTACAGTGACATTACCAGTACTACATTCAACGGCAGTTGCGGATCCAGTTCCATTGTCAACAGTAACATCTGAGTGCGGGGGATCAAGTTGTACTGAATTTCGCATGGAAAACGAAAGAAACGTTCTGTCACAAGCACAACTTAATGATTGGATAAGAGATTTGGAACTATCCAAGGAAAAGGCCGAGATCCACACTTCTCGTATGCAACAATTTAAATTTGTGTCATCCGATGTTAAGGTGACATATAGTAGAACTCGTCACGAACCATTTTCCAAACACTATACCAAGAAAGACAGTATATGCTACTGCAACGACATCCCTGGTTTATTCAAAGAGTTTGGTCAAACATATGATTCAAAAGAGTGGCGATTGTTCATAGACGGCAATAAACTGAGTTTGAAGGCTGTATTATTGCATATTGGTAACAAAAAGCCTTCTATCCCGATTGCACATGCAGTAAATACAAAGGAAACCTACGAGGAAATGCAAAAAATACTCAAATTTATCAAACATGAAGAGCATGATTGGAAAAGATGTTCTGATCTCAAAGTCGTTGCAATGCTATGCGGTCTACAAAGTGGCTACACCAAGCACTGCTGCTTCCTCTGCAAGTGGGATAGCCGAGCTCGTAAGGACCACTACGTCAGAAAGGATTGGCCGGAAAGAGTCGAGTTTACCGTTGGTGTGGATAACATCAAATACACCCCTCTTGTCAAGAAAGAGAAAATCATACTTCCACCCTTACACATCAAGCTCGGTCTCATTAAAAACTTTGTTAAGGCTTTGGACAAAGAAGGCGAAGCATTCGACTATTTGAAAACAGTTTTTCCAGATATTTCTCAAGCCAAGATAAAGGAAGGTATTTTTGTTGGACCACAAATAAGAAAGTTGATCAACAATAATCAATTCAAAGGACTACTCTCATCAGTTGAGGCAGCAGCGTGGGAATCCTTTGAAAAGGTCGTTGCTTCTTTTCTCGGTAGACACAAAAGCCCTTACTACGAGCAGATAGTGAACGACCTAATCAATAATTATGCGAAAATGGGCGTAAATATGTCTTTAAAAATTCACTTTCTCCACTCACATTTGAGCTTTTTTCCGGCAAATCTTGGCGACGAAAGTGATGAACATGGCGAAAGGTTTCATCAGCAAATGAAATTAATTGAGAATCGATATCAAGGATTCTGGGACGTCGCAATGATGGGTGATTACTGCTGGTTTCTCATAAGAGAAACCGATCCTAAACTGAATAAGCGTCAAAGTAGAACACATAATTATTTCGACAACATAGTAAAATCAAATTAAGATAAAGATTGTTAGAATATAGTATAAACATAAATAAATTTAAAAAAAAAGTTAAAAATATGGGTAATTTCATTCATAAATTGAACTTTTAACTCAATAGAAACAGCATAGCTAGATATTTCACTCTTCTTTATACCATACATACGTTTTGAGGTATACGTTGAAATTGCGCAACCTGGGTATTTTTATTTGATCGCTTATAACTTACGTAGTTTTGCATCGATTTTCTTCGATGATACCTTATTTTTTTTGTAATATAACAGAGCTTAGGGAGAAAAAAAATCTGCAAAAAAATAAAAGGTTTTCGAGATCCTTCCCCGCAAAGTACAATTTTTTTTATATTTTTACAAAAAAAATTGAAAAAATCGGTAATGATTGTTCGTTATCTTTGAATCTACAGGGCCTAGCAAAAGTGTTGTATGCACAGCTTATAGAAAATTTTATTACCTTTTAAAAGCTTCAAACCGTTTTGGAATTGCTTAATTCGTTCTTGAGATATATATGATTAAGTGAACCCAATTTTTTTTTTTTTGCAAAAACGGTAAATTGCAAATATCTCAAAAACGGTACCATAAAATTAGAAATAACCTTGATTTTCGGAATCAGGGGGTGATTTTACATACCAATTTCATAACGGCGTCTCTGGTAAATTTTGGCCGTCGACCAGTGTTATTTAAGTCTTCTTGTATTTTCAAAACAGCACAATCTACATTTTTGTCGCTAATGCTAACTAAAGCATCATCCGCGAAAAGACTTATTTTACAATGTCTCAAACAAGTTTTTATATCATTGATATAAATTATAAACAATATCGGAGCAAGTACTGAGCCTTGCGGCAGCCCAATGTTAACATCAACAACCGATGAAACTGCGTCTCCAATTACCGTCCTCTGCTTTCTGTTACTCAGGTAACTATGAAACCATTCCAAAGCTTTTCCCTTAATCCCTATTTTATCCATTATCTTTAGCAATTCATTTCGATCGATTGTTTCAAACGCCCTCTTTAAGTCTAAGAAGCAAGATACTACTACCTTTTTATCAGCAACAGCCCCTTTCCACTCTGCAATTACCATGTTCAATGCTGTTTCGCAGGAGTGGCTTTTCCTGAAGCCTGATTGTTCTGGTATGATTATATTATGATTGTCTAGGTAGGTTACTAGTTGTTTTTTCACCACTGTTTCCATAATTTTTTCGTCAATGGGTAGGGTATTAATTGGGCGCAGCTCGTCAGGTTTCATTGTATTTTTCACTTTTGCCACTGGTATTATTGTGGATATCTTCCAGCAGCTCGGGACAATGCCACTATCAAACGATTCGTTTATAATGTCCTTATATACGTGAGCAATGTACATCATAGAGTCCTTGATAACACCCTCTGACAATAGATTTTTACCGCCATATTTGTTTTTAAATGATTTTGTGATGTTCATTATATCTTCTAACTCAATACTGGTGGGCTCAAATGTTGCTATCGAGTTGGTTGTTTCACTTTCATCAACAGGTTCAATTGTTTCAATACTATCATTGATTTGGATTATGCTCTGAACAAAATAACAATTTAAGACATTAGCTATATCGTTGCTATTTTCTAGACATTCACCGTTAAATACAATTTTTTTAATATGCTCTTTATTGTCTGCAAGTTCCACCGCATCTTTCAAACATTTCCACATGGATTTCATATTCCCTTTATTAATAATCACTTGATCTTCCATGTATTTCTTCTTTTTAAGTATTATAGTTTTTTTATATAATTTTTTAACGGCATTATAATCATCCCAATGACCTGAGCTAATCGCATTTTTATATAATTCAAATTTTCTATTATGTAGTACTGTTAGTTCACGATCGTACCACTTATTTCGCAATTGTATATTGATCCTCTTCTCGTATGTCAATGTTTGCATGGCTTCAGACAAGATATCATTCAAAGCCTGAACCCTATTTTCTATTACTATATTAGATATAGAACTTATATCACATATCCGCAGCAGATTTATCAGGTTCTCCGCGCTGTAGTTCTCCCAACAGACGGCATTAGCATATTTTCTCATTCTGCAATATTTTGTAGTGGGTATTTGAAAGCAGATTGTCTCATGATCAGATATTTTATATTCGCTAGCACATTCAATTTTGATTTGGTCATTATTGGCAAATAGTAGGTCGATTTTTGTAGCTGAGTGCTCCGTTACTCTCGTGTTAAAATCAATTCTTTGTATCATGGCCATTTGTGCAAACACACCTGTAAGTTGGTTAGAGTACGTGGATGGTATATTCATGTTTATATTAAAGTCGCCAATAATTAGATTATTATCCGAATCTTTAAGGTGCTCCGTGACGATCTCATTTAAATATTTAACAAAATCTGCATCGCTGCTACTAGGTGAGTGATAGATTACTCCAAATTGCCACTTAAGTGCGCATTTTTTAATTTTTATAATAATACACCACATATTCATGTCGAAAGACTTATTGCACACAATGTTAAATTCTACTTGTTCATGTATATAAAATAACACACCACCCGTGTGCCTACTGTGTGAATCACAACGGATTAATTTATATGTAGAGATATTTAACTCGGAGTCCATTATATTATCTGTTGTACAAGTTTCGGAGCACACTACTAAGGCTGGTTTTTTAACTTCGATAAGACGTTCGAGTTCCACTTTATTTGATACAATACTATTAATATTAAGATATATGCACTGCAGGATACAGCCTTTCTTATTGCGTGTAGTATACGCTTTAGTTTTCCGTGACATAGTCACACTATATTTGGTTTGTTGCTAGTATCCCATATGTTTTTTCCTTACATTCAGCTTCTGCTGATATACAGGGCACAATCTGTCCATAGTATCGTGGTTTATATCTAGTCCCATATTCAGATCTTTGTTTGCTCTAATGCAGTTGATACATTTATTAATCGCTGTCACATTGCATTCTTTGGAAATATGTGCACCATGACATTTAGTGCACACTTCCGTTGCTCCACAGTCTTTAGCTTTATGATTGAAGCCTTTACACTTAAAACAACGCAAAACCTGCACTGCATCGTATACTTTGCATCGTTCCCATCCTACATTATGCCTTTCCTCAGCTAATATCTTCGCAAACACTTTGACATCCAATTCTAGAACTGCATTATAGTAAGTATTTCCATTTTTATTTACTTGGTATAACTGTGTAATTTTTATGTCGGTTTGGCTCAAGCAATTATTTTGGCTTTTAATTCTTTGAGCAAGCTCCTCAATCTCATATTTGTAACTTATTCCGGTTATCAGAACAGATGGGTTAATTTTTTTAGGGATCCTCACCTCATAATTATTTCCAATATTATTTTCAATTGCATTTCTTATTTTTTCTCTCTCTGCATTATTTGCACTTTCTACGATTACCACTCCATCTTGTCCACCCACTATGTTCATAATTTGTAACTCTTTGGGATCAACTTTTGAGTTAAGATCCTTTTTAGTTTTTTCAACTTCCTGTTTGGTACTTGGCTTAATTATTAGAGGAACAACATTTCTTAGCTCTGGCAACTCTTCTTTTTTTGATTTGGCACTTTTTGCTGCGTTGGCATATGAAACTCTGGCATCCACATTTGTATTTTTCTTTATTTCTGCACACATTTTCTCATTTACTTTAGTTATTGCTTCAACCATTTTCTTGTTATCTTCTTTGTTGTTTTCAATCTCCTTACGTACCTGCTCGCTATTTTGTTTTATAAAATCAGCTATATCTTGGAGTTTATTTACTTCTTTAACACTTTTCTCACATGTTTCTTGAGCTTTTTTCATTGCCTTGATTCTTTCAGCAAATGCTGTTTCTACCGCCTTCAGTACTAGCTTAATTTCGTCTTCATTTTTCTTCAGAGAATTATCGAACTCGTTTCTATATTCAGCTAGCTTTTGGCCATTTTGCTTCACAACCATTTGCATGTCTTTAAGTATGTCATCAATGTTATTTATGTACTGCAAACAATCATCGCACATAAACCTAAGCTTTGGAACCTCACTCAATTTATCTATGCTGTATTGGTCCACGCCAGCGCATTTGTTTGTTAGATGGAAATATTTCCCACACACACCTTGACAACGGATTTTCGCCACTTCTGTCCGAATGGTGCCTCTGCACCTGTCACATCTTGCTTCCATCCTTCCTCACCAATTATATCGATTACTTCCTTGTACCCGTGCTTATCTTCAATTAATACACTCGTTTTTAAGCAAGATACTTTCGGAAAAACAATTTATTTAATAAATTAACAAAATTTTCGCAAGAGCATACAAAATTTACGTCTTTTCCTTTCAGGGTTGCCATCACATGTTTGAATAACGAACACTAAGAAATGGAAAAGTTTATAACAATCACGAGGAAAAGAAAAGGTAATTATGTTTAGCAAGTTTACCTGTTATATTTAGTAGTGTATATACTCAATGAAAGTATTATGAATATATTGTGAATGTGATTTCCTATTTTAGAAGAAACTTCTGCAAATACCGAAGGAGGGATTGAACGAGACGCTGCCGCTGAGGAATACGTAGAGGTAGATTTTTCATAAAAAGAAAAAATACGCTTTGTTGACTGTAGTTTTGTTTATAAAGCGATCTAAAACAAAGAGGAGATCTTTTAACGCACATTGGGGAGATGATGAAGAATTTAAGAAGTGGTTAATAACAGGAGCGCACGGCTTACCGCGTTGTAAAGTATGTGGCGTCGATCTTAAAGCATCTGGAGGAAAAAAGGATTTAACTGCGCATGCAAAGACCACCAAACATATTGAAAATTCAAATGCAGTTAATATACACAAGGGAAGCAAAGAAATTATAGAAGGCATTCCGCGAGCAACGTTTTTTGCTGAAATAAAAGTTGCGGCTTTTTGTGCAGAGCATAATATAGCCTTCACCAGCATGGATCATCTTTCACCTCTTATAAATAACACATTTTTAGAGTCGAAAGCGGCACAAAACTTCGCTTGTCGGCGTACAAAAACAACAGCTTTAATAAAAAATGTACTGGGGAAATCACAGCTGGACCACCTTCTGCAAAATATGCGTTGTAAACATTTTTCTTTGTGCGCAGATGAGTCTACGGACATATCGACCTCAAAATTATTGTGCTTAGTTGTGAAAATTGAAGAAAATGGTAATGTACAAGATTTTTTTCTGACATGTTTGAAAATCACTAAAGCCAACGCGGAAAGTATATATGACTCAATAGTTAAATTTTTTAATGAAAATAATGTTGACTATAAGAAATGGTTATTAGGCTTTGCTGCTGACGGGGCTAGTGTGATGACTGGTGGAAAACACTCAGTCGCCACATTATTAAAAAAAGATTGCCCACATCTGTTTGTTATGAAATGCACCTGCCATTCTTTAGCCTTATGTTCAAGTAAAGCATGTGCACAGCTACCTTTAGAGGTAGAAAGTACGGTTAGGGATATTTACAATTTCATAGCTAACAGTCCAAAACGAATACATATATTTTCATCTTTGCAAGAGCTTTTTGACTTAAAACCTCTAAAATTGCTGCATCCGAATCAAACCCGTAGGCTCTCTTTAGAAGCAGCAGTCGTAAGAGTACTCGATCAGTTAGATATAATTCAACTTTTTTGCCTTCACGAGGAAGTTGAAAAATTTCAGGCAACTTTAAGAATTCTTGAGAATTTACGCAAACCATTATTTAAAGTATACTTGACGTTTCTTAAGTACATTTTGAAGGAAATCAATAAACTTAACAAATTATTCCAAAGTGAGTCACCGAAAATTCATTGTCTTAACGAAGAACTAAATAATCTCTATGAAATTCTTAGATTCTTTTATATATATTGAAAATATTGACTTACTATCTCTGCGGCGTTTATATAATAACTCGGGATATATAAAGCCAGTAAATGAATTATATTTTGGAGCTGACACAGAATTGTTATTTAACGATTTGAGCTCAGCACAAAAATTAGAATTCTCACATAATGCGTTAAATTTTTATGTGGTTTTGTGTAATGAGATGCTTTGCCGATTCGATTTCACTGATAAAACCTTGAAAGGAGTGGAAATGTTGTCTCCTAAAAATGTTATAAGTAAAAAGCATTCGTCAATTATAAGTATATTTCAACACTTTCCAACTCTCAAAGTGAATAACATTCAAGATTTAGATTCTGAATGGAGAGAACTACGAACTTTTGATTTCAAAAATCGTGACTTATCTGAAGCGACAGATATAGAGACATTCTGGAAAGTAATTTTAAATTTAAAAAGAATGGATGACTCGCCTTCCTTTCCATTATTACAAAAATTAATTTGGTCTGTTTTAACAGTACCTGTATCAACGGCTAACGTCGAGAGAATATTTTCCCAAGTCAATTTAAACAAAACATCGATTAGAAACAAACTAGATGTGGAAACATTAAACGGAATTTTATATACAAAAGATTATTTAAAAAGAAACCAGATCAATTGCCACAATATGCCATTTGATATTAATTTGCTTTCATATATTAAAAACGACATATACTCTAATTGATAGATTAAGTCATTTTCTACGTGAATATGTATGCATAAGTCGGTCGTTTTCTTTTTTTTTAATATATTGTTTATTTTTACAGTATGGAAACTAATTTAAACACGTAACAATCTAGCTAGTTTAGCTCTTTTATTTTTATATATGCATACATTAGTACATATGAAATCCATACATACGTTTATACATTTGTGTCTGATAAGTATACGATTTAAATTATAAAAACTTGAAAATATACCAATATCATTTCATTTTCATGGGTTCATGGGAAGTGAAGATTTTTGGCTGTGAAGAAGATTTTGTTTTCATTAAAATCTTCAAATGAAGATTTTTTTTTGACAAAAATGAATATTTTTCGACCACTTCCTCTGGCAACACTGAAGACAGATCGTGTCAGCTGACTCGGGTTTACGTACCGGTAGGTTTACGTTCTTGACTAATTTCAGCTTAACTTGGTAAAAATATATCCATACTTTAGATTTTGGCGGTGCCATTGCTTTAAGCAATTATTTTTCATAAAAATGAAGCAATTCAGGTAGGTTCTGCAATTCACTTTCGAGAGTATTTCAATCAAACTCGCTTTGAATTCAAATTGGCAGGGGTTGAAATTCGCTCGGAAGTTAATTGCAGAACCTGCTCGATTATTTTCCATAGAAAAAATATGGCCGACAAGATATGGCTGTTGCTCAAATCGATTCGATAAAAGTACTTTTCTTTCGATGCCAAATAGGTATCGAAACAACGATTCGAGTAA
>NW_023458557.1:36521528-36549207 GCF_013731165.1 Rhagoletis pomonella
TGCTTAACGTGGTTACGAAGGACGGTGAGAATATAAGGCGAGAAAACCTAGAACCAAAAGGCAAAGGTGCATCGATATAGAAATTAAAAGTACAAGGTTTGTGGCTTTCATCCAAGTTATGTGTAGAAATGTACATGCATATGTACGAACTTGTTGCAATTGTTTAATTATTGGTTCACGTATGTATGCAGAGGTTAGCCGCAAAGAGCGTCACAATAGCCATGGAACCTCATTGCACATTTCATCCATGTGATGAAGCTGTGATTGCTACTAACGACGACGCTAGCGATTGTAAGCGATTTGCCGTTCGCTTGGGTTATTGGAAAGACGACTATATTGGATATTTTGTGCGCAATCAAGATCGAAAGGCACCTGAAATTAATCGCGGTTATTTTGCCCGAGTAAAAGGAGTTGAGATGTGTATAGAGAAGTTCCTCAAGGTAAGTGTCTAAAATCAGCTAGATTTTAATTTGAAAAGATACAGATATTAGTTGTGTTTTCGTATTCTCCAGCAAAAAATTACCAGTAACTTTCCAGTAACCAAATTTCGGAGAGTAAGCCAATATTTACTCCCAATGAGAGAAATATGCAAGAAAGTACGAAAACGCAAAACCAGCAAGAAGTTGCAAGTTTTATGAACAGCTGATTAATTTGTTATTTTCCGACGCAATTTTCTAAGAAAAATAGTATTTCCCATCTTAATATATATTTAAATAGGTTTATTTTGTCATTTGCAACTCTAAAAGCACCACAAAATTCTTTTGGTAGTGTGAATTGCATTCATTGCAGCATCATGCCATCAGCTGTTTTTCTTACTAGTAAAAATTTATCTAGTAAAAATCCAGTAAAACTTGCAAGTTTAGCTGTCATTTTTGCTCTCTCAATTCTCCCCTTTTGCTGGTTTCTTGCAAGTTTTTGCTTACGAAAACGCCTTCTACTAAAAACCAGTAAAATTAGTGCTGGATTTTACTGGATAGTGTGTACGCGAACAGAACTTTTTACATGCTTGGCCCGATTATAGCTGAAACAATACCGGCGTACAGCAAGCTTCCTCGAATTGGGCGAAGCTGTCGTTCACCGTTCGCCCAAGCGTCAGGGCTGCCAACCATACTTAGCAATGAAGTGCCATATTGAGCACAAAAAAGTGCCAAAATGTGCCAAATAGACAAAAAAAGGGTCAAAAAGGTGCCATTATTTTTAATTCTTCCCATTTAGCATTGATATTAGAAACACATTCTTAAAACAATAGTCCAATGCCGAAGTAAGATAAACCAGTTGTATACGCTATAAAAATTAGACAATTTTAGTTGAGAAAAATAAGTACACGCAAAGGATTTCACAAAAATGTATTTAAATATTACTATTTTGGAAAAGTGCCATTTTGGCACTTCGCGCCAAATTGAAAAATTAAGTGCCATTTGAAGTAAAATATGGCTCAAAATGGCACGGTTTGAGCCAAGTTTGCAGCCCTGCCCAGCGTTGCCGAAAGCTTTCTCTGAAAAATTGTGAATTTACCCATAAAAAAAGTTAAAATTTTATTTATCCCCCTATTATGAATTTTCATATGAAAGACGAAAGACGATAACGCTTGCAAGCGTGTCGTATAAATATAGATTTTGTATTATAGGCCCTTAATATCAGTTGCATTTGGCTATCGAAGATCGAAAGTGAAATTTGTATTATGCGCTATGCAAGCGTGTCGAAATTTTCGTTGAGTATCGAATTTTCTGTCAGAAAATTGTGAACAATTATGATTTTGCATTTGTTTTCTTACCTTTTGGCGGCTAGACACCAATTTGGAAAATTTTTTATTAATTTGATGCAGTTCTCCAGATGCTCCTGGCCAGTTTTCTAAGCTCTCATCCTCTGACGAATCGTTCAACCAGAACTCCGCTGTACTCATTTTTACCACGATTTTATAAACTCGCTTTCTTTTATATTTCGTTTTTGTTTGCACAAATTTGCATAAATATGTATAGGCACACTATTTATTTATTGCATCATGAACCACATTTCCTTCAACTTCAATTGTGTTTTATATAAATTCAAATTGATAAAACTCGCATAGAGGATACAGTAAGAAGGCAATTGACAGATGCTTCCAATCCTCTGGAGAAGAACTCGATAATGTAAGTAACTTAATAAGTTTTATTTGTTAATTATTAAAAACAATTCTTTAGATTCCAGAGAAACTTTCGACTTTTGTATGCTGTTACAACAACAACCGTTCCCACGACAGTCGGGTCTACGTAACCGGAACGACCCAGATAGATATATATCTGGCCAAGGACTGCCACCACTCCAGCAACACTCCCCAAAATCTCTTTGGGGAATTTGTATGCTGTTACAACAACAACAACTTTCGAAAGAAGCTGTTAAATATGTTCTAACAGAAGTAGAGAAGGAGCCAGGGATCATACCAACAGAGTGTTGCAACGAGGCGTTATTGGATTACCCCAACCTAAGGTTTCTACTGTGTTTATATGTACGCTCATATTCATTCCCATGACTCAGGTTTTACCCGACCAAGGGCTGTTGTTTCGGCGACCTAACAGCGCATAGATCGGCGATACCCTTCAATAATTTTTCGTCCATGGAGCAACTCCTTGCAGCCGGTTTGCTCCGCATCCTTCTTCTCCGGGTGGGCGTTGAGCCCAACCCCGGACCAGAAACATATTTCTGGTGTGTTTGCCAGAATCGATTCCATCCGAACACCACTTCGGTTAGGTGCAACTCATGCAACGGATGGAGTCACCCAAGAACCTGCTCTGGGCTTGGGTCTCACGGAGAGTGGGTCACAAGCTATGTGGCTCCCTGCTGCACAAGCCAACGCAAAATGCTCCCAACACTCGAAGAGCCTACACGGCTCCTAGGAGCTCCCCTGGGCAGCAGCAAACCTCCCAACGGACTCCAGAGCAAGATTGAGGAGTATTGTTGTCTTTATGGGTCGGCATGGCATATTGATAGCTGCGGTCCAAAAACGAAGTTGCAGAGCAACTCAACTCTGTTAGGTTGCGCCGCCTACAATGTGCTCCGTAAAGATCGCGAGCGGATTAGCGTTCATCATACAACACACAGTGCAGTATCGGCTTATCGAAGAAGACATCGACCCGAGGGACACCACCCTAGAATGTCAGGGCATAGCTGTCCAGTCAGGCGATGTCGAGCTCGAAATATTTAACGTCCACGATTGAGATAAATAGAGATTGTGTCGATCGCGGTACCTCTAATCCAGAGGTGGGCATTTTTTGATTTGTAATTGGGCTTCAAAATGCTGCTTGCTGCGACGTCGACACATGTATACTATCATCGTCTTCGTGCGTCTTACGATAATTGACGATTGACTGATGCTTCGCTGGTATTTCGGCAAAGCAAATCAAATCAGTTGCTGTTGAGAGTGTTCGGATGGACAAAGTTTTCTTAGTGGTAAATAAGCATGAAAAATTGTGGTACATTCCAAAACAATGTGGTACATTCAAATAAATAAATTTATAAATATGTTATATGCACTTATGGTCAGCTGATTAAGTTAAGTGACATTTTGACCAGCTTTGGCTAATTACATTTTTTGTTTATTTATTGTTTATCTTTTTTTTTGCTGACGGTGCTAGGCATTTTCTTCCATATAAAGAAATTGCCAATCATTAAAAACCAACACGATTTTTAGCGCTTGAAATTTGCACTTTTAGCTACTAAATTTTAATGGGCTATAAAACTGCATACCTAAAACTTTTCTAGAAATTCTAAATAAAAAGCCACAGCGACAGAATAAGATGCCTTTTTTTTAGAAATGATCTATCATTTTCTGATAGAGAATGATTTTCTGATAGACATTGATAATTTTCGTGTTGATGTATATTACTTTCACCAACCCTAAATTTAATAAAGAACGCTGCTTTTAATTCTAAAAGCTTCTTCGATCACCCTCTTTCACCTTTTTAAAATGACTATGACACAGTTTGTTTTGTCTTTTTAAACAAGACATAACATTGCGACTCATAACGCGAAAGCAAATCACGCATTGCGCATACCAATCCATGTTTTCTATGCAAAAAAAATGTATTTCCCATTCCTCCCGAAACATTTTATGTGTGCATTATTCGAATCTCAGTATATCCAGTAAACAAACTTAGCTATTTTTTTCACCAAGTTTGGTCCCCATAAAGGACTAGTGTTGCAAGCAACGCTTTTTCGGCAATTAGGGTGTTGTGCAGCTATTTATTGTGGTGAAAATTATTTAAGCACTGGAGAGATTTATTCACATGGAATTGGAGATAGGGCTGATAGATTTATTTTAAATAAATTGTGAATCTGCGACAATATCTTTTCAGCAGATGAATATACTTTTTAACCTTTCTCCCGAAAATTTACATACAGGCTCGAAAATATGTAAGTAACATTCAAATATCGTCGCTTGGATCGAAAATTGGCGGAAGCGTCATTTTGACAATTTGTGGTTTTTGGATATCTTCTTTAGTTTCCGAGTAATTGACTAAAATGTTTCCGGTTATTTGGTACAAATTGCGTTAGTATTGCTGTCGTACTAAACTAATCAAAATCTTTCAAATAGAGTTATCTGTTCTTCTTTAGTTTCCGACATATTCAGCTTTATCATGAGTTTCATTTTCTAGAACCGGGTCAATTTTTACTTTTCGTTTGCGTGTATTCACTACAGGTGGATGAAAAAACTGTTGGCGAAATTTGGTTCGGGCGAAACTCACGATTAGGCTGATTAGTAAAAAGTATCGTTAATTTATAAAAATTGTTATCACATTTGGGAGTATATCATTGAAACTGACTGCAAATTTTTTGACAAGTATCGTATTCGACAAAAATGTATTAAACTCATAAATGGTTGACACTAAACTAAAAAAATAAAACAATTTAAGAATTTCATGAACTAGTACATAGCATTCTCCGACACTTTGGAGAAAATCTGTAGTCTAGTTCCTGAGAAATTGCATTCCAAACTTCAATTGTGAGTTACCGAAAGTAACTTGTGACAATCTTTTATCCAGGCGACGATATAATATTTACCTAAAATATGCGTCTAAATAGATTATAATTGTCATTAATTTCGCAGTTGGAGTATATGCCAGACGAGTAACAGGTATACAAGTATACCTAAATTAGCGCTTGAGCTTGTATATTTATCTCTCTCTAACTCATTAATTCTATATACGTCAGCACCAACGCCCGACAAAGTTATGTCTGTATTTAATAATGGCCCTATGACAAAATATTCATGAAATGTATTCGTAGATTTTTATTTACTTTCATTTCATATATTAGTATTGAGATGAATGATTTTTACTAAATACCAGGAATAAATATTTAATAAAAAACTATTTCATTTAAGCTTAACCAACTTTTAGTTGCTCAGAGCTAATTTTGGAACGCTTCATGAAATATTTTCATAGACAGTAAATGCAACCCTGGGCGCATCATTAACGAGCTGAAAAACCAAACAAATAAAAAAATTCTATCTGAACCAATATTCCCAAAAATTATAAAGCAAAACAAAAGCCATTTTTCCAATTTATGCACTGTTATTTTTATTATTGCAATACAATTTCGCAGCTCTTCAAACATTTTCCACATTATGCTTTTAGGGCTAGTGGTTTCCGACCCCATTTGCTCGTTTTTTTTTCAGTTCTGAATTTAGGCTAGGCTTCATGGGAACTTACTGTGGGTGCAAACAGACCACATTTTGTAAATATGTACATATGTATACACTTCAACGGAATTGTGATATTTAATTTTGTTTTATAATGAAAAATGAATTTAATGTGCAATTTTTTAAGTTTACTAGATGTAAGACAACTTTTAATTTTCTTTATATATTGCATGCTTTAGTTTTAATTCCGTTTAAGTTAAGTTGTAAAGGTGAAAATAGGCCTCCTGGGCAACCGAGCACATTAAAAAAAAAATCGGTAACGCGCGTAAAAGCATACCTCACAAGTGGTGTGGAAAATGCAAGAACAAATATAAATGGAATAATTTTCGAAATTATGAAATGGTTATTGGTATTTCCCATCTCAAAGGGGATGATTAATTTGAACGTTATTTAAGCTGCCTTTATGTAAGCGTTTTGGCTAGTCGATATCTTAAGTAAATTTTCCAGTCGACAGAAATCGACCCGTGAAAAGGCAACTTCAGGAATTTTTTAATTTTCTTTTTTTTTTTTTTTGCTTGGGCGTCTTTTGAAGATGTGCCAAATTATATTGTCGCCTTAAATACAAAACAACAATTTCTTTAAGCCATCTTGTGCAGCAATTTGTTGATCTTATCCTCACGGCTACCGAAATCACCAACCTCAACGTAGTGATTAGCCTTCTTGCGCCAGCCTCGGGTTGATGTGTTGAGCTTGAATAGCAACAGGAAGTGGGGGGCTTTCTTGAAGTGAAGTGAATCAACGCACTGAATTTCGTGCGCTTCGCGAAATTTGCGTTCGATCACAAAGCAGAGATTGGGACACGCTTGACCATTCCACGTTTGTACATCAATTCACGAACTGATTTAAGATTTGGATAACCCCATATAGGGTTCGGCATACGTAGCATATTAATGGTTGCCTTGCTCAATTTGTTGAACACACCGTTTTAATGTGGCGAAGACAGAACTGTAAAACTACGCACTTTTTGTGCAACTTTGTTGATACCGCGGATGCGGATCACAAAAGCCAATTTGGATTTTTCAGGCCCGTCGAATTGGCCGCATTTCTTTGCCACACAGCGCTCCTCCATCTCACGGCGTCCATCACGGAGTTTTCTTGTTTGATATTTCTCAGCATGCACCAAGTTTTCACGTTTACGGAGTGCAATCACAGCAGAGCGCTTTAGTTTACGTTTGATCAGGGTAGCAATTTGCTGACCTGCTCTTGCTGAACTGCAGCTTCAACTCGGGGACAGGAGGCAGCTTCCTGGAAGGTTGTCTGCCCTTTGCTTGCGGTTTCTTACCGGCCGTGATGGCAGTCCTCTTAACTTGTTACTTAGCACGTTGAAAAGGCGAAAAAAAGTTCGCCAAATGTTTGGAGCACATCGTAAATGAGCCACTCGATATATAACATTTCTATAAACAATTTAATTAAATACTTGTTATACATAGATATGCAGCAACCATGCACTTACTTTCCCAAATTCCATCCTGCTTATCGGCATAATTTTCCAAATATGCCTGCTACTTCATTACTAATTACTCAATTTTCCAACTGCGCCTTCTTTGTTGGCTCGACATATCCTAAAAAGACATAAATTTACATTAAACAATAGAAATCGCAAAAATTAGCAAATAAAATACTCGCTTTGTTTTGTTTTGTTGTCAAATTTCTGAGAAATGTGAATTCACCACGATGCGATACAGAAAGAACAAGGACCAGGGATGTAATTTTAAGTAAACGTATTATTCAGGGGCAAGGCGCAGAGCGTTCGGGGCAGCAATATAAATTTGTATCAAATATTACATTAAACGGTGGTTCTAATACATTTTTTGATATTATTAACCAGAGTACATACATTATATGGTATTTCTTTCAAAAATTAATGTACTATATGAACTTTTTTTTCAAATATTTCTTAAGTTTCTTTCATGAGTGCTGAAAAGCAACCATGCGTGTAAGAAATTGTGTGCTACCTAAAATTTCTCATCTTTATCCCCATAAAGGACTTCACCACAGGTTTTTTACTGGATATACTGAGATTCGAATAGTTGCGCAGTGAAGTCTCAGCAGCAACTGATTTGATTTGCTTTCCCGAAGTGCTAGCAAAGCATCAGTCAATCGTCAATTATCGTAAGACGCACGAAGACAATCATATCATCCATATGTCGACCAGTGATCGGACTTAAAAAAAAATTTGTGTGGTAGAATCTGGAAAAAATGTGGTAGATTTCAAAAAAATGTAGTAGATCTTTGGTTTTGGATCAAACTTTGTACAAAAATTAAAAATATTTTGCAAGGTTTCACCAAAATTGCAAACATTTTAATTAGAATCTAAAAAAACTTAATTTTATTACAATAAAGTGCAAGATTGAAGTTGCTAAAAATTCCCTTGAGTTTTGGCAATTTTTTTCCTTGACCGTGTAGAGCAGTTCCTTCCATATCAAGATATTTTTTGAACATATTTTGCGGAGTGCTGCCAGCTTTTTTTTTATCACATCGTGATGTAGCGGACAAATGTGGCACATTCCAGAAACCGCTACTTGGGATTTGACAATTCTCAAGTAAAAGTAAACAACGCTTTAGAAACTTTAGATGCACTGAAATTTTCTAATACTTTCACAAAAATCGCCGTTTTTTAACATTTTCGCTATTAATTCTTTTTTATAAATCATATATTTTGCAATTTAGCACAATAAAACCATGTTTCCTGTCGAAAAATTGAATATTAAGAAAATTTACTATTTTACGGTTTATTTTATCCTCCAATTCTGCCTGGTTGTTGTTGTTGTAGCAGCAGTGCTCAACCCCCCAGATTTGTCATGTATCGTCGTCTTCATCCTCCGACTCTGTAAGCCTGAGGCCGAGAAAGCGGGCTGCGTCGATAGGCGCGGTCCAGAGCGCTTCTGGTGTCAGGGTCGTAGGGTTGGAGGTGCACGTGAAGAGGTGCTGGGTGTCGTGGGGACCTTGCCCACATGCAGGGCATGTGTTTGCCACTTGTGTGTTCAGCCGGGAGAGGTAGCAGTTAAGTCGGTGACACCACCCAGAACGGAGTTGTGCTAGGGTGCACCTGGTCTCTCTCGGCAGCTCTATTTCCTCTGAATCTATGGGCGGCGGTCGACCGCCCAAGACGATGTTGTCATTGCGCGTACTGAGGCTCGTTCTGACCGCATCGCTGTGTAGGCTGTTGAGCGCCGCTCTGTATGTTGCTGCGTCGAATGGATGGTCTACGTACGGCTCAATGTCTGCCTTCCAGTCGTGCAGGTGTCGTCTCACGTGTCGTGGGGGCGGTTCGTTACGAAGCAAGGCATTGTTGGGGTGATTCCCTCGGTGACAGCCTACGAGGTATTGCTTCGACAGCATGGTGTTGTGCTCTTTCACCGCCAGCATCTGGCTTTCTTCATGGAGGTGATGCTCGGACGACATGAGATGACAACCTGTGGCCGTACGTAGAGCTGCATTCTGGCAGGTTTGGAGGTTCCTCCATTGGGTGTCGCTTGTCCCCGCCGTCCACACTGGTGCCGCGTAGTTAGCCACTGACCGGCCAATTGCCTTGTAGGTCGCGAGCAGAGTTTCTTTATTGGCTCCCCAGGTGCTGCCGGCTAGCGATTTGAGGACTTTGTTCCTGGCTCGGAGTTTGTTGCATGTGGCTGTGGCGTGCGCGGAGAAGGAGAAGAGGCTATCGAACGTCACTCCTAGGATTTTAGGGTGATTAGTCGTCGGTATTTTGGCGCCATCGACGAAGACGTTCAGTTCTAGCCCCACCTCCTTGGTCCAGGTTGTAAAAAGTGTGGCGCTGGATTTTGCGGCGGAGATTTGGAGGCTCCTTGCAGTGAAGAAATTGGAAAGATCGGTGAGATAGTCGGTTATTTGTTCGCAAAGTCTGTCTATGTTGGGGCCAGTTGCCATTATTGTGCAGTCATCGGCGTAGCTTACCAAGTTTACTCCTGATGGCGGCGGAGGGAGTTTGGCCATGTAAAGATTAAACAGTTTCGGGGAGAGTACGCCGCCTTGGGGACCCCCTGTTTAATTCTACGCGGCTTAGACTTAGCGTTTCGGAATTCGACCGATGACTGACGACCACACAAATAGCTGGTTATCCACCGTTTCATCCGAGCTGGAAGCGACGAGTCCAGGATGTCTTGGCAGAGGGTCGCGTGGTTCACCGTGTCGAAAGCCTTCGACAGGTCCACAGCGACTAGGACCGTCCTATCACAGGGTCGACGTTGGTTTAGACCCTCGCTAATCTGTGTGGTAATGGTGTTTAATGCTGTCGTCGTGCTGTGCATTTTCCGGAATCCATGTTGGTGTTCGGCTAGCTTCAGATGCTTCGTCAGGCTGGGGAGGAGTAGTGCTTCCATGGTTTTTGCCACTGGGGATAGGAGGGAGATGGGTCTGTACGAGTCTCCTGCGTCCGCCTTCTTCCCTGGCTTAAGGAGGGGAATGATCCTACCCATTTTCCACATCTCGGGGATGATCAGGGTGGACAGTGACAAGTTGAAAGCGGCGGTCATATACTCGACCCCCGCAGGTCCTAGCTTTTTCAGCATCTGCATGGAAATTCCGTCTGGGCCTAACGCCTTCGATGACTTGGCGTGGTTGACAGCTGCCTGCGTCTCTTCGGTGGTGAAGCACAGTGGTGTGTCTCGGGGGCGGAGTTTGTGTGCTTTACGTAGCACGCTGCGGCGGGTTTTGTCTCTCTCTGGGTGTGCAATGAATTGCCGGCTAAAGAAGCACGCGCACGACCGCGGATCCGACGTGGTGGTGGTGCCGAAGGTGAGAGCGACATTGTCCCTACGCTTCGTCGGATTGGAGAGGGACTTGACTGTGGACCACAGTTTGCTGGCTCCGCTTGAGAGATTGCAGGTTTTTAAATGCTCATTCCATTTGTTCCGCTTGTGTTCGTTGACCAGGTTTCTAATGTCCCTATTGAGATCTCTTATACGGGGATCCCCTGGATTAGCCTGGCGGATTCGATCACGCTTGTCTGCGAGTCCCGCCGCTTCAGTGGGGAATCCTGGGCGGATTTTGGCGATCCGGCCGGCTGGTATGAAACGAGCGGCTGCTGCGTTGATGATCCTGCGGATATTGCGCTCTGCTACGCGCGCGCATGATGGTAGAGGAAGAGCATTGAATTTGCGATCTGTGAATTCCGTGAAACCGTCCCAGTTCGCCTTCCGTGTGTTCATGAATGTCCGGTTCTCGGATTTTATAAAATCCCTTGGCTGGTCTATGGCGACTACTATGGGCAGGTGGTCTGATGCGAGCGTGAGCACTGGTTGCCATCCAATGCAGTTTATCAGACCCCCGCTTGCTATAGTTATATCTGGCGAGCTATAGCAGTCACCCGCGACCCTGGTGGGGGCATCATCATTCACAGTGCAGATCGTGGAGTCGTCAATTTGCTCAGCGAGCATTGTACCCCGCTGGTCATTGCCCAGATTGGAGTGCCAGAGTTCGTGGTGCGCATTGAAGTCGCCTAGCACTACCCGGTTCACACCCTCTAATAGCGCACTTATGTTAGGGTGGTATCCAGCTGAGCAACTGGTGGCGAGTGGTATGTATACATTGACGATCTCCAGCTCCGTATCCCCCGACTTGATGGCCAAGCCTTGACATTCAATGAATGTATCGTTGGTGTCAGTTCGAGGGGTAATGAGCCGGTATTGAACCGCGTTATGCAATATGAAGGCAATGCCGCCTCCGGCGCCACGGGGGCGGTCTCTTCGGAGTACGTTGAACTCGTCCTGGCTCTGAAGGCTCGAGCCAGAGTGGAGTTTGGTCTCCTGGATCGCCGCGACTGAGATTTTATGCCTTCTCATGAAACCGACTATCTCAGCGATCTTACTTTGTAGTCCGTTGCAATTGAACTGCAACAGCTTGATGGATTGTGGCCTTATAATGTGGTATAATGGTTGTGCCTGAGGTGCCTGTAGGGCCTGACGTGCTGGTCCCCGACCGGGTGGGTTAGCCGCAGGTGTCGCGACCGGTGGTGGGATTGGTGCTTGCGTCAGCGTGTGTGTTGTTGGTGGAGTTGGCACGGGGTGTTGTGGTGCGGCTGGGCAACAGGCTGCAATGAAGCCAGTACTCCATTCTCGGTGGTGCGTTAGGCCTGAGCAGCGCTTCAGGTGGCACCAATTGTTGCATGCGTTGCACCTAACCGATGTTGTGTTGCGCCTTATCAGGTTGGTGCAAACGCTGCAGAACCATCTGTCCTGGGTGGATGTCCTGTGTTGCATGCTTGTAGCTGGTCCACTGGTTGATGGTTGGGCGGGTGTTGGTTGTGTGGAGTTACAGGTTTGTTGGTTGTTGCAGCACGATGCAACAAAATTGTTACTCCACTCCCTGTGGTGCCGAAGTCCTGAGCATGCCTTTAGATGGCACCAAGCGTTGCAGCGGTTGCAGCGGACAGAAGTTGAGGAGTGGTGTATGTTGCGGTGGCAAACACTACAGATCCAGGGCCCGGGATTTTGTTCTATGCCGGCGCGGACCAGTAGTATACGGAGCAGACTTGCCGGTGGGTCATGCTCCCATGGCAAAAAATTTGGGGGGTTGCTGCTGTGGTGATTGTCCTTGGTCGGAGTGAGTTCTCCGAGTCAATCCGGTACGTAGAACCGACCATCTTGGGATTCTGTCTGGTGTTAGTGTTTAGTGTTGGACAATTTATGCTCTTAAAATTAAGAAAATTATATCGGTCAAAAATAAAACTACTCAAAAACGCGAATATGTGGTAGATTTCAGACCTTGTGTGGTAGATGCTCAAAAAAGTGGCAGATCTACCACAATGTGGTAAAAGTCCGACCACTGGTGTCGACGTCGCAGCAAGCAATGTTGTTTTCTGCTGTAGAAAATACCCATTCATTAATGCGCAAATGAACAAATAAAAAAAAAAAGAAGTTTCAGAATCTGCAAGTTTTTTAGCTTACGGTGGTAGAAGTAGTAGAAATGTAATTTAGCAAAAAAAAGTGTTACCTATACCTACGGTGACCATCCGTTCTGTTTTTTGCAGGACCGTACTGTTATTTAAAGGTCTGTCCTGCGTAGTTTTTCAAAACAGAAAACCCCCAAAATGTACTGTATTTTTCCAAGTGTCCTGCCTTTGTCCCGCATTTTCTTCGATATTTTAAAATTAACTTTTCCTAATCGAAATAAAAGCAGTGTCGATAACTAATTGATAACTACATAAGGGTATGCTGGTTTTGAAGGTTCAACTAGTCAATGCGTTATAAATACTGTACGGTTATGGACAATAGATGACGAGAAATTGAAGACCAGCTTCAAATATATCGATAACACTGTTCTACAAATTTTGTGGTAATCGCTTAAGAAAAAAAATATTTTCCAAGCCAATTTTCTTTTCAAACAAGCGTTTTCGTAATTTTTTCGAAAAACGTGTTTTTGGTACATTTCGGACCTATTCGTCAATATCTCATGAAAAAATTATCCGATCAACATAAGCGACCTACAGTCCTCTTACAAAAATATATTACTTTGCCAATTTCGAAGAAAATTATTAGTGTTACAAGCGACCAAAATCGAAAAATTGAAATTACAATCATTTTCTTTTTACAGTAAATGAAAATCTGATGAGAAATTTAGATGTTACGGAACACAACCTGCACAAAAAATATATATTATTGCAAAGAGCCCATCAATACCTTTCGAACTGTTAGTCGTTTCATGAAACATTGAGGAATAATTGAAAAAGTACTAAAAATACGTTTTTCGAACAAATCTCGAAAACACTTCTTTGAAACCATGGGTATTTTTTTCGTGTTCAACGACCCAAAGTTTGCTTAAAAAATTTGCTTTACAGAGGTTCATATTTCGTGTAAAGTAATACGTAATATGCCTTATTATAATTTTGTAAATATTCATTACTAAAGGATTAATACCAATGAAGCAAATGTGATTTATGTTAAAAGTTTAAAATTGGATTAATAATTAAGAAATATACACTCTTGGTTATTTGAATAGCGCATCCTTTTAATGGGCCGTACGAATAAAAACTAAGCGATTGCCTTTTCTTAAAATTGTATACCTTTTACTCCAATTTTGTTTGAATAAATTGAGTATAAGGTCTGAAATTTCAAGAAAAAGCAATTGCTTATTTTTATTCATACAGCTCAATACTTAGTGGGTGCAGTTTTCCTTCTGTTTGTTTAATATTCATTAACTTTTTATAAAAATATAGCATATTCTACGTCTACATCCCATTTAAAAAATTTTTGAAAATTAAAAAAAAAAATAATCATAGGGGCGACAATTTTTTTTTGTTGACGGTGCTGCGCATTTTCTTCCATATAAAAATTTTGTCAAGCATACTTTGTATGGTAGAAAATCAAAAAAAGGGTGCGCTATTCAAATGACGAAGAATGTATATATGTAGTATATTTTTATACTACGCAATTATATGTAGGTTAATTTTTTGAAAAATTGTCCTGCATTTTCGAAATATATTTATGGTCACCGTACCTATACCACAAATGTGGGAACATCCGAGCACTGGCTCTTCAGCAAAACTTTGCTGCTTCGCACACAAGCGCATGTGTATGTGATAGTGTGAGTGCCCACCTCTGCTCTAATCCGCTCTTTGTGATTTTGACAGAATCAGCTGTGTGCGTGACGTCTTCTTGGGTCGGTGTTATGCAGACAAACTTTTGTTTGCCAAATTAAATGGCGGCTGCTTAGTTTGCTCGGAGGCGGTTATGTCGAGTTTGGCACAGGGTTGCACGTTCATTATGGTTTTCATGGCTATTGCCAACACGAAATGAGAATTTCAGATGTACATAACGCGCACAATTAATATATATTTTTATGATACCGTATAGGCTATTAACTGTGCCCTAATCTTTGAAGCTCCTACAGCATAAATTCAGTTCTCTGGCTTTCGGTATCACGCCAATTTTTGTGTATAGCAACAATTGTCTAAAATTTTTGTATATGACAACACCGAATTTGCCGCAGTTTGAGCAAACAAATTAGTTTGCTGTGAGAGTCGCCAAACTCGCTCTCTCAGAGTTTGCTGCAACAACAATTGCACGCAGTTTACCAAACAAAATTTCTGCATAACACCGACCTTGGTGCAATTGTTCATTGTGAGCATACGAAAAAACCAAATAACAATTTTAATATTTGTGCGTTAATTTTTCTGCGTGGTTTTAAACAATTATTGGGACATTACAAAGCAAAATGAAGTATTCAGTGGTAAAGTGAAAACAAAAGGAAAGCGTGCGATATAAGTTGCCTACGGACGCAAACCTGGTGAAAAAGTGGAAGAATTTCTGCCGAGGAGGTGCATTAAACACCAAATCGAACTATGTGTGCATGAAGCACTTTACTAGTGAATATATTGAAAATACAGTTCGAAATGGGTAGCATAACGCCTTAGGTTTTGCAAAACCTGGTGCGGTGCTTACCATTTACGAAGAAAATCTGGGGGATTCCTAGCGTGCGGTAAGAGCTCAGCACAGGGAAAACAAAAGAATTGTCAGCAAGTTACTTGAGCAGAGTGAAATTGCCGTTGCCACTGTAGGTAACAATTTGCATTCATATAAATGTGGGAATGGCCTTCCCGTTTCTTCATCTTCTTGAACAAAACGCGGTTATTTAATTTAATAAATTAATATTACTACTGTTTATTTAACAAAACGCACATATTACAATTAAACAACTTAACACTAGCAGAACATTGTTCTGCGCTTGATGGCGGCTGACAATGCAATGCCCAGTTGTTGTTGTTGTAGCGGCTACAACAACCCCGCCCAGATCGGTTGGTATCTCAGTCGTTGTCGTCGAGTTCCACTAACGGCAGCCCCAAGAAGCGAGCAGCCGGTCGGTCCGTCCACAGGGACAGCGCCGTTAGGGTTGTGGGGTTTTCTGGGCATGCGAAGAGATGTTTCGAGTCGTGAGGGGTCCCTCCTCATGCTGGACATTTATTCGGCACATCCGCATTTAGCCTACTCAGGTAAGAGTTCAGCCTGCTGCAGTAGCCAGAGCGAAGTTGGGCTATTGTTGTTCTTAGCTCCCAAGGCAGATGGAGCTCCGTCGCGTCAATGTCCGGTGTTTGTGTGCCTAGAACGGCATTCACAGGTCTAGAGTCTACATAACTCGAGACTGAGGCCCTGTGAATGCCGTTCAGGGCCTGTCGGTATGCTGAGGGGTCCAGAGGCTGCTTAATGAACCTCTGGACTTCGTCCGTCAGTTCATATAGATGCCTCCTGACGTGTTTAGGCGAGGGCTCCTCTGCAAGCAGCTGTCTGTTTGGGTGGCCGCATCTGTGGATCTCAACCAGAAACTGCTTGCAGAGCATTATGTTATGCTCCCTAATTGGGAGCATTTTCGCCTCGTCATGGAGGTGGTGTTCGGGTGACATCAGGAGGCATCCGGTCGCTGTCCTGAGTGCGGTGTTTTGTGCTGTCTGTAGCTTCATCCACTGCGTCCTACTAGTCCCCGGCGACCACACTGGTGCTGCGTAATTTAAAACCGGCCGGCCTATTGCCTTGTGTGTTGCCAGCAACGTTTCTTTGTCTTTTCCCCAGGTACTGCCGGCTAGCGACTTGAGGACTTTGTTGCGGTTCTGTACTTTGTTGACAATAGTGGTTGCGCGCGCAAAGAAGGAGAGCAGGCTGTTGAATGTTACTCCGAGTATTTCGGCGGTAGCCTGACCTCCTTCGTCCAGGTGGTGAACAAGGTCGCAGAGGATTTCGTAGGGGAGAGGGCTAGACACTTTGCAGTGAAGAAGCGAGAAAGATCGGAGAGATACCCGTTTACTTTCGAACACAGGTCATCAATTCCATTCCCTGTTGTTGTTGTTGTTGTAGCAGCATACAAGTTCCCCATAGAGTTTTGGGGAGTGTTGCTGGAGTGACAGTCCTTGGCCAGATATAAATCTGGGTAGTTCCGGTTACGTAGACCCGACTGTCGTGGGAACGAATTCCATTCCCTCCCTCCCTCTGGTGGTTGAGGGAGCTTTGAAATATAAAAGTTAAACAGTAGCGGGGATAGGACACCACCCTGTGGAACCTCCTGTTTGATTTTCCTAAGTTTGCTCGATTTGTCTCTAAACATTACCGACGACTGTCGACCACTCAGATAATTTGCCGACCACCGTTTGAGCCTCTGTGGGTGAGAGGAAGCCTCTACGTCTTCTAGTAGCGTGGAATGGCTGACAGTGTCAAAAGCCTTTGACAGGTCCAACGCTACTAGAATCGTTCTCTCACAGGGACGGTTACGGTTAAGGCCACGAGTTATCTGAGTGTTTATGGCGTTAAGTGCTGTTGTTGTACTGTGCACTTTACGGAAACCATGCTGATGCTTCGCTGGGGTCAGGTGGTTCGTGAAATACGGGAGCAGCAGGGCCTCAAGTGTCTTCGCTACCGGGGAAAGGAGCGTTATCGGTCGATACGAATCTCCTTTGTTGGCAGGTTTCCCCGGTTTGAGGAGTGGGACCACTCTCCCCACTTTCCAGATGTCTGGGATGATGAGAGTGGCTATAGACAAATTGAGGACCTCCGTTAGGTACGCTACTCCCACAGGACCCAAATTTTTCAGCATCAGCATGCATATTCCGTCGGGACCCATGGCTTTGGAGGCTTTCGCCTTCCCGATGGCCACCTGAACTTCACCGCAAGTGAAAGCAAGGGGGGCACAATTTGTTGGCAGTTTGTGCAGCCTTCTGGTCACTTGACGCTTGGTTTTGTCCACCGGAGGATGCAGTATGAACTGCCGCGGACTGCTCGCGCATCGCTCCGGGTCCGACGAGGCATGGTCGCCGAAAGAAATTTCGACTCTGTCGTCGTGCTTCGTCGGATTGGACAGTGACCTCACGGTTGACCAAAGCTTACTCACACCAGAGGTGAAGTTGCAGGCCTTCATATGTTCTTCCCACTTCTTCCGCTTATGTACGTTCACTAGTTGCCGAATCTCCGATTTGAGATCCCTGATACGGGGATCACTGGGATCGGCCTGACGAAGGCTGTCACGATCACCGGCTAGGACAGCCGCTTCAGCAGGGAAATTTGGACGTGGGTCAGTGATGCATCCTGCCGGTACGAGGCGGGTTGCAGCAGCAGTGACAGCCATGCGGAACTTACGTTCACCAAGGTGGACGTCGGTTGGTGTGGGGAGAGCAGCGAGGGTGTTTTCAGTAAATTCCGCGAAGCCTTTCCAATCAGCTTTGGAGAAGTTGATATATGTTCGGTGCTCCACGGAAGCAAAGTCGGTTGGTTTATCGATCGAGATGACTATGGGCAGATGGTCTGATGCCAAAGTCAGCATAGGTCGCCATGATATGCTGTTTATCAGACCAGCGCTGACTATTGTTAAGTCTGGCGAGCTGCAACAGCTGCCCATAATCCTGGTGGGTGCGTCGTCGTTCATTGTGCAGAACGTCGAATCGTCTATCTGCTCAGCCAAATAGGTTCCCCTACGATCGTTTGACAGGCTTAAGTGCCAAAGATCGTGGTGCGCATTAAGGTCACCTACTACCATTCGGTTTTCACCTCTGAGGAGCGCACCTATATCAGGGTGATATACGGCCGGGCAGCAGGTGACAGGGGGTATGTAAACGTTGAATATTTCGAGCTCAACATCGCCTGACCGGATAGCAATGCCCTGACATTCTAGGGTGGTATCCCTGCGGTCGATGTCTGCTTCGATAAGACGATACTGCACGGTGTGATGCGTGATGAACGCTAAGCCACCACCATTATCTCGCTCGCGATCTCGACGGTGCACGTTGTACCCGGCACAATTCAGCAATGTTGAATCGCTGTGCAGCTTCGTCTCTTGGATCGCAGCTATCAGTATACCATGCCTTCCCATAAAGACGGTTATCTCCTCGGTCTTGCTCTGAAGCCCGTTGCAGTGAAATTGAAGGAGCTTCATGTGGTTCGGGAGACGTGTGGTAATGCGGGGTGTGAGTGATGTGTGTGGCAGTGACGCCATTGGCTGTGTGCGCTGCTGAGGTGGTTGCCGCCCTGTGGTGATGGTGGGTGGCGTCGTAGTTGAAGTTTGCGACCATGCTGCGCAACACGGGCCCTCGAAGTTCCTCGTTCAATCTCGCGTGGTGCGCAGACCTGAACATGCCCTATAGTGGCAGCAGCCAAGGCAGGTGTTGCACTTGACTGATGTCACATTACGGAATATCCTGGTCTGACATACTGTGCAGATTGTAGGAGGAACCAAGAGTTGTTGGCGGCGGCGTGTGGGTGGTAGTGCGGTTGTGTGTGTTCTGTGGTCTGTCGCGGTTGTGGTGTGGTCTATTGTTTTGTTATGTTGTTGTGCTGTGGTGTTTGAGTGGAACTGCTCAGGTGGACTGGGGTTAGCCCTGGAGGCTGCTCTGTTTGAGCAGCAGGGGGTCACATACGATGTGGTCCTATGGACGAACAACTTCTGAGACACTTCGCCGACCTAAGCGGGGTTAGATCGCCGAAACAACAGCCCTTGGTCGGGTAAAACCCGAGTCATTCCGGTACGTAGAACCGGCTGTCATGGGAATGGCAATGCCCAGTCTGATCTGTTCGTGTAGTTCTCTTCCCTATCGCCTTTCGTTAAATAGTTAGATAAGTTAGATTCCTCTATTCGTTATGTAGGGCTGCATTTCTATGTTACTAACTCTGAATGGCCAATTAGTCCTAGCATCGTTAGTACTGTCCGTAAACTAATCCCACATTCGGCCATCCTGCGTTTCATTCTGCCTCGAATGAGAAATACTACTCTTATTTTAATTTTGCATATTTTGTGAACTTCTCTATTTCAGCCCTTCTCACTCTTCATCATTTGCTTAATGGCGTTTCTGATCCTTTATCTAGCTTTCAACAAAACCTAATTTCTTTTTAAAATCAATCATCTAAAAACTTCTTGCTCTTCAATCGATATTGGCTTCATCCTTGTATGGAATTACCAATCTCTTTATACTCTTCACTTGTACTAGGTCTCAAACAGTCATAAAAATGTATCACTCTCTGCTTCTTGTCAACTGCATCCAGTCTCTACTGTAGCTCAAGAGAATCAGCTTCTAACTTTAGTGCCTCCTCTATGCCTACCACCAGACATAAAACTTCAATTATGGCTCCCTAGTAGCAACAGAATGCACGCTCACACTCTCGTTGTCCACTTTTACCATAGTCCGCAACATCTCACCGTGCCTACGCAGCCTATTAGTTACACCGGACGCACGCTCACGTCCTCGAGGACATTACTGCTAACGCCTTCCACACATCGATGTGTTCACACGACCCTCTCGTCGCCTCACCACTCTCTATAGGGTTCTCACGCCATTTGCGTTTGACATTGAATCTACAGATTCCTCAACGTGCTTTACTGCACCAACTTACGAGATTATTTCCCCGGCCCTCCAGCCGCAACTCACTGCTGCACCTAGTGATAGAACTTTTTAGAAAAGTATCGATACTAGTACTCATTTATAATACTTCAAAAAATAATCGATGCCAGTACTCATATTTGGAAAAAAGTATCGATAATACTCGTACTTGCAAGTATTTTTAGGGCAAACGCGAAAAGTTAACAAAAATCAGATTGCTTTGTTTACATATACAGATTTATGACCTCTTTCTTTTTGTAAATTGAGTAGACATTGCTTTTAATAGCTGAAGTCTGATCTAACAAGCATTTCTAACGGAGTTTTTGAAAAGAACTTGCAATAAGTTAAAAAGCGTAAAACAAAAGTTTATAGCAAAAGGCTTATTTGAAGCTTTAAAAAGCAACTAAAGCCATTGCCTAAAAGAAAGAAAGCTCCATTTCACAAAAATTTTCCTCGAAAGCGGGCTGGATTTCAAATTTAAAACCCAGGTAGAATACATTGGAAAACGAAGGCTCCGTTATTCTGGAGAGCTGCCAAGTTATCGAGCCGAAGACCACCCTCCTAACCCATTCCTTACACCGGCACACAAAAATTGGTGTGTGCTTTTAACCAGACCCACTTGCCGCCACATATTTCGACCCACTGAATCCGAATCCGAGGTCCGTTTGACCCGTCCTTGCCATTTTTTGCAATTAAATCCAAATTTAGGAGGTGTACTAGTCAAATGGACCTCAATACATGTCGATATGTGGGTCTGGTTAAAAGCAAAGACCACTTTTTTTGTGTGGGCAAGGTATGGCAAGAGATCCGTTTTCCAATTATTTAAGAAGTTTTAACCGAGCCAAATGTTCACATGACTGCTACCTCTTCTTCTGTGTTGTATAAAAATTTCATAGCGATTACCAGTAGCTCACCAGAACAAAATATATATTAATTTTTCGGTTTTTTGAGTTATGACAGTATTGAAGTAAATGAACGTTATGCCCATATGTTATGTAATTGAAAAAAAAATTACCTAAACAAGTTTTTAAAACGTCGATACTTTTTGGTATTCGCGATATTTACTCAGTACTTGTCACAGAGTATCGAGTCCTCGATACTACTCAGTACTCATGAAAAGTATCGATATTCTGTACTCGGTACTCGTATCGTTCTATCACTAGCTGTACCTCTACTGATCTCTTTCCGTTGCTACACTGACTGCACAACCTTAACAATCTTTGTTGGCAATTATCAAGCCAGTACCGTTCAAATCTTTGCATATTTCGAACAATGATGCTTTTTAACCTCATCTCTCATAAATACTCACTCTACTTTGTATAAAATAATTCTCAACTCAAAGTCAACTTACTTGGCCAAAAAATGTTTAATGACATTTGTTACACCTTCCTTAATTTAACACTAAACATTTATCACTGCAACTCACAAAGTCTTCTAATTAGTCACGGTCTAACAAGAATTCTCAAGGTCCACTTTTTAAAATTCAGTGCCAATTACACTCTTACTTTAAATAATTTACATAACAAGCTCGAATGATATCAATAATTGACAATTATGTTAAATTTAAAATAATTTAATTGGACCGCTGATTTAACATTATACTTTTCTCTTTAAAAAACCTTTTCGTACCGCATACCAACATATATATTTTAATTAAACTTTCTATATTTTGCTTTTAAAATTACTGAAACTATTCACCTGTGCATAGAACAAAGGTTAAAGCAAATGCATAAAAATTGTGAAAGCTAACACTCTAATGGAATTTCATTTTTACTTATTCTGCAATCAGCGTGTCACTCTAGTGTTGCTTGCTGCCTCCCACGCCGCCGTCCTTTGGTTTTTAGTCTTCCTTCTTTTTATAAAAATGTACTGTACAAGGCTTTATGTTTGTCAAGCCCAGTGGTGCCGCTAGACGTACCGTTTCGCTGCTTTGAGGTACCGCTTCGCTGCTCTAAATCAGCGCCGCTGCTTTAACTAGCGCGCCGATGCTCGCCCTCCGCTGCCCTGACTTCGCTGCTGTGAACTACCGCAATTTCGGTTGATGCCGACGGCGTCGTCACTTAGCGGTTTACTGTACCGCAAGCACAAATTCTTGCCCACCTCGGCAAAGCGGTAAAAGACACGTCTTTATGGCCACACAATACACTTTACTTACGTGCGTATGTGCCATTGTCGTTTCCTCGCTGGCTAGCGTGCTGAAAATTTGATGATTTTCCACGCTTGCAAATCGGCTACTTTACCCTGCTGAAATTGTGGCTGCTTTTAAATTTTTTATGCGCACGCTGCTTTTCGCAAAAATGTCTGCTAAGCACGTTGCTTCTCCCCGTTGAAAAACTGCTACTGTACGCATGCTTGTTTTTTCACGCCAACTTTAGAGCACCGTAATGTCAGCTGCCTCTGGCCAACCCGACTTTGCTGTCGCCGCCTAGCTGTTTTGCACACGCTTTTTCACAAAATTTTAATTTACACACAATTCCTAGAGTGGATTCGTATCTCACTCTGACACCAATTGTAGGAATGGCCTTCCCGTTTCTTCATCTTCTTGAACAAAACGCGGTTATTTAATTTAATAACTTAATATTAATAGATTGGCGCTTACACATATGTTAATATTACATACTGTTTATTTAACCAAACGCACATATTACAATTAAACAACTTAACACTAGCAGAACATTGTTCTGCGCTTGATGGCGGCTGACAATGCAATGCCCAGTCTGATCTGTTCGTGTAGTTCTCTTCTCTATCGCCTTTCGTTAAATAGTTCGATAAGTTAGATTCCTCTATTTCCATGTTACTAACTCTGAATGGCCAATCAGTCCTAGCATCGTAAGTACTGTCCGTAAACTAATCCCACATAAAGTTATATAAAGCTATGGAGTCAACAGCTGTGGAGTTACCGTCCACAAATATATGCATGGCTTTTTACAAAGGCGAGTCCAAAAATTCACTTTGCTACATTCCTTTTGGTCTACATGAAATTGCAAACACTGTTAATACATCCATTTTTCCATGTGCTAAAAATCGTGCTTACCGAAAGGGCTACATGTCCAAAATTATTGCTACGTGTTCCTAATTAATCAATCTTTGTATATTTATTGATTCCTGCAAAATTGGGCCATGTAATATTAAAACTAAGAAATTAGTCTGCATTGTTTTTATATTTTT
The DNA here is from genome assembly GCF_013731165.1 of Rhagoletis pomonella. Taxonomy (NCBI): domain Eukaryota; kingdom Metazoa; phylum Arthropoda; class Insecta; order Diptera; family Tephritidae; genus Rhagoletis; species Rhagoletis pomonella. The sequence continues at coordinate 36,544,679 of NW_023458557.1, forward strand.
CTATGCGTTTTGGCATTTCTCTCGCAATTGCACCAAGATGACGTCGCGCAAAAATTACGCTCAAAAATCCTCTCTCATCGGCGCAATCTTGTATTCTATCATTCTTGTTTAACGTCTGTATACCCCCTGTCACCTGCTGCCCGGCAGGATATCACCCTGACATAGGTGCGCTACTCAGAGGTGAAAACCGAATGGTAGTAGGTGACTTCAACGCGCACCACGATCTCTGGCTGAAGCCTGGCCAATGATCGTAGGGGAAATCTCTTGGCTGAGCAGATAGACGATTCGACATTCTGCACCATGAACGACGACGCTCCCACCAGGATTGCGGGTAGCTGCAGCAGCTCGCCAGACCTTACAATTGCTAGCGCGGGTCTGATCAATAGCATATCATGGCGACCTATGCTAACACTAGCATCAGACCACCGAACCTACACCAACTTTAACAAAGCTTATTGGACGGCTTCGCAGAAGTTACCGAGAGCAGCTTCGCCGCCCTTTCCATACCCACAAACGTATATGCTGGCGAACGCCAGTTCCGCAGGGTAGTCACTGCCGCAGCGGCTCGCTTCATACCGTCCGGACGTATCGCGGAAGTCCGCCCAAATTTCCCGGCCGAAGCAGCTGTACTAGAAAATGAGCGTGACCACCTATGCCAGGTCGATCCCGGAGCCCTCGCCTGAGGGACCTTAATTTGGAGATTCGGCAACTAGTAAATCAGCCCAAACGGAAAAAGTGGGAGGAGCACTTGGAGGCCTGTAACTTCACATCTGGTGTGAGTAAGCTCTGGTCAACCGTGGGGTCCTTGTCTAACCCAACGAAGCGTGATGACAGAGTGGAAATCTCATTCGAAGGTGGCACTTCGTCGGACCCGAAGAAATGCGCAACCTACTTCAGTAGGCAATTCACACTGCATCCTTCTGTAGATAGGGCCAAACGTCGAGTGACTAGGAGGCTGCACAAGCTGCCAAAAAACAATGCACCACTTGTTTTCACCAGCTGTGAAGTGAAAGGGGCGAAAGCCTCCAAAGCCATTGGACCCGACGGAGTCTGTATGTTGGTGCTGAAACATTTGGGGCCTACGGAAGTATATTACCTAACGGAGGTCCTCAACCTGTCAATGGCCACTCTCATCATTCCTGATGTGTGGAAATCAGGGAGAGTGGTCCCACTGCTGAAACCGGGGAAGCCCGCCAACAAAGGAGACTTATCGCCCGATAACGCTCCTTTCCCCGGTCGCGAAGACACTAGAGGCCCTGCTACTCCCATACTTCACGTGCCACCTGACCCCAACGAAGCACCAGCACGGATTCCGTAAAGTGCACAGAACAACAACAGCGCTTAACGCCATAAATACCCAAATAACTCGTTGCCTAAATCGAAACCGCCCCTGTGAGAAAACGGGTTTGTAGGGTAATTTACCTATATGTTTTTATACTTGTTTAAATTCTTTATGTTCAGTTTATGGTTCAATGAATTTGTTTGTCATCAAAAAGAAAATTTTTGATTATTCAATAAATAAACTTTCTACAAAACAAACAAGAAGGAATCTGCCGAGAGGTCAATACTGCTGCGCGACATCGGGCACGACTCTGACGGGCGAGTAGACAATCATGAGAGTCTCACTAAGCACAGACGTGACATCATGCAGTCTGCTATGCAATTGAAGAGGCAAAAACAATTAATGTCTGTATTCTCAATTCGCGGCGATGTCTATGTACGAGTTCGTCCCAACAGCAATGCAGTGCAAGTATCCAGCACTGAAGTTCTTCGTCGGATTGCAGCGACTGTTTCGTGAGCGTTAATTTGTGTCAGCCAATATATATGATATGTTTCTTATGTTTTTAATATTAGTAATTAAGTATATTAAGTATGTTTATATTTTTTTTATCTCTCCAATTCCTCTCTTTCTGGTGACTCTTCTTACATAAGTGACATAAAATCTGCCTACAACCATGTAGTCTATTTGTGGTATATTGGAGTACTTACAAAAGTGCTCCTCTGTCATGCTGTAGCGGACCAACTCGTGTCTCTGCGCCAGCTTATTGTTTGTTACCCGATAACTGCTCGTGTTTTAACGAAATGTGATTGAAGTTGAGCATTTGAAAGCACATTTGCATGTCTGGCTGTAGCTGAACGTGTAGAGATGCTCGCTGTTAGTTGTGAGCTCCCAGCATGTTCGGGTTCAAATGCCGTCAGAGGCAATATGTAATTTTTAATTTTTGTCTTGGGTTTTATTAATTTCGAAAAAGCATATGAGAAGTGAAGAACAAAAGCGTGTACAAACGAAAAAATATAACAACAATGCCATTGTTAATATGTTGGAGTAGTTTTGTGCTACTCTGATGTAATGCAGGGATGGAGTATATGGTCCTGCCCTAGGACATCGCAATGTTAATTGGACCATATTTTTTATATGAATTGTGGTTAATTTTGGAGTACTCCTTGGTCCTTCGGGAGTACTCTTTACATGCATGCATGGAGTAGTCGCGATTTTTGCAGGGAATTGACGATTGACTGATGCTTCGCTGGTATTTCGGCAGTGTTGCCAACTTTTGATTTTCAAAAAGCACCAAAAACTTGGAAAAAAGCGTTTTACCACACAAAAAGCACCAAATTGTTTTGAATCAATGGATGCTTTTTTCATAACAGTTTGTATGTATTTAACAAAAACAAAAAAGAATGCGTACATAAATCCTTAAACAAACCTTTTCGCTCATAACGATTGAAAAGCTATACATGCTATAATGACTCATGCTTACGACGTAATACCGAAGTACTGCACATTAAAACTGATATATCTCAATAAAGAAAAATCTAATCCCAACAAACGAAAATCATGCCCTAAGTAGAAATGAGCAAAAAAATTGATGTTTTCGTTATATAACCTCAAATATCGCCAAAAACCGTGAGTTTGGCACTTTGAGGTTGGATATCTCAAAATTCTAGTGCTAGAGCAATTGTGCGGCCAGATTTGGCACCAAGAAACGATGTGTTTTACCCAGGTGGTACAAAAATAAAAATTTTTACAAATAATTAGAAAAGAAGAAAAGAAATACTTAACTTACTCGCATATCTACTAGCATTTTCAAGGCTAGAAATTAGAATAGAATTGAACAAGGTGGGTTTGCAAGTTCAGCTTTTTATCAATCATGGTTGTATTTAAGTGCATTTAAATTTGTAGATTTGTGTAAATTCAGTGCTGCTACAGCTTTAAATATTTAAAAATTATTTCAGATCTTAACTATATCGGTGTAATTTTAGTTCAGAAAAAAAGCACTAAAGAAGGCACTATGCACTAAATAATTTTTTTAGGCGTTTTAATTTTCAAAAAGCACTAAATCTAGTGCTTAAAGCACCAAGTTGGCAGCTATGTATTTCGGCAAAGCAAATCAAATCAGTTGCTGTTGAGAGTGTTCGGACGAAAAGTTTTCTAGTGGTAAATAAGCATGAAAAATTGTGGTACATTCCAAATCAATGTGGTAGATTCAAATAAATAAATCTATAAATATGTTATATGCACTTATAGTCAGCTGATTAAGTTAAGAGACATTTTGACCAATTTGGCTATTTATATTTTTTGTTTATTTAATGTTTATCTTTTTTTTTGTGCTGACGGTACTAGGCATTTTCTTCCATATAAAAAAAAATTGCCAATCATTAAAAATCAAGGCGATTTCTTAGCGCTTGAAATTTGAACTTTGAGCTACTAAATTCTAATGGGCTATAAAACTGCATACCTAAAACTTTTCTAGAAATTCTAAATAAAAAGCCAAATCGACAGGAAAAGATGCTTTTAGAAATGATCTATCATTTTCTGATAGATATTGATAATTTTCGTGTTGATATATATTACTTTCACCAACCATAAATTTAATATAGAACGCTGCTTTAAATTCTAGCAGCTTCAGTGCTCGATCACACTCTTTCACCTTTTCAAAATCTATGACACAGTTTGTAATGTCTTTTTAAACAAGACATAACAATGCGACTGATAACGCGATAGCAGGTCACGCATTGCGCACACCCATCCATGTTTTCTATACAAAAAAATGTATTTCCCATTCTTCCCGAAACATTTTATGTGTGTATTATTCGAATAGTTGTGCAGTAGAGCTGGGATACTATAGTATCGCTAGTAGAAAACTGTCGCCACTATCGATAGTTTTTGAAAACTATAGTATCGATGTTTTCTACTATCGTTTCGAAAACTATCGAGTGGCGGTGCTATCGATAGTATCCCAGCTCTATTGTGCAGTGAAGTCTCAGCAGCAACTGATTTGATCTGCTTTGCCGACGTGCTAGCAAAGCATCAGTCAATCGTCGATTATCGTAAGACGCACGAATACGATCATATCATACATGTGTCGACGTCGCAGCAGCAATGTTGTGTTTTGTTGTAGAAAATGCCCTTTCATTAAAGCGCAAACAAACAAATTAAAAATAAATAATATAAAAAAAACTTTTTAATATACAACGCTTTTATAAATGGACTAAAAAGTAGAAAATAATACTTCTCAGTCCCATAG
>NW_023458557.1:36552207-36556195 GCF_013731165.1 Rhagoletis pomonella
GCATTTACATATGTATGTACATACAAACGAGCACCAATTAATTTTATTTAAAGAAATGGCGTGTCGTCTATTTCCGCCGATATGCGTGTATAAACCCTCCTCAAAGTCTAGCCAAAAAGCCAGCAACTCACACAACAGGTTCCCCAGAGCAATTCGCTCGAGAACGTGGTACCCGGTACACGTAATACGCGGCACACAGCACAACAATCCGCCAAAACAGGCAACCCGGCCCAAAATTACCACCGTAGAAGGCAGAAACCCCGAGCGGCAGTGCAGGAGCCCAAGAATTACCCTCAAAACGGCCACAGGAGCTTAAAAAGACCAACTGGGCCCCAACTGGTCCGAAGGTAAGTAGTTTCGGACTAGTCCCAAACTGGTTCCCAACTGATTCCCGGACTGGTCCCCGACTGGTTACCAACTGGTCCCACGAACTAGTTACCAACTGGTCCCAAAGTGCTTACCAACTGGTCCACCTATACCTCAAGTGGTCCACAAGTCACTTCACTTACAAAGCATTCGATTTAGTTGACAATAGTCAAACTACATAACGTAGACCTAAAATTTCTACAGCGAAAGTAGAACTTTGAAATCGATTTTAAGCGGTCGTTATTCATATACCCACATACATACATACATATATTACTTTTCATATCAATTCAAGTGTATTACATGCGCCCCACGCTTTTCATTTTCAATTTCATAGATTGTTTATAATGACTTTTGCTAAAATTTCAAAATCAAAAGTTATCAAAACATATTCTATGGGACTGAGAAGTATTATTTTCTACTTTTTAGTCCATTTATAAAAGCGTTGTATATTAAAAAGTTTTTTTTATATTATTTATTTTCTACTTTTTAGTCCCGTCTGAATAAAAGTTTGCAATAGATATTAAAATAATTCAACGATATTAATAGAAAGGTGCACACACATGCATTTACATATGTATGTACATACAAACGAGCACCAATTAGTTTTATTTAAAGAAATGGCGTGACGTCTATTTCCGGTGTAGCAAACGTAGTACATAGGGCGACATCTAGATGTCATCTACCTCGCCCTATTCACTATGCTTTTTTATAGGAGCTTTTCAAAGCTTTGCTTTATGGTGTCGAACACACAACATTGAAAGTTTCTGGAACACAACATTGCAAGTTGATAAAAGCGTTGTAAAAAATAAGTTTCAAGATCTGAAAGTTTTTTAGCTGACGGTGGTAGAAGTAGTAGAAATGTAAAGTGTTATCTATTGCACAAATGTGGTTAAGTCCGAGCACTGGCTGTTAAGTAAAACTTCGCTGCTTCGCACACAAGCGCATGTGTGTGATAGTGTGAGTGCCCACCTCTGGTTTAGAGTGTATATATATTTTTATATGTGCATATATGTCTATGTGTGTGTATATATCGCTTCCCTGCAAAAAATGGGGCTAATCCAGTATTACTCCGGGAGCAATCGCAACGGAGCATGCGACTAATAACACTTTTGATCTTTTTATATGGAATGAACTGATCTCTTTTGTTCGAGCATGTCCCATCAAGAGACTAATTGTTCACCTTTATACCCGAACGGGTAAAAAAGCGACTATTCACTTTTAAAAAATAAAAATAAAAATTTGCGCCAGCTGAGATTCGAACCGGGGTGCTCAGTTTTGTTAGGCGAAAACTCTCTCTGTGTGCCAACGCCGCACATGAAATTTCATTGACTAAGTGCGTACATATCATTAAATCGTTAATAGTACCCGTTAGAGATGAGTTGGGGACTAATTGATCTCCAATTATACCCATAAGGGATGAGTTTAGACTAATTGACCTCCATTAGTACCCTTATGAGAGTAGTTGGGACTAATTAATGCCCAATTGTACCCGATTGAGAGTAATCTCGGAATACTCTCTTTAGAGATTAGTCGCACAATTTTTTGCAGGGTTTGTGCTATCTCACTTGTGCACCTTTGCTGCCGTGAAGTTAAAACTTTTATTTTAACTTAGAGAAACACCAGAGAACGTTAAATACAGAGAAGCTGCAACTCGCTACTCGCTGGAATTTTGTAATAGATCAGAAATGCTCTAGAAGTTCACCACCTTAAATTTTTAACATAGATTGCTCTAGAACAGAGGTGGGCACTACCACATACAAGCGTTCGCTAGAAGTGAGAATGGGTTAGTGTGCCTAATTCATTTTGCATGCTGCCGCGATTTCATCGTTACGCTGTTGCTTGTATACGTACACGCGATGTTTACGCTCTTTGAGCGTGTTCTCGTTCTCTGCCCATGCCTGCTCTAGAAGTTCACCGCTTTCTAACGGCGTGAGCGCAGAGCGGCACCAAATTGGCAGAATTTGAATAAATTCGCAATTGTGAAATGTTATTTATTTTTGTGAACGTCTATATCTATCAAGAAAATGACTTTTGATAGTTATTTTAATGCCCTTTTAATTGACTTTAATCGAAAACCCTTTTTTATTTATTAGACAAAATGCTCTGGATACATTTTAGGAAACCATTATTTTCATCAAAATTGCCGATAATTATTAATAAATATAAATTTACGAAGATATTGTAAACCATATTTTGGTCAACAATCAGTTAAGTCTTCATAAAAAAAAATATAAAAACGCTAAAAGCCAAGCGCATAAAAATGTTTGTAAATACATATGCATACCTATGGAGATGCATTTATATGTATGTACATATGCAAATAAACAAATTCTGCACGAGGTTAAAATTTTTTCGTTATTTTTATACCTTTCATGAGCATGAAATGGTATTATAACTTTGGTCCGATGTTTGTAAGTACCAGAACAAAAAGAGATAGACCCATGAAAATGTATACTTATATGATCAGAACGTCGAGCTGAGTTGATTTAGCCATGTCCGTCTGTCCGTCTGTACGTCTGTCCGTCTGTTTGTATGCAATCTAGTCTCTCAGTTTTCGAGATATCCGGATCAAATTTGGTAGGTGGGTGTATTTTTATAATGTATTAATCATTTGTCGGAACCGGAAGAATCGGCCCACTATAACAGATACAGTATTGGTCATATCTATAGCACGCCATTTCAAAGTGATATTGTGTGCCACTTATGTTTATTTATTTATTTTTAAGAATTTTCAATTAAAACATAGTTCTTTCTCTAACAAAACCCATATAAATCCAAGTTTAACAATTTGTAGAATACTACAAAAAAGTGCAACAAATTTCCATATAGATTTCAAACTTTTTTCTCGGAAGTATTAGAATTTTTCTGAATACACAGTTTTATAGCCCAATCAATTTTAGTCTGATAATGTGCAAGTTTCAAGTGGCTAAAGGTTGCCGTTGATTTTTTAGAATTTTTTTCGCCAAAGGTGTTGCGGTTTTCTTCCATATACAAATAAATTGAGTTTATTCATTATATAGAAGCCAATGCGACAAAAAAAAATTCTAAAAAATTAACGGTAATTCGTACCCACTTGAAATTTGCACATTATCAGACTAAAATTGATTGGGCTAAAAAACTGTGTACTCAAAAAAATTCTAACACTTCCGAGAAAAAAGTTTGAAATTTAGGTGAAATTTTGTTGCACTTTTTTGAAGTTTTCTACAAATTGTTAAACTTGGGTATATATAGGGTTTGTCTGAGAATGAACTAAATTTTAATTGAAAATTCTTAAAAATAAATAAATAAACATAAGTGGCACACAATATCACTTTGAAATGGCGTGCTATAGATATGACCGATACTGTAGCTCCCATACAACTGATTGTTCAGATATGAGATTTTTCATTATAACTTCTCCATTTATGCAGCTACGAACATGAAATTCCCATTATCAACAGAATACTTACAGTGAAAATTACAAAGATCGGGTCACTATAACCTATAGCTCCCATACAACTGATTGTTCAGATATAAAATTTTTCGTTATAACTCCTCCATTTATGCAGCCAAGAACATGAAATTTTGCAGTACATGCACCCATTATCAACAGAATACTTACAGTGAAAATTACAAAGAT
>NW_023458557.1:36556205-36561874 GCF_013731165.1 Rhagoletis pomonella
ACTGATTGTTCAGATATAAAATTTTTCGTTATAACTCCTCCATTTATATAGCTAGGAACATGAAATTCCGCACTGTTTTCAATAATTATCAACAGAAAACTTACAGTGAAAATTAAAAATATGGGGTAACTATAACCTATAGCTCCCATACAACTGATTGTTCAGATATGAGATTTTTCGTTATAACTCCTCCATTTATGTAGCTATCACCATGAAATTTCGAGCTGTTTTCACTCATTATCAACAGAAGACTTACAGAGAAAATAACAAAGATCGGGTCACTATAACCTGCAGCCCCCATACAACTGATTGTTCAGATATGAGGTCTTTTATCATAACTCCTCCATTTATGCAGCTAGGAACATGAAATTTCGCACCATTTTCACTCATTGTTAACAGAATACTTACAGTGAAAATAACAAGGATCGGATGACTACAACATATATCTTCCATACATCTGATTGTTCAGATATGGGATTTTACTGTAAAACTCCTTTATTTGAACAGCTAAAACCGATAAATTTCGTAAGATATTTTATAAATAATAATACAAAGTCTACTGAGAAAATCGTCAAAATCTATGCTGTATAAGCTTTATCTCCTATAGCACTGATTGTTCAGATACCAGTTTTTGCGATATATCTCCTTTATGTAGGAAACTAAACTCAATAAATTGTGTTACCGGTTTACATACCGATCACATAGCAGTGAAAATCACTTAGATTGGTGTCATATAAAGTATATCTTCCATACCTCTGATTGTTTAGATGCGATTTTTTATATAAGTATGTAACTCCTCTATCGATGTATGCAGATGTATTCAAAAGCAGTAATCTGTCAAAGTAAAATTTGCAGATGTTCATGAAAGGTATGAAGCCTTCGGCATAGCCGAAGACAGCGCTGCTCTTACTTGTTTTCTTATAAAAATATGGTCATGCTTTATACAAAGCTTAGAAAAATTCAACAAATTTTCGTCCAAATTTTGAACTTTTTCATCTGAATTTTTAGAATGATAGATCGGTAGAAAAGCAAGTGCAAGTTTTAAGCGGCTAAAAAATCGCGTTGATTTGTAATGATTATTTATTGCGGACGGCTGTTGTACTTTTCACCATATACATAAAAGGGAATTTCTTGTAGAATAAAATGCGCAAGACCGTTTGTAAACAAAATTAAAAAAAAAAAAATAAACACTATATTTTATAAATTACACCTGTTATATGCATAAAACCGCAAAATACGTCGGAAAAAAATTCATTAAAAATTAACGCGATTTTTTATCCGCTTAAAACTTTCACTTGTTTCACTAGAATTGCATACATAACCAATTTATCTGCGCACCTAAAACTTTCTAAAAATTTAGATTAAAAAGTAGAAAATTTAGATGAAATTTTGTTGAATTTTTCTACGTTCTGTATCAATTTTGAAAGTTTGGCTTATGTGGTTTCGATTAAAGCATGAACCATATTTTTATAAAAAAATAACAAACAAATTTTTACTTGAAAAACATTGTAAATATTAAAAACACCATTTACTCACTTTTGATTGCCTGTGTATGTACATATGTGCGTCTAACAAATTATGGTTTGTTATCAAAATACCGATATTATTTAATAAACTTAATATTATATAGTACAAATGTATTTGTAAACTTAATTTCATTAAAATTATTTCTGCTATCAAATTTTCTATTCATGCAAAAAGCCAAACGCATAAATATGTATGTATGTACACATGCATTTGTAAATATGTACATATGTAATGTATGTATGTAACATATATGTCTATGTACATACAAATGTACAATTGGTCGGCTTTCGTCTTCCCCTCGCCGCTCCCATCCACACAAATTATTCAATTTCTGCGAATTGGCAAGTAGCACGCCCAATATTAACCCCACGTTTACGAAATATTTAGATTTTCGCATAAGTTTGCATTTAATAAAGCAATACTCGTACATTTTGTATGGAGAATAATACTAATTAATTTAAAATTCTGCATGTGACCATGTTCTCGACGATACATGTAACTTTCATAAAGATTACACATAAAAAGCGTTGTAAAATAGTGTGTTATTAACAGCTGGAACCAAAAAAAATTATATCCGCTAAAATGGGTTAAACGCAAACTGGAATTGTCATTTTTATACGCATACATGCATACGTACATATACACATGTACAGTGGAGTAGCACTAGCTTGGACATTGCATTGCTTGTACCTTGATGTGTTTGAATATTTTATGGTACTGACGATTTGCTTACGGATGAGAAATATTAAAAATCGTCCATGCATATACATATGTAAATATATCATTATAAACGCTTTGAAGTATGGAAATTTTTAATATTAAAAAATAAATAAAATAATGTTTTTGTATTTATACAAATGGTGTTCAAGGCACATTGACCCACCTGTACAAAAATCGTGGCGCGTCATTCATAAAAATTTTACAATTTCGGACCGAAAAATGTGAAAACGAGCTAAGTTGCCACGTTACATCTGTGAACTTCCGATAAAACCACATAAGCTTGTGATTTTAGAAGTTTTGATTTTATTAAAAAAAATTAATGTATTTTCCTGCAGAAAACGTACACTTTTATTTAATATTTATTAAAATTACACCTTAAAATACTAGTTAGTGGTTGAAATATTGGAAGGGAACAGAGAAATTGAGTGTTTTGTAAAAATTACCAAAATTCGAGATAACTTATTTTACTGGATATAGAGAAATAATTTCCATTTTTCACTTGGCCGGCCTAGATTTCTTCAATTTTACATTTTAGAATTTTTGTGTCGGATTGACAAAGTTGCGCTTGAGGGTGATGAATTTGCGGGGAGATGTACTGCTGTAGTATTTATGAATGAATGATCTTGACCTTGAGAAATATGCGAATGCGTTTATGAATGAAAATAGCAGGGTTCGTATTTGCACACAGATGCTCTGCTCACACACACGCCAGAAACACATTCAACTTGCACTCACTGCTCATACACATGTGTATGCATAAGTGGAAAACAAACTTTACTTACAGAAAAGTGTGTGCTGTTTGTTATTAAGCACATGCACATGTGTGTGAGCCGATTTTTGTACAAATTCCAGCCCCTTCACATGCACATAATATCGAGCCCTAACCGCCAAAATAACGTAAGCGACATTTTTTTCAAAATTTTCTTTTTGATGCAGAAATATTCCTAGAGCATCTAGATGCATTTCTGCATCAAAAAGAAAATTTTGAAAAAAATGTCGCTTACGTTATTTTGGCGGTTAGGGCTCGATATATTCTTAAAAGAGTTTGTTTATTAAACGTTATTTTTTGAAAGACAATTCAATAAAAAGTGAGATGTTTGTTTTTTATATGACAGAAAACATATTAAAAAATTAATTTAAGATTTGAGTTAGAATTCCAAGTGTATAAGTTTCTCTACGCAAAGCACACACATGTGCGTGTGCTTTATATTAATAAAAATAAAGTACACACATGTGCCCGTGCTTTTTACCAAACGGCACACACAGTGTTGCCAACTTTTGAGTTTCAAAAAGCACCAAACCTTCGAAAAAAGAGCGTTATACCTACGGTGACCATAAATATCGATTCAAAATGAAGGACAATTTTTCAAAAATATACCTACATATATTTACGTAGTATAAAAATATCAAAAGAGTATTTATGGTTCTAAAATCTTGATACATTTTAAACTTTAACAATGAATCACGTTTTCTTCATCGATATTAATCTTTTTTTACATGAATATTTATAAATACATATAGTAAAACATATTATAATTACAATAGCTTACACGAAAAGTGAAAATCTTTAAAAGATTATTTTATAGGCAAATTTTGAGTCGTTCAAAACGAAAAGAATACCCTTCTTTTTTTGTTTTTTGGTACTTTTCGCATGAATCGACGTAAACGACGAGTTACAAAGTACCCTTTACAAAAATATATAATTTGTGCAGATTGCGCTCCATAGCATCTACATTTCTAATCCGATTTTCATTATCTTTGGCTCAAAATTTACTGTAATGATATATCTTCTTTATCGAATTTTTAAAATAATGAAAAACATATTCAAATGAAACTCTCACTTTTTTCGACTTTGACGACAAAATGCAAATGGTCGCCTGTAGCACTAATAATTTTCATTGAAGTCGCCACAAGAGGCACATCAATACCCTTCGAGCTGTAAGTCGCTTACGTTGATTTGGAGAATTTTTCATGAGATATTGAAGAAAAGCTACGAAAAGTACCAAAAAACACTTTTTTGAAAAAATCCATCCACTTTCCGGTAATGCGGGACAAATGCAGGACACTTGGAAAAAGTCAGTACATTTTCAAGTTCTTCAGGTTTGAAAAACTACGCAGGACCGACCTTTGAAAAACAGTACGGTCCTGCAAAAAACAGAACGGATGGTCACCGTAGTTATACCGCACTAAAAGCACTAAATTTTTTTTTAATCAAAGGATACTTTTTTTCATACCAGTTTATGGTAAACAAAAGTAAAAAAATAAACAATATTTACTTGTATAAATAAATACACATTCATGATTACGAAGTAATACCGAAGTACTGCACATTAAAACTGGTAAATCTGGAGAAAGAACAATCGAATCGCAACAAACGAAATTGAATTTTGAAGGGGAAGAGTAATACTTTATGACACCCTAAGTAGAAATGAGCGAAACAATTTTTTATCAATGTTATTGTGGCTTGTTAACATTTTATTTTTAATATTTTTGTTGAGCTTTGTACAATTTTTGTTTTATAATAAACCGTGTTTTTAAACTTAGAGGCTAAGATATCCCAAAATTCTGACGTGGTAGAGAAATTCTGCAGCCAGATTTGGATTCAGCACCGAAAAATCTACAAAAACCGATGAACTCAGGTGGGGAAAAAGTTAAAATTTTTCGAACTAATCAATAATCAAGAAAATAAAAAAAATAATACTTAACCTATCTGCGTGCTAGCATTTTCAATGCGAATACAATTTAACAAGAACGCAAGAACGTGGGTTTGCAACTTCATCTTTTTATTCATGATGGCTTGCATTTCAGTGCATTTAAATTTGTAGATTTTTGTAAATTCAGAAATTTTAGTTCAGAAAAAAGCACTAAAAAGGGCACTAGGCACTAAACCATTTTTTTGGCGTTTTAATTTTCAAAAAGCACTAAATCTAGTGCTTAAAGCACCAAGTTGGCAACTATGGGCACACACATGTGATGTGAGCAAGTTTTTAATTTTTTATATGCACAGCACACGTGTGTGAGCGTAAAATGTTAGGACGTGCTGCGCATGTGTGTGGGAATACGAACCCTGGAAAATACCCTGTAGGGAAACCGCGGACTAGTGAATCAAATTTCTAGTTCCGTACTAGGTCTTTATCGCCAAAAAGGAACTAGTCCGATAGGAACTAGATCCCCACCAGTCGAAAATCGGCGAAAAGTGGTACTTTTGAAAAACTAATTTTTTTCAGTTTTTTTCACTAGAAATCTATATCTAAAGTGACGAATTTAGAAATGGTTCGGAACTATGGAAAAAGGGATGCAGAACGAACTAGTTGTTATTTGTCGAATTTAGAACCAGTTCGGAACTATCGAATAAGGGATGCAGCGGGGGGCTTGTTTACTTTACATAGATATGTGTTCGGCGGCTTTTTCGTTCAAATACG
>NW_023458557.1:36561974-36563006 GCF_013731165.1 Rhagoletis pomonella
TATTTGTAAAGTTTTGTTTTTTAATTATAAAAACAAATACTAACTCCTTTGAAATTTTAGCAAAAGTCATATAAACAATCTATGAAATTGAAAATGAAAAACGTGGGGCGCATGTAATACACTTGAATTGATATGAAAAGTAATATATGAATGTATGTATGTGGGTATATGAATAACGACCGCTTAAAATCGATTTCAAAGTTCTACTTTCGCTGTAGAAGTTTTAGGTCTACGTTATGTAGTTTGACTATTGTCAATTAAATCGAATGCATTGTATTGCATGCGCTCCACGTTTTTCATTTTCAATTTCATAGGTTGTTTATAATGACTTTTGCTAAAATTTCAAAATCAAAAGTTATCAAAACAAATTCTATGGGACTGAGAAGTATTATTTTCTACTTTTTAGTCCATTTATAAAAGCGTTGTATATTAAAAAGTTTTTTTTATATTATTTATTTTCTACTTTTTAGTCCTGTCTGAATAAAATTTTGCAATAGATATTAAAATAATTCAACGATATTATAGAAAGGTGCACACACATGCATTTACATATGTATGTACATACAAACGAGCACCAATTAATTTTATTTAAAGAAATGGCGTGTCGTCTATTTCCGCCGATATGCGTGTATAAACTCCTCAAAGTCTAGCCAAAAAGCCAGCAACTCACACAACAGGTTCCCCAGAGCAATTCGCTCGAGAAAGTGGTACCCGGTACACGTAATACGCGGCACACAGCACAACAATCCGCCAAAACAGGCAACCCGGCCCAAAATTACCACCGTAGAAGACAGAAACCCCGAGCGGCAGTGCAGGAGCCCAAGAATTACCCTTAAAACGGCCACAGGAGCTTAAAAAGACCAACTGGTCCCCAACTGGTCCGAAGGTAAGTAGTTTCGGCTTGTCCCAAACTGGGTCCCAACTGGTTTTCGGACTGGTCCCCGTCTGGTTTCCAACTGGACCCGACTGGTTACCAACTGGTCCCACTAACTAGTTACCAACTGGCCCCAAAGTGTTTACCAACTGGTCCAC
>NW_023458557.1:36563106-36566121 GCF_013731165.1 Rhagoletis pomonella
TATATCGGTAACCGTTCTACCAATTTGTACCAATTATGTATGGTTATTGTACTTGCCACGTGTAAGCAAAACGTTGAAAATTATTGAAATCGGACTAAAATAACGGCCGATTCTCATATAACGGTAAATTTAAGAAATGCTTGAAACTTCAATATTTCGAAATTGAAGGACGCTAATTTACTCAAAATTGATACACCTCGGCTTACCATCTAGCGGAAGGTTTCGGAAGGGTGAAAAAACATATATTTAATACTTGCGCCGGGTATTTAATGTTCGGCTCCGCCCGAACTTAGACTTTCTTACTTGTTTTTCAATAAATTTACTTCTTCTACTTTAGTTTGAGTTCATCTAATTTTGTTTACTCAATACATCATTTATTCTTTGAGTTTCTTATGCACCTATATATATATATTTTTTCTCTTTAGGTTATTTCATGTCTATCCGATTCAAATCTTATAATCTTATTTGTTTTTGTTAAATGGTGTAGTTATCCTGATTTACGGTCGATTTAAATTTTACTTTGAAAATTTCCCTTACTCATAACATTGTTAGTATTGTAAATATGTATGTTTTTATTTTCTCTGTAAACTTGCTGTTCAATCCCTGCAAAAAATGGGACTAATCCGGGATGACTCCGGGAGCATTCGCAAAGGTACATGCGACTAATGCCACTTTTGATCTCTTTATATAGAATCAACTGTTCGCTTTTGTTCTAGCATGTCCTATGAAGAGACTAATTGTTCACCTTTATACCCGAAAGGGTATAAAAAGCGACTAGTCACTTTTAAAAAATAAAAATAAAAATTTGCACCAGCTGAGATTCGAACCGGGCTGCTCAGTTTGGTTAGGCGAATACTATCTCTGTGTGCCAACGCCTCACATGAAATTTCATTGACTAAGTGCGTACATATCATTAAATCGTTAATAGTACCCGTTAGAGATGAGTTGGGGAATAATTGATCTCCAATTCTACCGATAAGGGATGAGTTGAGACTAATTGACCTCCATTAGTACCCGTATGAGACTAGTTGCGACTAATTAATGCCCAATTGTACCCGATTGAGAGTAATCTCGGGACACTCTCTTTAGAGATTAGTCGCACATTTTTTTGTAGGGATAATCTTGCAAGTAAGTATGTATGTATGACAGGTATACATACATATATACCTAGACATATACTTACCCTGCAAAAAATTGTGCGACTAATCTCTAAAGAGAGTATTACGAGATTACTCTCAATCAGGTACAATTGGGCATTAATTAGTCGCAACTAGTCTCATACGGGTACTATTGTGGATCATTTAGTCTCGATTCATCCCTCACGGGTATAATTGGATATCAATTAGTCCCCGACTCATCTCTAACGGGTACTATTAACGATTTAATGATATGTACGCACTTTGTTAATGAAATTTCATGTGCGGCGCTGGCATATAGAGAGAGTATTCGCTTAACAAAACTGAGAACCCCGGTTCGAATCGCAGCTGGCGCAAATTTTTATTTTTATTTTTTAGAAGTGACTAGTCGGAGTTTATACCTGTTCGGGTATAAAGGTGAACAATTAGTCTCTTCATAGGACATGCTCGAACAAAAGCGAACAGTTCATTCCATATAAAGAGATCAAAAGTGGTATTAGTCGCATGCTCCTTTGCGATTGCTCCCGGAGTCGTCCCGGATTAGTCGCATTTTTGCAGGGTTGCATATATTTCCTATCTATTCAACTGTATGTCTAGGTTTATTTTATGGCCCGAAAAGACTCACCCTCCGATGCAGCAGGCCTTAGTAGGGTGGCACTGCTGTCGTTGTAACTGGTGGTTGTTAGTGTTGTAGCTGGTTGGTGTTGTAGCTGTCGCCGGTTTGCGGTACGTGGATGCCGCGCTGTCGCGGTTAAGGCCGCGCTTTGGCGGTGCTGCTGCTGTTATTGGTGCGCTACTCCGGCACGCGGATATCGCGCTGTCGTGGTTAAGGTCGCGCTCGGGCGGTGCTGCTGCTACTGCCGGCCGGCGGTGCGATTATGACCGCGCTCTTATTGTTAGTGGTTAGCGGTACTGGATACCGCGATGCGGCGGTGAAGACCGCGCTCTGGCGGTGCTGCTGCTATCGCCGCGCGGCGGTGCGATTATGACCGCACTCTTGTTGTTGATGGTTAGCGGTTTCGTATTACTGCGCTATGCCCCCAGATCGTTGATTGTTGCTTAGAGGTAGCTTGGGTTGCCACCCAGGAACACGATTCAGAGCTCCTCACATGTATTGTATTTAAATCTGTGAAAAGCAGATAGAATAATTCTCTAGAAATAGATATCTATGTTGTTAAGGCATTCCTGGTGTATCAAAAGTGACAAGGCAAAAAAAAAAGAATGTGGTAAATTATTACAAAAATACGTACATGTGGAGAAGTCACATCAAGATATCTATTTCTTAACGTGTATATCAAATAAGGTTCCCTTATAAGAAAAATTTACAAATATTCACATCAAACCATTAGCGTTCATTTTACTTACGAACTATGTGTCTCCAATGGTGTTCTTTTGTTTGTTTACAAACAGAATAATGGCATCAGAGCCTAAAATGGACTTTAACATTCTATTAGCTACCTATGAGAAAAGCGCCATGAACGAAATATTTATAGTTCGTCTCAAATTGATAACCTAGTCCAATAACTCATTGAAGCGGGTGTCATCGTTTTCCAACCCATCACTCTTGGAAATTGTCAATTTTCTATGTAAATTATATACTTGTCAGCTTAATGGTTAAAGAGAAATTACTAGAAGTTTGAGCAAAACGAATTGAAATGTCCTACCCGTCACTTTGGAATGCCCCCATAAGGTGGTTTTGATAAAATATTGTAGTTACCAATAAGTAACAACATAAATGAGCAGGTCATAAATTCACAATTTTTGTTTGACTAATAACGCTTATTACCACGAACGAATAGTCGATCTTAATAAGGTATACGAATAACCGTAGCTTTGCAACTACTCGAATAATCAAAGGGAACTAACTATTCGAACAATT
>NW_023458557.1:36566221-36569553 GCF_013731165.1 Rhagoletis pomonella
CCCCCCGCTGCATCCCTTATTCGATAGTTCCGAAATAGTTCTAAATTCGACAAATAGGATTTAGTGCGTTCTGCATCCCTTTTTCTATAGTTGCGAACCATTTCTAAATTCGTCACTTAAGATATAGATTTCTAGTGAAAAAAACTGAAAAAATTAGTTTCTTAAAAGTACCACTTTTCGCCGATTTTGGACTGGTGGGGATCTAGTTCCTATCGGACTAGTTCCTTTTTGGCGATAAAGACCTAGTACGGAACTAGATATGTGATTCACTAGTCCGCGGTTTCCCTGCTGGGTATGTGCGTAGTATTTAGGCAGCAATATGCACATATGTATGTATGTACTTATATATGCATGTAAAAACGTTGTCAATTAATGTAGCATCCCAGTAGAACTTGGGAGCATCGTACGATTGCTCGGTGAGTACTCCCTTGGGAGTATACGAATACTCCCCATTGCTCCCTATGATTCTGTGTATAAGCATGTAATTTTGTATACTCCCTTTAACATTGTATGTCCTAGGAGGGCGAGTAATCCCTTTTGTCTCCTAAACGATCAATCGAGGAGCACACACAAAAATATCATCCCACAAACCTCCCAAAGGAGCAATACGGGAGTACTCCATAGTAACCTCCCAGAAACATCCCATAAAGACAACAAGAGAGTGCACATAGAAAAACGTCCAATATTTCTCCCGAACGAGCAATAAGAGAGCAACATTTTACACTAGCCAAACAGATTTTGCTATTTATGAATTTTCTTTTATTTAACTTTTTAATCACGTGCATTTGTTCAATATTACAAGATCTTAAATATGAGATCAGATAAAACATAAATAATACATCTTACATAATTGCTTAATTTTAGAATTATATTGCAGATAAACCATATGAAAGTAAAACATAATAATAATAACGGTAAGATAAGCTTTGAAATATATCCACCTATATGCACATATACGTATGCACTCGTATATGATTTCCTGGTGTCAAGGATGCTTGCCTGTTCAGGAATCCACCAAGCGGGGAAATTGTAAAGTTGACTTTTCTCATCTGACGTCTTTGTCACCCATGCGATGTTTAAACCCGGGGGTCATACATACTTAAATGCTGACACTAATTTGCGCAATCTGAAAAGTATTTAACGGTATATTTATAAGTATGTAATATAATACTTAATATGTTTAAACAAAAGTTGAAGTACATACTAACGGACTTTCATTAAAATCTGTGTGCTATCCAATTTAAATTATTGTGTTCTGTTGTTTTTTTTTCCTATGATAAATTTTTCCGAAAACACAAAATTTCTTTTAAACGAGGTGCGTATTGCTCTCCTATCAATCAAAAAGAATACTCTTCGGACGGACCGAGTACAAAACTGACAAATCTCGTTTATTGCCCCCAAATCATGCCTCAGGGAGCATTTTTTAATTGCTCGCTTAGGAGATCTCTCATTACGCTCCTAAGCGAGCAATATAGTAGTACAAAACCGACAAATCTCGTTTACCGCTCCCAAATTATGCCACAGGGAGCATTATTTCGTCGCTAGCTTAGGAGATCTCCTATTAGACTCCTAAACGAGTAATAAAGGAGTACAAAACTGACACATCTCTCTTATTGCTCACAAATCAGGTTAAGGGGAGTATTCTTTTATTCCTCACATAGGGAGATCTCCCTTCAAGTTCCAGTGGGTATGTACATATAGATATATGTATGCGTGGGAAATGCATTTTCATTTGTCTCCAAAACTATTGGGGCATTTTCGTAGACGAAATAAAGTCGACTCTTAAGTTAAAGTTTGTCAGCCCCAAATAAGAAGAAACGTAAGAACGTTATCAATAAATGATTTTGGAGTATGTGTATGAGTACGGTGACCCTATTAACCAACGTAAAATAAAGGACATTTTTTTTCAAAATGATTTGGGAATACGTACATACAACTTGTACGATAAAAGTACCTTACCCATATCGTAATTTAAATCAAATATTTACCAGTTAATTATATTATTTTGGCCTTATTCATAAAAAATAAAGTAGATTTAAAGAGCTTTATAAATTGACGTTTTCATACATTTTTCTATTTATAAACCTTTTATAATGCTTCTTTATTTTTTATGAATAAGGCCATTTAATTGTACAAGTTCCCCTGCTGTAGCGAAAAATGAAGCCAAATCCTTTTCAAGGACTTCGTCACCCTTTGCTTTAAGATAATTCATACTGCACGACGAAGCCAGCACACGGTGGTTCAAAATTGGAATTTAATGTTCATAATTCACCGGTGCCTACAAGTTCCCCTGCTGTAGCGAAAAATGAAGCCAAATCCTTTTCAAGGACTTCGTCATCCTTTGCTTTAAGATAATTCATACTGCACGACGAAGCCAGCACACGGTGGTTCAAAATTGGAATTTAATGTTCATAATTCACCGGTGCCTTCATTTTTCAACCAATTTTTACTAAAAACCAAAAAAAATATTTCTTTTGGTTAATATTTTTTATAACATTTCAAAAATTTTTTTTGTGTAATTTTTTCGTTTTGGGAGAACCATACAATTGTTTTCAACTAGTCTGCTACTTTTTCTGCATTTTGCACTAATATAATAAGATAAAAATTCATACATCAGGCTCAACTGGTATCTTGCAAATATTGTAATCTTTCATAAAAAAATTAAAATTAATCAAATTAAGGGAAAAATGAAGGCTCCAGTGAATTACGAACACTTAATGCCAGTTTTGAACCACTGTGCAGCAGAGGGTTTATTATTTTCTTTCAGCGCGCAACACGATCTTCCTTTATAGATTGTATAAAGATTACCGATTAAATATAAACCCTTAAGTGGGGGCGAAACAAACTGGCGAAGGTTTTCATTATATTTTGTAAGGGACATTTTTATTTTTCATGTTCTGTGTTTAAAAATTTATTTCTTTATGAAGAATGCAGAGCTGATTTAAAGGACAGTTTAAGAAATAAAAGACAAAGGGCGTCCTTTATTTTGAAAAAAATTATAAAGGACAGGGGGTTAAAATAAAGGACTGTCCTTTAAAATAAAGGACGGATGGTCACCGTATGTATGGGGTACATATCGTCGTCTCAGAAAACGGATGTCGAATGTTACAAAACACGGTTTTGAGAAAATTGACTTTGAAGTTTAAGGTCGAATTAATCCGAAACTGTACGGTAGATTTTTGTAACTTTTGAAGGAGACGTAGTTGGTGTTATTAGTTTTGATTTCCCATATTTTTTACATTTAATATCTCTTAACGTTAATGAGAAAATTTACTTTTCATTCCGTATACATTTGTCGTAAGTAGCGTTTACTCACCACTTTGTTTTGTCCA
>NW_023458557.1:36569653-36576237 GCF_013731165.1 Rhagoletis pomonella
TCGTGATTTTGCACATTCGTCATCCGTTTTCTGAGGCGACGATATATCTACATTTGTAAGTATACACATATGTACATACATTCAGATGCGATCAACTAACCCACTAGAACTTGAAGGGAGATCTCCCAATTTGAGGATGAAAAGAATACTCCCTTTGGCCTGATTTCGGAGCAATAGGAGAGATTTGTCGGTTTTGACCTCCTTTATAACTCGCTTAGGACTCAAACCGGAGATCTCCTAAGTGAGCAAAAAAAGAATACTCCCAGAGGCATGATTTTGGAGAAATAAACGTTTTTTGTCGATTTTGTACTCCTTTATTACTCGTTTAGGAGCCAAGCAGGAGATCTCCCAAGTGAGGAATAAAACAACACCCCTTGAGGCATGATTTCGGAGCAACAACTGAGATTTGTCGGTTTTGTACTCCGTTATTTCTTAGGAGCAAAAAGCGATGTCTCCTAAGAGAGTAATCCAAGAGTATTCCTCTTGATTGATAGGCGAGCTATAGGCACCTCGTTCAAAAGAAATTTTGTCTTATTGGAAAATTTATCATAAAGAAAACTACAGAAAATAATTCATATAGAAACAATATAAGGAGGATGCAATAATTTAATGTCGATAGCACACATTTAAATGAAGGTTCGTCGGTATGTATTGCAACTTCTGTCAATCGTACGATGCTCCCAAGTTCTACTGGGAATTAGCAACGAACGTGTTCTTTTTTTTTTCATACAAAAAAAATTTTGATCATCTACTATATATATGTGAAAGTATGTATGTATGTATGTATGTGCCAGGTTGCAGTCTAAACGGACGGACATAATCGAACAAAATTTTGCCAGAGTATTGCCATGACACCTGGGCCTATAATAGGGTGAAAAAAAATTGGGATCCGACAAGGGGGCGTGGCATCTCCCATAGGCGTGGAACATTTTATCAGCTATAACTTCAAAACATAAGTCACATGAAATTTAAATTTGGTATTCAGACATAGATATCTATGGTAGCTGTTCAGAGGAAGGTGTATATAAATGAGTTTGTAAAAGGGGGATATACACATATGTATTCATCTATTAGATAACTCGGATATTTAAAACTGTGTTTTTTTTTTTTTTGAAACCTTACCGTCTTTTGATTATTTTGAGATGGAAATATTAAATAGTTTTTTAATCCCGCGATGCTGTTAAACGAAAAAGGTTCATTCTAAATGAATAAAACTCCTTCCGAATTAAGCACTGTACGGGAAAAGTGCAGCTATACTAAAACAGCTAATCGAATAGGCAGCTAAACGGAATGTACCGCCGTAGACTAATTTTAATTTAAAAATTTGATCGTTACCTTAATCCATCTAATATTTATAATGGAACAAGATTTGTGTACAAGTGATGATCAATATATACTAGTGAAAGCACGATACAGCTAAAAGTATGGCTCATAAGGAGGCCTCAATGTAATCAAAGAAAATAGTTTGTCTCCTTTAAATTATGCTGAACTGAATATTTGTATTACTGTTATATATTTTTATTTGTTTACCCCGAACTACGTCGGGTGCAGTGCTAGTGTATTATATGGAAGAAAATGCGAACACCATCCACAAAAAAATTTTATGCCGATTTCGTTTCTAACGAAAAATACAACCTTCTCTTTGCCCTCTACGCACAAACACTAAGACGAGGGCGATGAGAAGGCAACATTTTTTGTAGAAACGAAATCGCCATTAAAAAATCAACGGTAATTTTTAACGACTAGAAACTTGCACTTTAGTGTACTTGATTGAATGGGCCACAAAGCGGCATACCCGAAAATTTTCTAAATATTCTAATTAAAAATTTTGATAACAATTCTTTGAAGTTTGATTAATTTTTTTGCAATTTGTGCAAGCATTTCAACTTTTATTATTGTGGTTTCTGTTATAGATTGAATTATATTAAAGGAAATTATTAAAAATAAATAAATAAACATAATTTGCAAACAATATCATTTTGAATTTCGTTGCTAATTAGTTGATCGCATCTGTATGTACTACAAGCATGCGCATGCCTGGAAAATGGATCTACATTTGACTCCAGAACTATTATTTACAAATCTATTATCTCAAAAACAACTTTGAAGTTAACAAGTGCTTTGCATTTGTACATTTTTTGTTGTTAATGCGTCCATATTTAAAGTGAGTTTGTGAAAAATTTGTTGCATTGAAAATAACGTAGCATCTACCATCAAAATCGGTAGAAAAGTAAAAGTCGATTTTTTTCGACCCAAATGTCGACGGCAAGTCATCAATGAGTTTGCCAATTTCATATGCCTGTATCATTTTCACATACATACGTTTTGCAATGCACAATTATGAAAACAAACACTGGCACATATTTTCGAACAAGAGTTTTCATATATGGGTGTTTCCAGCGGAAGGTCCACCACGACAAAAAAAAATAAAAGTTTTATATCTAACGTATTTGCGGGCCGATTTGTCTGCTTTAAAATATATACTGGCTATGTAAGTAGAATCATGTTTGCATAAAATGGTCTTCCTAGGTGGTGCCAAGGTCGAGATATTTCGAAAAACCGTATTTATGGTCCGATTTGGTTCGAATTTGGCGTATGTGGTTGAAACATAATAAATCATAGATTTCTAATAAATTGACCCTGAATTGGCGCTGAAGTCAAAATATAAAGTATATTCTACATAAAATACTTGTTTTATTTGCGTTGAAAATTCATTTAAAAGCAATATTAACAAAAATATAACGATGGAAATTTATGTCACGTGACGCCACGTCACGTCACGTTTCACACTTGGGGTTGTAAAAGAGAATTGAAACAATTTGCATTAATTCAAAAAACTCTAAAAACAACTAAAATTGCTCCAAATCATATTAAAATAAGTTTCATGAAAATAGCCATCCACAATTCGCAGAGTTTTGCGATTTTGTAAGAAAAGAAAAAATCAACTTCCATTTTTTGTCACGTAACGACACTCTCTTTAAATGCTTATATTTCAGGACCAAGCAGTTCGATTGATTTCATTTTTCGGTTAAATATAGAGCTAATTATGTGCTATACAATGGCTCAAAAAAGTTAAAGAAAACGAATGGTTTTCCTTTTTTGTATCACATTGAAATCGTACGACTGTCACGTGCGCCACCATGGGAATGCCCATATGTAACTAAAAAATTTTAACCAATTTTAATCTTTTTTTATTAAATCAATCGATAAAGAAAAATCAAACCATAATACCTAACATTCATACGAAATCACAAAATGTTATTTCTTGCTCAGCTCAGTTAACTTGCCGCTCTCAATTTTCGATTCGTGTGGTGAACTTCTAGAGCGTTTTTGATAGCTTTTGACAATTCACACGGCTATTCGTAATTGCAGCTTCTCTGTATTTAACGTTCTCTGGAAACAATGATGGGAAAAACTTTAAAATTTACGTGTTCTTTCGAACAAACGTGAGAAATTTAAGTTTGTATACATAAATACCAATGCGAAATTATATTTGATTTGGTAAATGCGAATGCGGGAGGAAAGGTACCAAAGGATTACCTATGTACTTATTGTACTTATAAGTAAATATATATGAATGTGGACTGTAGTATAACGTTTGAGCGGGTAACTGTGTACATATTCGCGGGAAGAGAGAATAGTATATATATACATACATATATGTATTTTCGCAATACGGGATGTTGGCTTGCGGAACTTATTTACATGAAAGCCGCATATATATGTACGAATTTCCGAAAACTTCTTTAACGGACTAAGGGTGCCGTTTTTTTGAAAAAGGCGTACAAGATTTTTACGAATTTTAGGTTATTTTTTTGAAGTACTTTAATGCGATATATGTTTATGTATGGATGTTGCAATCACCGTGGGAACATGTAGCAATAGCAGAAATTTATGCCTACTTACGGTTTACTATAGGGATTTTATCTTTGTTACTTGCTGCTGGTTCGAGGTTTGCTGGCGCAGAAGGACCAAATGGTCGCCTCTTCGTTTCCTTCTTCCAAGGGGGCGCGATGACGTTGGCAGCGTTGACTCCTAGGTATTTGGGGAGATGCTGGTGGATGACGACAGTGGATGTTGTTGTTGTGGTGGACCAAAGCTCACTGGTCGATAGCTCCAAAGCGGGGGCTTTTTGTTGTTCTGAGTGGGGCAATTCGCTATGCGATTGGGCGATGCTTGCCGGAGATTTCCAATTGTCGGCACGACGGGAGCACTACATGAAGCCGGGAGCGAAGGTGGAATTTTATCACCAAACACGGTTCGCGGACCGGCTGCGATTAAACCAACACACGCTGAATCAAAAACAACAACCGAATATAATAAAACCACGCAGGTTAACTGGTTAAATTCAAGTGATTGGTTTATTGTATTTTCACAACTTATTTCACGGGTTTTACGAATAAAGAGTAATTTTTCTACAAACTAGATATGCACGAGCTCGAATGTATTAAAATCGAATGTGTTTTTAGTTCTTTTCAGCACGGGTATATATATGTATATATCAGAACAAAACAAATGTCAAAAAAGTCTACACAGATACGAGTAGACAATACATGCGTTGCCACCCGTATCGCCAGATGCTCACATAGCGCCTAGACTATCAGTTTTAGACATATTTACAAATTCACCGCTCAAGATAAAAATTCAATGGAAAAATACAAAATTCATGGCGAACAAATTGTCGCGTTTATATAAAGAAAAAAATTTAATGAGATGATCCGAAGAAGTTAACGGCGAACGTGCTGCCGCGGTGTTCGCATGAACAGCGTATATATATTTTAACAAGAAAATAACTAAAACAATTCACTTCAAAATACAATACATATTTATGGATACAATCTTGTGTAAATGGACAGCTGAGAAAGTGTGCCATTTCGATTCCACAACTCGTGTAACCTATAGCCATTTGGCGGCTTTAATGAATTTCAGTACGTCATACAGGGAGAGGGAGCTTCACTCTGAAACATTCTGCAGGAATGGCTTGCAGACTGTTTTAGCCTCATCCTTGCAAACTGGACACTCGCACAGGAAGTGTTCGACTGTCTTTTGAGTCAGAGTCATCGCAACTACTACACCAAAGCACCAGTGCCCTGTGCACACTGCAGTAAGTTAGTAGGTATATTCTTTGCTCATTCCTAAGAGAGCTTTGGTCTAAGTGGGTTCTGTACGGTTCCACCTCTGCTTAGCCTTGGAGTGATAAATTTCGGTAATGTTGCTTTCATCTCCCTGAGCGAAGCACCCATGTCCACCGCGTGGGACACATTCAGGGCGGAGCCGCACCTTGCAAGTTCGTCCGCTGCCACGTTTCCGCAAATGTCCCTATATGTCAGGAACCATATTAGGGTAATTTCGTATTGATCAAAGATATAGGCCAGTTCTTCCTATTGGCACAGAATGCGATGGGATCTTTTACTTGATACAAATTTTGACAAAATTTCTTTACAAATAATTTATCAAGAAAAATTGGGCGGTTAATTAATAAAATCAAAGTTCTTTGTAGACGAATATATTTGTGTTCGTATGAAATAGTAGCTTATGGCGGGAGCCTGGCTTTTGTATTATGTACCATTCCCTATATTCTTCAAACCACATGGAATTTTTTAATAAGACGTACCGCCCAATTCTGTGTTTTCTTGATAAATTATTTGTAAAGAAGTTTTATCAAGATTTTTATTGAGTAAAAGCTCCCATCGCATTCTGTGTCAATATTTATAAAATAAAAAGCTACGATTTCCACATGAGGGGAACTGATTTCCACATGAGTGGAACAGATTTCATTGTCACATATGAAAAATATGAATTTAAAAGCAAAAAAGCTTTTGACTGCCGTAGTCGAGTAGGTAGAGATGTCGACTATAAATTCTGTGTGTCGCAGGTTCAATTGCCGGCCATGCAGTGTTTAAATGAGAGAAGCAATTTTTTTAATATACATAATTTATAATTTTCATATGAAATTTCAATTTGTAAAGGCTTGTCAATAGCATTTACAATCTTGATAATTTATCAAGAAAAGAGCTTTTGATTTCTGTGCTAGAATTCCAATTCTTGATAAATAATAAAAAATTGACAAATTATAAAAAAATTTTATTTATCAAGTGCACAGAATCGGGCAGTTAATAAGAATATGGAATTCTCGGAACTGCTTCTTTCACATTTATTTTCCAACAGTTCTTCACCGGCTCGGCGCCAGTGAGTTATTTGCAATCGTATGCTACGGATGGTTGATAATAATAAAACCAACCTTCCGACAAAAGCTACTATTCTATACGAACACAGATACAGTGAACCAAAAAAAAAAACTGGGACGTTCACCAGTTTTTTGTTTGAAAGATAACACAGCCACACAAAAAAAAAAGTATGCGGATCTGGTAACAAGACACACGTATTCCTATGGATTTTGGGGCGCTGAATTCAAATTCGGTGTCAAAAATCACCCATCAGGTCATGGTTAAGATATAACCTCAAAAAATGACGAAAAATCGTGCATTTTTATCGATTTCAATTGCTCTTGTGACTGTGCACACATTAATGTACGAAATTTTCTTTTTATTTTTGGCGTTGAACCCTTTGACGGAATTCATGCA
>NW_023458557.1:36576337-36578953 GCF_013731165.1 Rhagoletis pomonella
AAAAAAAGCTGAAAAAGAACGTTAAATTAAAACATTTAAAATAAACTGAAAATATCAAACAAGCTGAAAATCAAAAGAAAACGAAATACCAATCTAAGCAAATAAAAAAAAGAACCTAAGGCCGAGTATGGTTGGGGCCACTGGTGTAAGTGTGGCCCCTGGTGCTGACCCACCCTCAGCCATGGTCATCGGCGCACCCTATTCCCGATGACCCCATTATAAAATCCCCAATGTGCTTTCCTAAGTAATTAAAGTAATCAGCATTCCCATCTTATATTAACAAATTTATTGATAATTCATTTTCCTTAACCTAATTCTTAAAACTAGTTAATCTGAATCCTAACATAAAAAAGTAAGTATTCTTAAACAGCTAGCGTCTTCTTAAGGCTAGGGTAAGTATCTCAATCGTAAAACTATAATTAAAGTAAGTATTAGTGTAGGTAATTTTAGACAAGTAGTCTAATCCATTTAAATTTAGGCTAAGTTAAGGTATAGGGGTATATCCGGTAAGTATGTTCGGTGGATACGTCAGGTAAGTATATCAGGTAAGTGAAGAGTAACTAAAGTAGGGTATAGTTAGAGTAAGTCTGGCAGGTGTATTTAAGGTAAGTCAGGCAAATTAAACAAGTAAGTAGGTCTTGTAGGTAACTTTAATGTAAGTAAAGTTAACAAGGTAAGTATGGGAAGTAAACTAAGACAGGTAGGTAAGCTAAGTTAGCCTAGTTAGTTTCTAAGTTATGGTTTCAATCCGGTTTTTGGTATTTAAAATGTTTTCTTTTTATCTTCTATCCTCTCTTTTCTTTTTGTTCATATAGCGTTTCGCTTCCATTTTATATCATCTCACTTTTATTTAATTATTTATAATTTTATTGTATTATGATTGTGGCCATTTCTTTATTATAATTTAGTATTTTATTTAAAATTATCTTAGCTGACCTTTTATTAAGGTGTTACGTTATGTTATTTTATTGAGGATTATGTTATTTAAAATGTATCTTATTTTATTTAGTTGATTTATTTTATTTCTATTTTAGGTCATTGGATTTTGTTGATTTTTATTGCATTTAATGTTAGTTAGTTTAATTTAATTTCACTTTAATTTAATTTAATCTAATTTTATTTAAGATTTTATTATTAGTTTTTTTTCTATTTAATCTAAGTGAATCAATCCTAACTTTTATTTCCGTATATACTTATACATGCACACATGCATATACATGCTTACACGTGTTCACCCATATATATACGTATACAGATAAGGATAAGAAAAAAAATCTTTTTGTTCTATTATTAAATTCCTTTTTTTCTCTATAATTTTAAGCTTACTTTTAATTTCTTTTTTTTTTGCAAATTTCTATTTTTAAAGATTTTGGTGTTTCTTCCGTTTCTTTATTTAGAATTAGGTTGGTTCAAGTAATTTTGCTCTATGTCCTCTTTTTATGGATTTTCAAAACCCTATCTCTTTTATTCCCTATTTATTTGTATATCCATATATGTATATATATATATGTGAGAATAAACTGGTATACGCACGTGCATGTATATGCATATATGTATCTTTATATGGGTATATTTACAAATTGGTTTTTTTTTATACCCGAGCGCACTTGTGCACAAGGGTATATTAATTTTGTTCACATAACGGTTGTTTGTAACAGCCAAAACGAATCGAGATAGATATAGACAAATGTATACATAAATGATCAGGATGAAAAAAGAAATCGATTAAGCCATGTCTGTCTGTCCGTCCGTCTGTCCGTCCGTCCGTGTACACGATAACTCGAGCAAAAATTGAGATATCTCAACGAAATTTGGTATGTAGGTTTCCCTTAATCCAAGGTAGGTTGGTATTGAAAATGGGCGAAATCGGACTTTAACCACGCCCACTTCCCATATAACGGTAGTTTCCAGAAATACGAAAACTGCGATATTTTAGTAACTACTGAAGATAATTCACTCAAAATTGATATTTAGAATAATTTTTAGACGAAAAATAAGAATATTATAAATTTTTGGAAAATGGGCGTAGCCACGCCCACTTATGGTAACATGTGTATATCTTGGTAACCGCTGCACAAATTTCTTCCAAACTTGGCACAGTTGTTGGCCTTCGCATAACATACCAAATGGCCGAAAATTTTTAAAATCGCTCAATAACCACGCCTACTTCCCATATAACGGTAATTTTCAGAAATACGAAAACTGCGATATTTTAGTAACTACTGGAGATTATTCACTCAAAATTGATATTTATAATAAGTTTTAGACGAAAAATAAGAATATTATAAGTTTTTTGGAAAATGGGCGTAGCCACGCCCACTTATGGTTACATGTGTATATAGTGGTAACCGCTGCACCAATTTCTTCCAAACTTGGCACAGTTGTTGGCCTTGGTACAGCATAAAAAACCGCCGAAACTTTTTAAAATCGGACAATAACCACGCCCACATCCCATATAACGGTAATTTAGAGAAATACAAAATCTTCGATAAATCATTAAATATTGAAGCTAATTTATTCAAAATTGATGCTTGCAACAATTCTTTACCAAGAAATATGTTTATGGTAAAATTTTGGAAAATGGGCGTGGCACCGCCCACTTATGATCACATATAA
>NW_023458557.1:36579053-36581114 GCF_013731165.1 Rhagoletis pomonella
GTTTTTTGCGGTGCCAAGCAGCAATGGCTGATCTTTCAGAGCAACTCTCAAAGACTGAAAAGGAAAGCGAATACAAGTCAGGTCGCGAGCTTAATATTCATCTCCCTCCTTGTGATACAGACGTTTTTAAAGGAGATTATCTTTCGTGGCCATCGTTTAGGGATATGTTTACGGCCATATACATTCTAAATAAGCGCCTTACCCCAGTTGAGAAGCTGTATCACCTCCGGCAAAAAACTCAGGGGGAGGCCAAGGAAATAGTGCAGAGATCCCCATTAACCAACGATGGCTTTGGTGCGGCCTGGAAAAATCTATGTGACAGGTACGAAAATAAACGTATCCTGGTCAATGCTCAATTAAAGGTGTTATTTAATTTAAACGCAGTTGAGAGTGAATGCGGTAGCTCCATCAAGAAACTGCAACGCGACATAAAGAATTGCATCTCGTCGCTTCAGTGTCATCAGATTGATGTTTCAAATTGGGATGCACTATTCACATATTTGTGTTCGACAAAACTGCCAGAAATGACACTGGCACTATGGGAGCAAACTATAGAAAATAAAACTGAGATTTCCAAATGGGTAGATATGGATAAATTCCTATCCAATCGGTTTCAAACACTGGAAACCCTCACAGGTCTTAGGGGAGATATAGCTTCGAAACCTAAACCACCAAGCTCTCGCACTTCTGCAGAGACGCCTGCAAAAGAGCTTGGCGCCTTTCAAGACAGTGTAGCAAAGGCAACATGTAAAATGTGCAACAGCAATGCACACAAGCTATCAAAGTGCGACAGATTTTTGCGTCTAAAGCCGATGGAGCGAGTAAATTACGTGAAGAGCATTCGCAGTTGCTTGAATTGTCTATCTGCTGGGCACACAGTCTCAAGATGTACCAGCTCATTTAACTGCAGCACTTGTCATTCGAGACATCACAAGTTGCTCCATATGCCAATTCAGCCAAAAGCAACAACTGATCCATCGGGTAACGTAGAAGAATCTACTCCAAACCAGGCTCAATCAAGACGCGAATCTGAAAAAGGAAACACCAAATCGGTTGCAAATGTAAATTCTTGTTACGCAAATACAAGTAAAGGAGTTTTGTTAGGAACAGCACGCGTAAACATACACTATAATGGTATACATTTTTCGGCTAGAGCGCTTATAGATTCTGGTTCGGAGTGCTCGTTCATTACTGAGAGACTCAAACGGAGAATCAACCTGCCATCAAAACGCTTGCATGCCCAAGTATCGGGCATCAATAACTCTGTATCTGCGCAGGTGTGCTATTCAACTTCGGTCACCCACAGACCCGTTAATTAATATAGAAGCAATCGTGCTGGTTTTACCGCAATTAACCGGGCTTGGTCTTGGCGGATAAAAGATTCTTCGTCAATGAGCCAGTTGACCTTGTCTTAGGAGGAGATATTTACCCGCAAATAATTTTAAGCGGAATGAGGAAGAACGTATTAAATACGCTTCTCGCGCAAGAGACCGTGTTCGGTTGGATACTGACTGGTCGCGCGGATTCAGTCAGTCCAACCAACAATCTCGTATCGTATTTTAACGAAGTCACGTTGGACAAGCAGCTAGCTGCATTTTGGGAGCTGGAGGATGTCCCAAAGAAAAAAGGCATCAACGAAAATGATAAATACTGCGAAGAGCTCTTCAAAGCAACTACAACACGAAATACAGATGGAAAATACATTGTGTCTCTACCATTTAAACGGGATTTTCCGAAAAGTGTGTGCTTAGGACCTTCGCTGAAAAGTGCATGCTCTCAGTTCTACCGGAACGAGACGCGACTAGCGAAAAAGCCTGTCCTTCAAACAGAGTACAACCGGGTTGAATCTGAATAAGAGACACTAGCACATATGTCAAAAATTAATAAAAACATTTCACCAGATTCAACGGACTGCTATTTTTTACCTCACCACGCCGTTTTAAAGGAAGAAAGCACCACTACAAAGGTCAGGGTTGTATTCAACGCATCATGCCCAACCGCTAATGGCATGAGTTTGAATGATGTCCTTCTTCCAGGCCCAGTACTTCAGGCCGATTTACC
>NW_023458557.1:36581214-36583747 GCF_013731165.1 Rhagoletis pomonella
TACCATTTAAACGGGATTTTCCGAAAAGTGTGTGCTTAGGACCTTCGTTGAAAAGTGCATGCTCTCAGTTCTACCGGAACGAGACGCGACTAGCGAAAAAGCCTGTCCTTCAAACAGAGTACAACCGGGTTGTATCTGAATACGAGACACTAGCACATATGTCAAAAATTAATAAAAACATTTCACCAGATTCAACGGACTGCTATTTTTACCTCACCCCGCCGTTTTAAAGGAAGAAAGCACCACTACAAAGGTCAGGGTTGTATTCAACGCATCATGCCCAACCGCTAACGGCATGAGTTTGAATGATGTCCTTCTTCCAGGCCTAGTACTTCAGGCCGATTTACCCATTCTTATACTACGTTGGAGACTGTACAAATACGTATTCAACAGCGATATAGAAAAGATGTATCGACAAATTTGGGTAAATCAAAATCAAACAAAATATCAGCGAATAGTTTTTCGTAGTTGCCCGAAAGATCCGATCAGTTTGTACGAATTAAAAACCGTGACTTTTGGCATAAACTGTGCTCCGTACCTTGCGATCAGGACATTACACCAGCTTGTTGATGATGTGGAGAGCTCTCATCCAATCGCATCTGACAATTTGCGGAAATGTATGTATGTTGACGACGTACTCGCCGGGGGACATAGCGTCGAAGCTGCGATAAGAGCTCGAGAAGAGATATCACAGGTGCTAAATTAAGCCGGGTTTCCATTACGAAAATGGACTTCAAACTCTAGCAAAATACTTCAAGGAATACCAAAAGGTCATTTACTTAGTGAAGATTTCTTAGAGTTTGAAGATATCAGTGCAGTAAAGGCTTTGGGCATCAGATGGAACGCCCATTCCGATTACTTCTACTTTATAGCGAAACCAATTGAAACCAGTAGCATTATTACAAAGAGGGCAATACTTTCAGCCATCGCCAAACTGTTCGATCCACTGGGTTGGCTTTCACCGGTTATAATCGTCGCCAAGATCATTATGCAGAATATTTGGTTAGAAGGAACAGGTTGGGACGAAACCGTATCTCCAAATACCTGGGATCGTCGGCAAGCATTTACGCATGATTACGCGGAATTAAACAACATCCGCATACCAAGATGGGTATCTTTCACGCAAACCGATAATGTGGAAATACATGGTTTTAGCGATGCTTCGGAAAAGGCATACGCGGCGACAGTTTTTCTAAGGGTTCAGACTGAGGATAAAGTTTTCGTCAACCTACTTATGGCAAAAACAAGGGTAGCGCCGGTCAAAACAATATCTTTGCCCCGATTGGAGCTGTGTGGTGCAGTGTTACTGGCCGAAACAATTGAAACTGTAGTTGAAAACCTTAGCCTTGCTCATTTGAAGGTGAATTTGTGGACGGATTCAACGATAGTTTTAGCTTGGATTCGAAAACCTCCGTGTTCGTGTTGCCCACAGGATAACAAAGCTAGTAGACAAGGTAGGAAACAAAAATTGGCGCCACGTAGATTCGGCCTCAAACCCAGCGGATCTAGCCAGCAGAGGACTCTCGGCGAGTGATCTAAACAACAACTCCTTGTGGTGGCAGAGTCCTTCTTGGTTACAAGAAGACTATTCGAGATGGCCAGCACAAGAATGGGATTATGACACAACCATTGAAGGAAAAAGGGTGCATGTTCATGCAACAACAACAGTAAACGACTTTCACGACATTCTCGATCGGTTTTCTGATTTGTCACGGGCTTTAAGAGTTATATCTTATATTATGAGATTCTATCAAAGAATCAATCCCAAAACAAAATCTTCCTTTAAAGCGGAGTCTCGTTCAATTTCGTCCAACAAAATTAAAACAACGACCCAACGCTTAATAACAATTTGTCAAAAACAATATTACAGCGAAGAATATATAAGGTTAAAATCTGGAAAATCCATCGACGGAAAAAGTGAAATCCTGCCTCTTAACCCGTTCATCGACAAAGATGAGATTCTGAGGGCTGGTGGTCGTCTGAGCGCATCTTGCGATCTGTCCTACAATGAACGTCATCCTATCATTCTTCCGTATGGTTGTAGGTTGTCCCGTCTCTGTGTCCAGTTTATCCATAAAATTTCCGTGCACGGAGAAAACCAGCTGATTCTGCGACTCATCCGATCGCAGTATTGGATTCCCAGGGTGAAAAACTTGATACGGTCCGTCATACATAACTGCAAGTTCTGCACGATCCACAAGAAACGGTCGCAAACTCAACTTATGGGAATCCTTCCCAAAGAACGCACAACCTTTTCCTGTGCATTCACAAACACGGGGGTGGATTTCGCCGGCCCGTTCGACATCAAGTCCTACCGGGGCAGAGGATGTCGCATGTCAAAAGGCTACGTGTGTCTTTTCGTCTGCTTCTCGACGAAAGCCATTCACCTTGAAGCTACCAGCGACCTTAGCACCGCGTCCTTTCTAGCCGCTTTCGCAAGATTTGTTGCTAGACGAGGATGTCCAAAAAATGTTTACTCCGACAATGGTACTAACTTTGTCGGAGCCTCACGATCTTTACGAGCGGAATTTAA
>NW_023458557.1:36583847-36588115 GCF_013731165.1 Rhagoletis pomonella
AACTGTAACTGCATACCCAGCGCAATGACTATACCCCATTGCACTCCTGCAATATTTCCCTTCAAGGTGCTGAAATATGTTCCAAATATCAACGAAATCGGTCCAGCCGTTTAGTAGTTTAGGTACATTCAATATACGGAAAACTCATGAAACTGTGAAATCGTGACGTCTCAGCTTTGTTAATTTTTCGGCAACAACAACAAAAAATTTCAAATTTTTTTTAATCAAAGAACCTTCCACACAGAAGGTCCAAAAGAGTACTTTTTACAGAATTGAAATCGGTTCAGCCGTTTGTTCAGGCATCGCCGTCATACGGAAAAGATTTCATTTTTATATATATAGACTAGCAGACCCGGCGAACTTCGTCCCGCCCAAAATAAATTTTTTGTATTGAAACATTTTGGTCCAACATTTTCACCAAGAGTTCACGTTCATGATTTTTAATGACGCATTTGTCTTCTAATATTACGGTTTGGTGGTTGTCAGAAGGCATATTTGCCGTCTTAAATAACTTAGCAAAACTGTACATGCATACAAAGATACGTAATAGTTTCAGTGCGTTTGAAAGGCGCCACGTCGCCTTTTCAAATAGCCCCAATTTTCTCTAAGAGCATGGGATTGAGTTCATATATCTCTATACCATTTCCGAGTAATCTACCATGGGCGGTGCCACGTCCCTTTTTCCAATAGCCCCAACTTTTCTTCATGACCAGTCGCGTTTTATATATCCTGCACATACCAAGTTCCAGTACTCTTCCATGAACACATCCAGAGATATGCAGCATGAAAAATTCGATGTGTATGGGAAGTGCCACGGCTCCTTTTCCGATAACCACAATTTATCTCCATGAGAATGCGATTGCTTTCATATATCTCCATACCAAGTTCGAGACCTCTTCCATGAACATTTTCCGGGATATGCAATGTGAAAAATTCGGTTTGTGTGGGAGGTGCCACGCCCCCTGCACCTAGCGGTATGAAATATACTTTACATCCGATTCTCATACCTACCATATATAACACAAAAATTTCATAAAGATCGGTCGAGCCGTGTAGGAATAGTTCGATTTTTATATATTAGATAAGCACGATGCGAGAACATAGAAAAAATTTCGATGAAAAAAAAAATATTTTTTCTCGGGTTCACAACTACCCTATCTTTTAAGTTGGAAGCAACAATACAAACCCACAAAATTTCATTGAAATCGGTTAAGCGGTTTCGCAGATTAGCGTAAACGAACACAGTGACACGGGATTTTTATATATTAAGATACCCTACTATAAGCACCTACCATAGATGCGATTGCGTACCAAATTTCAATTTCATTTGACTTATGGTTTTGAAATTAGAGCTGATAAAATTTTCCACGCCTATAGGATGTGTCACGCCCCCTTTTAAAACCCATTTATATATAAGCGCCTACCATTGATATATCTGCATACCAAATTTCGGTTCGTGGGTCTTACAGCTGATAAAAAATTCCATGCCTATTGGATGT
The DNA here is from genome assembly GCF_013731165.1 of Rhagoletis pomonella. Lineage (NCBI taxonomy): Eukaryota > Metazoa > Arthropoda > Insecta > Diptera > Tephritidae > Rhagoletis > Rhagoletis pomonella. The sequence continues at coordinate 36,585,347 of NW_023458557.1, forward strand.
GTCACGCCCTCTTTTCCAAACTCATTTATATATACCCTAATATAAGAACCTACCATTAAAATGGCTGCGTAAGAAATTTCAAGTTCAAGCGACTTATAGTTCCGGAGTTATAGTTGATAAAATATTCCAGGTCTATGGGACGTGCCGCTCCCCCTTTTACAAACTCACTTATATATAGCCTACTATAAGCACCTGCCACAAATACGTCTGCGTACCAAATTTCTATTTCACGTGACATACTATTCGGAATTTCCCACGCCTATGGGATGTACCACGCCTCCTTTTGCAAACTCAGTTATATATGCCTTACTTAAAGCGCCTACCGTAGATATGCCTGCATACCAAATTTCAAGTTCATGTGACTTATGGCTCCCAAGTTATAGTTGATAAAATGGTCCACGCCTATGGGATATGCCACGCCCCTTTTTGCAAACTCATGTATATATAGCCTACTGTAAGCACCTACCGCAGATATGTCTGCATACTTAACTCCAATTTCATGTGACTGATGGTTGTGAAATTATAGCTGATAAAAATGCCCACGCCTATGGGATAACCACGCCCCTTTTTACAAACCCCTTTATATACACGATGCAGCGAACAAAGGTGGCGCCGTCAGTGGTACCGCTACTTTGGTTTTGCCGATTTTGACAGTTGTGGTAACTTGTAAATAAACCTTTGTTTACAAATCAGCGAAAGAGAAATTTGAATTATAAGTGAAAAATCAGTTTATATTGTGTTAATTTGCAATTTTGTTTCTGCTCCTCGCAGCCTCCATTAGCAAGTTAACTAATCAATCCCGCAGAGATGCTGCTGAAGTTTTCTGCAGCAGCCTTAATTGCAATGGAGTGCACTAAAATGTTCACTGTTCTCTAATAGATTAGGTGAAAAATGCAATATTTTCACATTTAGCAAAATTAAAACACGTTTTTCGCTGTAAAGTGAACCGCTTTGGCAGTTTCAACTCGTTCTTCTTTTCGCTCCATTCTTTGTTTACTTGTGGTACACAAATGTCAACGCCCAGGACGGCGCAATCTTGTATTCTATCATTCTTGCTTTATATATACCTTGCTGTAAGCACCTACCATAGTTATGTCTGCATACCAAATTTCAAGTTCATGTGACTTATAGTTCCGGAGTTATAGCTGATAAAATAATCCTATGGGATGTGCCACGCCCACTTTTTCAAACTCATTTATATATACCCTTCTATAAGCACCTACCATATGTATGTATGACTGAATAACAAATTTCAAGTTCATGTGACTTATAGTTCCGGAGCTATAACTGATAAAATAATCCTATGGGATGTGCCACGCCCACTTTTTACAAACTCATGTATATAGCCTACTGTAAGCACCTACCGCAGATATGTCTGCATACCTAACTTCAATTTCATGTGACTGATGGTAGTGAAATTATAGCTGATAAAAATTTCCACGCTTATGGGATGTGCCACGCCTCCTTTTTCAAACTCATTTATATATACCTACCTTCCTGTAAGCATCTGCCATAGTTATGCCTGCATACCAAATTTAAAGTTCATGGGGTTATAGTTCCGGAGTTAAAGCTGATAAAATAATCCTATGGGATGTGCCACGCCCACTTTTTCAAACTCATTTATATATACCCTACTATAAGCACCTACCATATGTATGTATAACTGAATAACAAAGTTCAAGTTCATATGGGTTATAGTTTCGGATTTATAGCTGATAAAATATTCCACGCCTATGGGATGTGCCACGGCTCCTTTTGCAAACTCATTTATATATACCTTGCTGTAAGCACCTACCATAGTTATGTCTGCATACCAAATTTCAAGTTCATGTGACTTATAGTTCCGGAGTTATAGCTGATAAAATAATCCTATGGGATGTGCCACGTCACTTTTTCAAACTCATTTATACATACCCTACTATAAGCACCTACCATATGTATGTATGACTGAATAACAAATTTCGAGTACATATCACTTAGTTTCGCATTTATAGCTGATAAAATATTCCACGAATATGGGATGTGCCACGCCTCCTTTTGCAAACTCGTTTATATATACCTTACTGTAAGCACCTACCATAGTTATGTCTGCATACCAAATTTGAAGTTCATATGACTTATAGTTTCGGATTTATAGCTGATAAAATATTCCACGCCTATTGGATGTGCCACGCCCACTTCTACAAAGTTATTTATTTATACCATACCTACCATATATATGACTGTATACCAAATTTCAAGTTCATGAGACTTATGGTGCCGTAGTTATGATTGATCATAAATTTCACGCCTATAGGATGTGCCACGCCCACTTTTACAGTCATTTATATATACTCTACTGTAAACACCTACCATATATATGACTGCATACCAAATTTCAAGTTATAGTTCCGAAGTTATGGCTGATAAAAAATGTTCCACCCTATGGGAGGTGCCACGCCCCCTTGTCGAATCCCGATTGTTTTGCTCCCTAATATAGGCCCAGGTGTTATGGCAATACTCTGAACAAATTTCGTTCGATTCTGTCCGTCCGTTTAGGCTGCAACCTGGCACATACATACATACATACATACTTCCACAAATATATAGTTGATATCTATCCTTCTCTTAGCGTAAAATAATTTTAAAGAATATCCCGACTACAGCGCCTCCCATCATGTAATTTTTTAGTCCAAATATTCATTTTCAATGGACAAACTTATGTTCAAAATATGAGCCAAATCGGCAAGTAAATGCAATTTTTAGGAATATCCTGACCCCAGCGCCAAC
>NW_023458557.1:36588215-36589370 GCF_013731165.1 Rhagoletis pomonella
CGGCAAGTAAATGCAATTTTTAGGAATATCCTGACCCCAGCGCCAACTAGCGAGTAAATTTTTGGTATAAATATTTCTTTACATGGTACTGATATACAGTGCCGAACAGAAGTATTGGCACAGTGAATTTTTCGCAATATATGCAAAGTTCTTTATTCTAATTTATTTTCGATAACTTTTTATAAAAATATTGTTCATTCTACACCAGAAAACATAATAATAAAATCTCTAAACTTTGTGCAAAACTAAGGAAAATTCATTAAATTTGCACACTAATTTGCAACTTTTTATTCCGATTTTCTAGAAAAATTCTAAGTATGCAGTTTTATAGCCCATTCAAATTTAGTATAACAAAGTGTAAGTTTGAAGTCGCTAGAAAATCGCATTGATTTTTGGTAATTTTTTTTCACGCAAGTTCTTCCATACAAAGTAATTCGACAATTATTTTTTGTATGGAGAAAATGAGCAACACCTTCCACTAAAAAAATGGCCAAAAATCAACGCGATTTTCTAGCAACTTTAAACTTGCACTTTGTTATACTAAATTTGAATAGGCTATAAAACTGCTTACTTTGAATTTTTTTTTTAAATCTGAATAAAAAGTTGCAAATTAGTGTGCAAATTTAAAGAATAATCCTGAGTTTTGCACAAAGTTTAGAGATTTTATTATTACGTTTTCTGGTGTAAAATGAACTATATTTTTATAAAAAAATATCGAAAATAAATTAGAATAAAAAACTTAGCATATATGGCGAAAAATTCACTGTGCCAATACTTTTGTTCGTCACTGTATGTTCCAAATATGAACCAAATCGGCCCAGCCGTTTAGTACTTTAGTGACATTTAATGTACAGAAAACTCTATGAAATTGTGAAATCGTGACGTCTCAGCATTCTTCATTTTTCAGCAACAACATCAAAAAATTTCAAATTTTTTTAAATCAAAGAACCTTCCACACAGAAGGTCCAAAAACGTGCTTTTTACAGAACTGAAATCGGTTCAGCCGTTTGGACAGGCATCGCCGTCATACGGAAAACATTTCATTTTTATATATATAGACTAGCAGACCCGGTGAACTTGAAAAAGCAACAAAGCCTAAGCGGTAGAAGTTATAGCAGCTATTTCGGAGATCACCACATCTGTTCATCAGACTTC
>NW_023458557.1:36589470-36591382 GCF_013731165.1 Rhagoletis pomonella
AAAAAAGAAGAAGAAGAAGAAGGAAAATATTTCGATTAAAAATTTAATCGCTAGGTGGCGCTGGGGTCGGGATATTCATAAAAATTGTATTTACTTGCTAATTTGGCTCATATTTATAAAACAATTTAGCCAATTTAAAAGAAATATTTGGACTTGAAATTTACACGATGGATGGCCCTGTGGCCGAGACATCCCCAAAAATTATTTTACGCTAGAGAAGGATATATCTACTATATATTTGTGGAAGTATGTATGTATGTATGTGCCAGGTTGCAGCCTAAACGGACGGACGGAATCGAACAAAATTTTGACAGAGTATTGCCATAACACCTGGGCCTATAATAGGGTAAAAAAATTGGGATTCGACAACGGGGCGTGGCACCTCCCATAGAAGTGAAAAATTTAATCAGCCATAACTTCCAGACCATAAGTCACATGAACTTGAAATTTGGTATGCAGACATATCAATGGTAGGTTCTTACAGGAGGGTATATATAAACGAGTTTGTAAAAGGGGGCGTGGAACATCTCAAAGGCGTGGAATATTTTATCAGCTATAACTTCCGAACCATAAGTTCCACGGACTTAAAATTTGGTATGCAGACATATCAATGGTAGGTGCTTATAGGAGGGAATGTATAAACGAGTTGGTAAAAGGAACCATAAGTCCCACGGACTTAAAATTTGGTATGCTTGAAATTTAGTATGCAGACATATCAGTGGTAGGTGATTATATGAGGGTATATATGAACGAGTTTTTTAAAGGGGGGCGTGGCACATCCCATAGGCGTGGAATTTTTTATCAGCTATAACTTCGGAGCCATAAGTCACACGAAATTGAAATTTGGTATGCAGACATATCAATGGTAGGTGCTTATATGAGGGCGTATACAAATGAGTTTGAGAAAGGGGGTGTGGCACATCCCATAGGCGTGGAATTTTTTATCAGCCATAACTTCGGAACCATAAGTCCCACGTCCCAATTTGGTATGCAGACATATCAATGGTAGATGCTTATACTAGGGTATATATAAACGAGTTTCTAAAAGGGGGCGTGGCACATCCAATAAGCGTAGAATATTTTATAAGCTATAACTACGGAACCATAAGTCCCATGAAATTGAGATTTGGTATGCAGGTATAGCTATGGTAGGTGCTTATAAAAATATAAATATAAATAAGTTTGTAAAAGGTGGCGTGGCAAATCCCAATTTTTATCAGCAATAACTTCAAAACCATAAGTCACATGAAATTTCAATTTGGTATGCAGACATATCTATGGTAGGTGCTTATAGTAAGGTGTATATGAATGAGTTTATAAAAGGGGGCGTGGTACATCCCGTAGGCGTGAAATTTTTATTCAGCCATAAATTGGGAACCATAAGTCACATGAGCTTGAAATTTGGTATTCAGACATAGGTATCTATGGAAGCTGTTCAGAGTAAAGAATATATAAATGAGTTTGTAAAAGGGGGATATACATATACGTATTCATCTATTAAATAACTTGGATATTTAAATCTGTGTGTTTGTGTTTTTTTTTAAACCTTACCGTCTTTAGATTTATTTGAAATTAAATCGTTTTTTAATCCCGCGATGCTGTTAAACGAAAAAGGTTCATTCTTAATGAATAAAACTCCTTCCGAACTAAGCATTCACCAGAAAAGTGCAGCTATACATAAAACAGCTAATCGAATAGGCAGCTAAACGGAATGTACCGTAGTAGAATTATTTTGATTTAGAAATTTGATCGCTTAATCCTCCTAATATTAATAATCGAACAAGATTTGTAGTACAAGTGATGATCAATATATATTAGTTAAAGCACGATAAAGCTAAAAGTATAGCTCACAAGTATGCCTTAATGTAAGCAAAGAAAATAGTTTGTCTCCTTTAATTTATGCTGAACTGAA
>NW_023458557.1:36591392-36604591 GCF_013731165.1 Rhagoletis pomonella
TCTATTCGAAAAAATCTTATTATGGTCCGATTTGTTTAAAATTTGGTGCGTGGGTCGCTTTTTGCCTAGATTTGCATATAGGATCCTTTTTTCCGCGAAGTGGACCAGGGACCGATCTATTCGAAAATCTTATCTATGGTCCGATTTGATTAAAATTTTGTACGTAGGTAGCTTTTTGCCTAGATAAGCTTATTTTAAGCGAATTTTCATGCAATTTCGAATATAAATAGCTTTGAGCAACCACCAGAAACAAAAGATACAGCCAAAATATAGTAATGATATATAATACATACACATTATACATATTATACATTATACATATATTAATAAAAATGTTGTGTTCGTATGTCACGGTCATCAAACCTCGAGAACGGCTGAACCGATTTGAATATTTTTTTTTTTGTATTGTTCGGTATAATACCAGAACCAATGATATCGCAAAAAACTGGAGGTTGCCACCTATTTGAAAATTTTTAAACCCAAATATATTGATAAAATAAATAAATTATTGCAATATGTGTATAAAATTAAGGAGGTTTAAGAAAGATAGCTGCTGGAAGTATTTTTGACGGGGGTTGCCACCTATTTGAGAATTTTAACTCAGTTAAGTTGATTAAGTAAATGAAATATTGCAATGTGGGTATCAAATTAAAGAGCGTTAAGAAGGCTTATAGCCGAAAATATGTATCATAAGGGTTGCCACCTGTTTCAAAGTTTAACTAAATTACACTGATGAAATAAATGAAATATTACAATATTGGTATCAAATTAAAGAGGGTTAAGAAAGATAACTGCTAGAAATATTTTTGAGGAGTGTTGCCACCTATTTGAAAATTTTAACTCAGTCAAATTGATAAAATAAATAAAATATTGTCATGTGGGTGTCAAACTAAAGAGTTTTAAGAAGGCTTACAGTCGAAAATATTTTAAAGGAGGGTTGCCACCTGTTAAAAAATTTTGCGCAATTTAATTGATAAACGTAATGATATATTACAATATAGATAATAAATTAAAGAGGTTTAAGAAAGATAACTGCTGGAAATATTTTTTTTAGGAGGGTTGCCGCCTATTTTAAAAGTTTTAACCCAGTTAAATTGATAAAGTAAATGAGATATTGCAATGTGGGTATAAAACTAAAGAGTTTAAAGAAGGCTCACAGGCGAAATTATTTTAAAGGAGGATTGCCACCTGTTAAAAAATTTAGCGCAATTTAATTGATAAACTAAATGATATATTACAATATAGATATTAAATTAAAGAGGTTTAAGAAAGATAACTGCTGGAAATATTTTTGAGGAGGGTTGCCACCTATTTGAAAATTTTAACTAAGTCAAATTGATAAAATAAATGAAATATTGCAATGTGGGTATTAAACTTTAGAGTTTTAAGAAGGCTTACAGCCGAAAATATTTTTGATGAGGGTTGTTACCTGTTTGAAAATTTAACTAAATTTAATCGATAAAATAAATGACTTATTACAATATAGGTATCAAATTAAAGAGGTTTAAAAAAGATGACTGCTGGAAATATTTTTGAGGAGGGTTGCAACCTATTTGAACATTTTAACTCAGTTAAATTGATAAAATAAATGAAATATTGCAATGTGGGTATTAAACTTTAGAGTTTTAAGAAAGCTTACAGCCGAATATATTTTTGAGGAGGGTTGTTACCTGTTGAAAATTTAACTAAATTTAATCGATAAAATAAATATATGAATCAAATTAAAGAGGTCTAAAAAACATGACTGCTGGAAAGATTTTTGAGGGGGGTTGCAACCTATTTTAAAACTGTAACTCAGTTAAATTGATTAAATAAACGATGTGGGTATCAAACTAAATAGTTTTAAGAAGACTTACAGCCGAAAATATGTTTGAGGAGGTTTGCCACCTGTTTGAAAATTTAACTCAATTAAATTGATAAAATAAATGAAATGTTACAATATGGGTACCAAACGAAAGAAATCTTGATTTGCAATTATTCTAAATAGGATTATGCAATATGTAAAATAAACTGAAAATATTGAAATTAAATGAAGTATTATAACTGGTTCGAAACGGTGATTGAAAAAGCTTTACTATATATTTTTTTTTTAATGTTTCTACTTATCCAAATCCGGACAGTTTGAAAAAAGAGAATTTACGATATCTTATCAAACGAAGTGATAAGTTGGTATACAAATTACGCAATGGAAAAAAAATTAATAAAAAGTTACGGATACAAATGAATCAATGATAAGAAGCGTAACGAAAACATAAAAATATCCCGTGAAATGAAATAATGAAAACTTAAAATTGTTGTCACCATTCCTTTACATTATATACAGTTAAATTTGAATTATAAACAATTTCGTTCGGTCGCCATAGCGCCATAGGTCAAAACATAGTGGAGCGGCGAGTGAAGCGAAGAGCTTTCATCGAGCAAAGCTTCAATCAAAAAAGTGTGTGTATGCTTTGCTCTTCACTATACGCTCTCCCAATATATGTAATACTTCTATATTGGCAGTACGTTGAAACATCCGCCAACATTAGAGTGCAGATATATAATGAAAGAACGAGAAACCAACCAATGTACTCAGAATGACATTTGAAAAGAATAAAAAATCAGGAGCGGTGCAGTAATCGTCAATATTTTAGAAAATTAAATTATAATTAAAGCCAAAAAAAAAGTAAGGAAAAAGGAATTGTGTTGCACGCGTCAGTATGTTATACTATTTACTTAAAAATGAACCGTATTAGGGAAAACGGGCAGACGCTACATGCTGGCTAAGATGCTGGAAAGGAAGGCACGGATCCTCTCATCCTATCTTTTAAGAGTGGTTATGGTGATCGCTTCAAGTGTAACTTATACATCTCTTGCTGCTTATTAAAATCCGCCGGTTACCACAACGCTCGCCCCAATCACGTTCAGGGAAAAATTTTTGGTTATTTTATTTTTCTATTTTTTTAATTTTTGTAATTTAAACCGCTCCTGGAGTGAATTGACAGTGGTTTGTTTGTAATAGTTCACAAAGATACATTTATACTAACACAAGCAAACATTTATTTGATAGGCTGTCTCCCTTTGATTGCGGAATAAAAACACATAGTGAAGATACGTTACTATCAATATAGAAGTATTAGATATATGGCTATCCCATTGAATCATATGCGTTTGAAATCGACGCTTTGCTCGATGCTCTTCGCTCGCCGCTCCACTATATTTTTGGCCTAAGTATGTTGCGAGTAAAGAAATTTTGAATAACATCAGATAATATTATTATGATTATGATTACTATTACTATTGTGAACTCCTGTTATATGCCCAAACAAACATTCCCAAATTAAAGCGAATTCAGATGGGCATTTACGATCGCATGATGGAAGTGTTAAGATAATAAGAGCTGCAGAACTGAACCACTCAGGAACAATTTTTTACAAGGGCGTGTAATTTCTGGTGTATACCAATGACATCGATATCATCGGTAACAAAAACGTCGAAGTCTGTCCTGCCTTTTCCAAGTTGGGTAAAGAAGCAAAGCGATTGGGTTTGGTGATCAACGAAGACAAGACGAAGTATCTCCTGTCATCAAACAAAGAGTCAGAGCAGTCCCGCCTTGACACCCACATTACTGTTGCCAGTTGTAATATCGAGAAAGTAGAGAATGTCGTTTACTTGGGAACCAGCATTAACACCGATAATAATGTCAGTATGGAAATCCAATGCAGAATCACTTTAGCCAACAAATGCAACTTTGGACTGAATAGGCAATTCGGGAGTAAAGTTCTCTCTCGACGTACAAAAACCACACTCCATAAGTCACTCATCATGCCCATGCTGGTATATGGCGCAGAAGCTTAGACAATGACAACATTCGATGAGACGGCTCTTGAAGTATTGGAGAGAAAGATCTTAGGGAAGATTTACAGGCCTCTGCGCGTTGGCGACGGGAGTACCGCAGACGATGGAACGATGAGTTGCATGAGCTTTACAACGAAATAGACATAGTGTATCGAATGAAAATACAGCGGCTCCGCTGGCTTGGCCACGTCGGTCGAATGGGAAGCGACGTTCCAGTTCTGAAAGTATTAAACTCGCAATCCGCTGGTGGTAGCAGAGGAAGAGGGAGAGACCAAGTGGATAAGAACTTGGCTTCACGGGGCATTTCCCATTGACGTCAGTTGGCACAGAGAGAAACGACTGGCGTTCTTTGTCGACCTCGGCCAAAATGGCTTAGGCGTTTACAGCGCCAAATAAGATTGATTATAATCAATTATTTATGGCAACGGTTCGTTCAAACAATTACGTAACCTTAGCTATCGCTTCGCCTGGAATTGCTACCAGGTGGAAACATTGCTAATTCAGCTCTTACGCTGCCATTGAACATATAAATCATCGAAACTCCTACTTGCAATATTTCCAGAACATCCGGTATGGAAAAAGTAGTACAAAAACTAAAACTAATTATTTGAGATCAGTGCACGATGGCACATAAAAAATAGCTTGAGGTCCTTGATCCATTGTCGCGGGATTTGCATGGAAACGTTCAACCATTCGGGAATGTATTGATATTGCCCTCAGGATATTTTACGCAAACATTGTCTATAATTTCTTGATTAACACTAGATAAATGCTTACCTGAAATAGTCAACATTGTGGCTAGACGAACATACATATATACACTGCAGCCGAGGGATTTTCGCGACAAGTACTAGACATTGGGAACGGAAAGCTGCCACCTAACGAGAGATTAAGACGAATTGTATTGCCTGAGAACTGATGGAACGAATGTTTCTTAATTAAGAAAATTAATTACAGGCTCAGTGAACGAGCTATTCTTGCTGCGAAGAATATGGATGTCTATCAACTAAATAAGAGTGGTATTGACAACAGTCGTTGCTTGAGCTGGTCTGCTCTTTTACCAGACTGCCAGGCCACTTGCTCACTTTGGTGAACACCACTAATGTTATTCAATCCAGCATTCAAAGTGAGAACTGTTTAGCTGAGGGAGAGCGGGAGACCAGGACTCAAATCGTAACATCCGTTCACGGATCGAAAACCATACGAAAGAAAATTACGTGATACGTCAGGCAGTATAAGCTGAATGAGACAAAGACTACGTTCACGTACGTCATAATCTGAAAAATTTGTTTTTACGTGACGAGTAATACGATATCGTATGTGACGATTCGAGCCCAGGTTTAGAGTTGTGGTCGAGTTAGAGTGGATGAGGAGGTAGGGATTACCTTTGCGAGTGTTTGTGTATCGAGCTCAATGAGTCCGTATGGTTTATAGGTGCACATCAAGTCAGCCACGCACTTCATATGCCTGATATGCGAGAAAGAGAGAGAGAGATATGCGGGTAGGCTGATGAAGCGGTAGCGCAAGATGTGACCGTTTCACCGTGTATTCATTGTGGGACTCCATTGGAGGAGTCATGCTCTAGCTGCCTTAGGCTGCTGGTCAATGAGCTGGGATTTATCCAGGGATGCATTTGTGCAGAGCCCCAGTGTGGTTTGTAAGCAGTAGCTTAATACCATGCCAAAAATTACTCCGGGAGTGGAGTGTGGGTGATGCTCAAAGCACCGTGTGATAGCCAAGCTGGTTTAGCGTTGACCATAGCTGAAAATGCCAGCGACTTATCACTTCACTAAGTTCAGCGAAGAGATATTTGAGAATTGCATAAAAAATGCATACCCAATTAAACACGAGCGAAGTACCTTTAAAAATACGTGCATCTGTGTGTTCGCTGTTCTATGTTTAAGCGGGAAATGCATAAGTCTCTTAAACAATAACATATGCGTCGATAAACACCGTTGTGGAAGAAGACGAATCAGTTAATTATCCAACGGAATTTTTGAACTCGATTGATCTTCCAGGGATGACCCCACATACTGAATTGAAAATAGGTGTGCCAATTATCACGTTGCGGAATATTAATCAGCTAAAACTCCGCAACGGTACGCGACTCGCAGTTAAGAAATTGATGAAGAGCGTAGTGTAAGTAAAGATTTTTACGTGGCCTTTCAAAGGTGAAGAATTCCCATGATTCCGACCGATACACCATTTCAATTTTAAAGATTTCAATTCCGAATTCGATTGACATTCGGAATCACAATCACTAATGCTCAAGGTTATCCTTTGGAAAAGTGTGGTTTAGAGTGAGATGCGGATTGGTTCTTAGATGTTGCGTGTTCCGGTGTCGGCAAACCAGATATCCTTGATATCAATGCAGAGAATGGAAACACGACGAATATTGTGTGCACACAAGTACTTATTACAAAATCAAACTCATATGAAACGTATGCTTTGTTTCGTTAATAATTTATCATCCATGTAACAGGAATATGCCACACAAAGCGTGGCAGGGTATAGCTAGTATATATTAATATATATTTTGAAAGCCGTTTCTTTAGTGTTCGCAAAGCTCAAGAACGGCTGGACCGATTATTTTGAAACTTCAGACACCTGCCGCACGTGTTCAAGGATGGTTTACGGCTAAAAAAAATTCTATATGTAAAGGAGGCGCGGCACTTCCAATACAAACCGAATTTTTTCAAACTCCATATCTCTGGATGTGTTCTTGATAGAGTTCTGGAACTTCGTATGGATACAAACGAAACCAATCGCAATTGGAGAAAAATTTGAGCTATTGAAGAAAGGGGCGTGGAACCTCCCATACAAACCGAATATCTCATGCTACATATCATCTCAATCACCAGCTTACCAAAGTTAATGATTTCGTGGATTTGGGTGTTGCTTTTGACTCGGCTTTTTCTTTTGTGAACCATGCGTGCTATTTACTTCCAAAGGCGTTTAGCAATTTAGCGTTTTTACGTAGATATGGGAAAGATTTTAAAGATCCGTATACCAGAAAATCTCTTTTTAATGCACTTAATAATAATAATAGATTGGCGCGTACACATATGTTAGTGTTTGGCCAAGCTTCTCCACCGATTTGTGGCGTGCGCCTTGATGTTGTCACACAAAGCGGAGGGACCTACAGTTTTACGCCGACTCCGAACGGCGATTGTATTTTTATGAGAAGCTGTTTTTCATGGCAGAAATACACTCGGAGGTTTGCCATTGCCTGCCGAGGGACGACCGCTGTTAAGAAAAAACCTTTTTTCTATATTTTTGCGATGTTGCTTTGACCAGGGTTTGAACCCAGGCATTGTGGAGTGGAAGCGCGCACTGCTTACCACTACACCACAGCGGCCGACGATGCACTTGTTCGTTCGAAATTAGAGTATGCTTCAGTAATTTGGAACCAAATTTACAGTTCTCACGCTTGTAAAATTGAACGTGTTCAACGAAGATTTATTCGCTTTGCTCTTCAGCCGCTTAATTTCTCGGAACCTCTTCCTTCATATGGTGCTAGGTGCAAACTAATTAATTTGAAATCTCTGGAAGGGAGGAGAATTGTCCAGTCGCTTATGTTTGTCTATGACTTAATTAATGGATATATAGACTGCCCTAACTTGCTTGAACTGATAAGCTTTAACGTTCCCCACAGAGTATTGCGTTTTCAATTGCCATTTTACTTGCAACCAGTCAAAGCGAATTATTTTTTATCTGGCTCCGGTTTTTAGAGCTCTTTCGGAATTCAACTGCATCTCAGGAAGGTTGAATATTGAGTTCTCGACTTCTAGGTCCTTATTCAAATCTATGATTGAATCTATTTACTCCTAATCTTATACACTAAGTATGTACAACTTTTTACTTAATAGGGTTATATTTAATTAGTTGATTAAATTTGCTCCTATATGAGTAAATGTACTTTGTAATATGTTTCTGCTGTTATTGTATGTTATTATATAATTCTAAGGTGTTTTTTGTAATATAGTCTGTAAGATTTTTTATAAGTCATAGGCTAAATAAAGATTGAATTGAATTGAATTGAAAGTGTTCATGGTAGAGTTCTGGATCTTGGTATGGAGATATACGAAATCAATCGCATACTCTTGGAGAAAAATTGGAGCTATTGGAAAAGGGGGCGTGGCACCTCCCATACAAGCCAAATTTTTCATACTACGTATCTCTGGAAGTGTTCACGGTAGAGTTCTGGAACTTGGTACGGTGATATTAGAAATCAATCGTATACTCTTGGAGAAGAATTGGAGCTATTGGAAAAGAAGGCGTGGCACCTCTCATACAAACCAAATTTTTCATACTACTTATCTCTGGAAGTGTTCACGGTAGAGTTCTGCAACTTGGTATGGAGATATACGAAATTAATCGCATACTCTATGAGAAAAATAGGAGCTATTTGAAAAGGGGGCGTAGCACCTCCAATACAAACCGAATTGTTCATACTGGATATATCTGGAAGTGCTCATGGTAGAGTTCTGAAGCTTGGTATGGAGATATAAGAAATCAATCACATAATCCTGAAGAAAAATTTGAGCTATTGGAAAAGGGGGCGTGGCACCTCCCATACAAACCGAATTTTTCATACTGCATATCTCTGGAAGTGTTCATGGTAAAGTTCTGGAACTTGGTATGGCGATATACGAAATCAATCGCATTCTCTTGGAGACAAATTTGAGCTATTGTAAAAGGGGGCGTTGCCCCTCCCATACAAACCCAATTTTTCATACTGCATATCTCTGGAAATGTCCATGGTAGAGTATTGGAACTTAGTATGGAGATATATGAAATCATTCGCATACTCATGAAGAAAAATGGGAGCTATTGGTAAAGGGAGCGTGGCACCTCTCATACAAACCGAAATTTTATATTGCATATCTCTGAAAGTATTCATGGTAGAGTACTGGAACTTCGTAAGGAGATTTGTATGTATATGAAATCAAGCCCATACTCATGGAGAAAATTGGGGCTATTTGAAAAGGGGGCGTGAGGCCTACCAACGTACCGACTTTTAGCTATCTTTGAATGTATTTATCATTCTTCTGTAGGTGTGTTTGTGAGTGAAATCCTCCTAAATGATTGTACGGATTTTAACGAAATTTTTTGTGTGTGTTTGAGTGGGTCTCTGGCAGCGTTGCCAGGTTGACGTTTTTAACGTCATTTGGACGTTTTTTTTATCCTGTTGACGTTTGGATGTTTTTTGTGTAAAAATTACGTTTTTTAACTTCCCAGTAGAACTGATTTTGAATTATTTTCTTAATAAATCTTTAAAAGCTTTGTTTTTTGCAGCAGCAGCTTCGAAAGAAATTCATTCTTTGGACACAGATGACTTAACCCTTATTTAAGCGCATAAAAAAGTGCCACAATCAGTCGCATGGGGCCCCTTATTGAAAAGGTAATGAACGTAAAAAAGTCGAAATATTGCTATGTTCCTTCTTAACAGAACGCAATTTAGCAGTTTCGACCACAGACCACTTAACCAAATGTTTACAAGAAAAACAAATATATATATATTAAAAATGAACGCGATTCTTTAGCACCTTAAAACTTGCACATTATTGCCCTGGAATTTAATGAGCTATCAACCTGCATACTCAAAAAATTCTAAAAAATCTGAATAAAAATTTGAAAATCTAGCTGATATTTTGCAGATTTTTTATAATTTTTGCACAGAGTTGAAAATGTGGATTTATATTTTGTTTGTTATATAATGAGCTGCGCTTTCATGGAAAAATAATAAACATTAAATAAACAAAAAAGAAACAGCCAAAATCGATGACTTAATCAGCTGATCACAAGTTTATGTACAAAATGATTTTTATATTAACGATCTCAAACCAGTTTAGAATGAATTTTAAATGTGACAGAGCAAATGACATTTTAATATACCTTACATACATATGTACCTTTGTATACAATAAAAGTTTAATAAGAACAATTCTTTGTGCATACATTTGAAAAAGACGTTTTTTGGGTAGGAAATTACGTTTTTTCAGACCAAGAGGGACGTTTTCTCATGCCGAAGACCTGGCAACACTGGTCTCTGGATGGTTTAGTTTCACAATTCAATCCACCAGTTGCGCTGTAGTTGAGTTATTACTAAAAACCTTATTTATGACTCGATTTGGCTAATATTTTAAATATGTATTGGTCATGGTAAGAGCAATACTATTGCAAAAACGTGCTGCCAAGTGGCGCTGGAGTCGAGTTATTACTAAAAATAGCCAAGTGAGAAAAGGTGCCGTGAAGGTCAGATTAAATCGACCTGTTGCACCATTGAGTATATCGAACTCTCCTGTGTTATGATTGGCCCAATGGATGTGATTTTCCAATATTATTATGCGTTCAAGCTTTTAAGGTATTTCGTCTGAAATAAGTATATGTATATTGCATTTCTGTAGAACAATGATTCCCACCCATTTTGAAATTTCCACCAACTATACTGTAAAGCTTCTAGGACAGATTCACTATAGAACCGCGTCATTGTTGCCGCCAGGGAGTGAAGAGGAAAAAATTCTTCAAATTTACTTCGTTTTGCGAATAACCGTGCTATGAAATGCTGCACAGTTGGAGAATTTCAAGAACTTCTTCACGGATATAACACTTTGTTTAGGTTATTTAAGGCGGCAAATGACCACCAAACCATAATCTTAGCAGATGAATGTGCCAATGAAAATCGTGAACGTGAATTGTTGGTGAAAAAGTTTCAATAGAAAAATAAAAATTTTGGGCGGGACGAAGTTCGCCGGGTCTGCTAGTTTTTATATATGAAGTATACAAATAACATATTAGGCGAAAGGGGAATTAATCGCCTTAACAACAATGACAATTTTTAAAAAATCGGTGAGTAATTTTTTTGTTTAAAATATTTTTTTTTTATAAAAAAAGTTATTTTTTTCTTTTAAGTGTTTTTTCTCAAATTTTTATTCACGAAGTATACAAATTTGCATAGAAGAAGAAAGGGGCTTTAATCGCCTTTACAACGATACCAATTTTTTAAAAATCGGTTAGTAATTTTTTTTTTTGTTTAAAATATTTTTTTATTCAAGAACAGATATTTTTTCATTTAAATGTGTTTTTTCTCAAATTTTTATATACGAAGTATACAAATATGCATATGCAAGAAAGGAGATTAAATCACCTTTACAACGATATGATTTTTTTAAAAATCAGTTCAAAATTTTCTGAAATATTAAGTTCTTAATCTTTTAAAGATCTGACTTTTGACCCGTTATAGCACCTGTAATATAAGTTTCAACAAAAAAAAATTATATACCATATAAATAAGAGCAAAAGGCGGACCACGTCTGTATTTTTACTTTTTTAACTTTTTACATGCAATAATTAAAAATAATTTTTTACCAAAGGTCCAACTTCGAACTTCGAATGCCCATATCTCGATTTCGGAGGCTAACTTCGAAAAACGGAGAAATTACTTTTTTTTACTTATGACTCAATCTCTTAAAAAAAGTTGGTTTGGTCCAATACCCAGCTGAGTGCTGTACAGTGTAATAAAAACCATTTTATTATTTTCCCTAGTTATATTATGGCCCATAATATCCCGTGGCTTTGAACTATCTGAAGAAGAGCCCGGACGGAATGAATTTTTGTGGCATGGAAATAAATTAATTAACTGCTGAGGTAATCGGATAGCAGAATATAATAAGAAGTTCCTTTAAAAATCCCAACGACTATGGAAATAGTAAGCTTGATGGCCCTATGCAACCCCAAAAGAGTGCTGCAAATGACATATCTGAAGGTTATCTGCTAGAAACATAATGATTTACCAAAAATTTTAAATGCATTTGAATCTCTCTGCCACAAGTAAAAGTTTACAATAAATAATAAACACAGGTTTTGTACTTAGAAATAAATCGCTAAACCACAGCCCACTTATGGCACGAAATGCTTTTTAGCATTTTACAAAAATTTTAAATTTTGTAGGAAGATTTGAAAAACGCTATTTTCAGTGATGAAAACAATTTCAATATAGTTGATCCAGATGCCCACCACAACTTGGAGAGTCATCCGGCTTCTACGGCAAACCAGTCCTTGGCGAAAGGGATCTTTGAATTAAAGAAAACAAATGAAATCTTTTCACTATGGCAAAAATGAATATTCAGAAGTAGAAACATTTTTTGCGCATTAAGTTGGCAAATTTTTCGCAAATTTGGCCGAAATTATTTGAAAATTCCAGCGGTAAAACGTTGCTATTCATACCGTGCGAACAACAAAATCGTTATTCAAGGAACAAAATACCTTCTTGCAGAGTAACTAGCTTCAAATATGGGCTTTAATACCACTGGGGATTTGTAGGATGTACTTCTCAATAAGATTTTTACTTATTCAAAACAGAATGATCACATGTTGAAACTGAAATAAACCAAACTTCTCAAATATACGGAAATAATGTAAATTTTACTACAAAATTTCGGTAAAATATATGCCGCAAACCGTAAAACAAATAAAATTGTGTAATTGAAATACAATTCCATACCAACAAATAAAATTTTCTTTCAAACATTTTTTTAAAATAGTCGGTTGCATTTGTTATCTGCAAAAATATCAAGAGAAAATTCCTCAAAATAAAAATCCTCAAAAAATACTCAGGCGCATCCGAAATTCCTCACGTTTTGAGGAATTACTCACAAAGTAGCAACACTGGTGCCGACGTGGAGTCTACGTGCGTAAATATGTCAGCGCATAGAATCCAAGCAAAAGGTTGAAGTCATGATTCAATAATACAAGGTTGGATAAGCTAACAGTTGTCTCTCTCGCTCGTGTTGCTTCTTTGCAAATTTACTTGAAAAAAGTGTAGCTTTGCTGTGAAATAGAAGTATAAGCTTTTGTGCAATATGTTTATTTGTATAGCATACGAAGCACATTTAACTGATAAAACATAAATTGTTTTTAAATTGGATGTTTACATAAATCTCATAGTAGTTTTATTTTAATTTTGAGTCCTTTTGCAGTTTTTATACAGCTAAACAGCACATCAATTACGAAATTCACGCAAATACATTAAGATTTCGTTCAATATTTCGTTTAAAATGCCAGAATTTACAAAAGGAATTTCACTAATAATTGCCTACTTTGCATACTTTTCTACTACCATTTTCGCAACAAGCGATTGCATTCTTCCCCTTTGTCCTTCGTAAATGCAAGGGAGTGTCAAACCGCAGGTGTCAATAATTATCTTCTTCTCTTCTTCTCCTTTTTTGACGCTGTAACCGCCTAAGCGATTTTGGCCGAGTTCAGCAAAGCACGCCAGTCGTTTCTCTCTCTGATCTTTCCATCGCAGTGGGAGCCTCCCTCTTCCTCTGCTACCACCAGCGGGTTCCGAGTTGAATACT